>NC_141335.1:27291382-27583882 GCF_037954235.1 Aulostomus chinensis | reverse complement strand
ATATCAACCCGTACCTTTTGTACTCTTTACAATTACGATAAACAGTCCAAAGCAATCCATTCCACAATATGTGAATGGAGCAGATGCCTCAACACGCTCTTCAGGAAGTTCCGCCATACGCTGCTCTTCAACTGGACGCCTCAACTTCTGACACTGCACACACTTGTGAATCAATTTTGCAACCAGCTTGCTGCAGCCTATGATCCAGAACCCATTCGACCTGAGCTCCATCTGGGTTTGACTTCTACCTTGGTGACACACCCGAAGATGATAGTGAGATATGATTAGCTGAGTGACATGACTTTTCTTTCGCAGAATGAGTGGATGCCTGAAGTCTTTACTCAGGGAAGAATGTTTACGTCTCCCACCAACATGCAACATGCCCCATTTCACAAATGGATTCAGACAGAAGAGAGGACTTGAAGAAGGAAGACTTCCCCCCCTCTTCTAGAAGCTTGATCTCTCTGTGGAAAGCCTGCTGCTGAACGAGCTTTATCACTGCCTCAGCAGCACTTTCACGCTCTTTTACAGTCACAGCACTAGTATGACATTTCTGCCTTCCAAACATTCTCTTGATTCTCGCGACCATAACAGAAGAGTTACCCAAGATGAAAGTCTTGACAGACGATCAAGAATGTCCGTATAATCACAAGTTGTTGTAGCAAAGGCCTTGATGATTTTGACCTCTGGGTCACCAACCATCAGGTCAGTTTTTTTTTTCCAAAAAGTGTGTTTATTTGTTTTCAGACATAAACAGACATCAACAAACACAGGTGCAGAACATACCATCAAAGCTTGGCACTTCATCAGGAAAAAAAAAAATAAAACATGCAGATCAGGACAGTCAGAGTATTATTTGTATTGTGCAGAATCCGAATCTCCCCTCAGACTACCAGTAGTCTTTCCATCAGTCCTTTGTTTTCATTCCCCCCCCCCAAAAAAAATATAAATAAAATGAAGACTATAAAAATAATAAAGAAAGAAAAAGAGAGGACAAAAGGGATGCAACGATCAACGGGAACAACAGAGGTATCAATTTTTACATATCTGGGGAACAGGCCTCAAATTATTTTTTCCCCTCCAAAAACTCCATAAAAGATTTCCACGTTTTCAAAAATGGGATATTTATTCTTTAAGGTGAAGGTAAGTTTTTCCATTGCTAAGGACTCTGGTAGACCTGCAAGCCAAACATTTATACTGGGTTTTGTTGTGGATTTCCAGGATTTTGCTATATTATATTTAGCTTGTAACATGCAAAAGGTTATTATTGATTTATTTGCTTTGCTAATAGTATTATCCTTTGGAAATATACCAAGTATACATAATGAGGGTTCAACTGAAAGTTTTAAGCCTGCGACATGCAAGATAATCTCTATCACCTCCTTCCAAAAAGTCTGGATCTGTGGGCACTCCCATAGGCAGTGGTATAGTGTGCCTTTTCCACCGCATTTGTAACGTGTCTGGATTATTGGGGTTGAATTTGTTCAGTTGGGTTGGTGTTATATATAATCTCATTATCCACTTGTATTGAAGCAATTTAAACTTAGTATTAATTGACTGTGTTTGTGATTTTAGGCAAATCTTCTGCCAGTCCTCAACAGATATGTCCAAATTTAAATTTTCACACCAAGTCAGTCTCTTATCATCTGAGGAGGCCTTTGAACCGTCCATGATTGCTGCATAGAAACTGGAGGTCAGACCCTTCTTTGGATTCCGATTTGTTGCTATTTTCTCAATAGGGCTAAGAGTGGGTAGTGACAACGATTTCTGGGTGTTGAGTATATAGCTCCTTATCTGTAAATATTTAAAGAAATGTTTCGTTTGGAGGTAATATCTTTGTTTCAGATCATCAAATGACATGAAAATGTCATTGTTAAATAAGTCTGCTATTTTACTAAGGCCTTTGTTTGCCCATATTTTAAAGCCTGGATCATTTTTGCCTGGGGAAAAATTACTGTTGCCCCAGATTGGCGTGAATTGAGACAATAGAGGTATTTCACCTATGTATTTGTGGACCTCGTACCATACAAGGATCGTGTTCTTGAAAAAAGGGGTTTTCTATAACTGACTTTAATTCTTTGAATTTAGCTGAATATATAAATGAGTTGAGTGGTAGAGGGGATGAGGTTGTTCTTTCCATATTCATCCATGACCGAGGCAATTCTTGTGAGAACCAGCATGAGGCAGTAGTGAGTTGGGCCGCCCAATAGTGCCATAAAAGATTTGGAATTTTCAGCCCTCCTCTGTCGTAAGGAAGGTACAGCAAAGATAAACGAAGTCTAGCCCGTCTGTTGTTCCAAACAAAATTACAAAACATGCCTCTCATCTTTGAAAAGAAATTAGCAGGAGGACTAAGGGGAATAGACTGGAAGAGGTAAAGAAATTTCGGAAGAACATTCATTTTAAGTATATTGATCCACCCCACCATGGAAATAGGCAATGTCGACCATCTATTAATTGAGTCCGAAACAGATTCTACGACTGAGTGATAATTTGACTCCACTAAATCAGCGATTTTAGGAGTGATTTTTATACCGAGATAAGTAAAGTCGTCTCTAACTATTTTGAATGTTGTTTGAATTGGGGGATTTATTCTTTCAGAGTTCTTAAGAAAAAGGATAGTAGATTTTGAGTCATTAACTTTGTAACCAGAGATTTTACTAAAAGAGCCAATAGTGTCTAGCAAGCAATGAAGTGATTTTTGAGGGTGTGATATAAAAATAACAATATCATCCGCAAACATGCCTATTTTCTTCTCAGTTTCATTAATTGTAATCCCAGAAATATTGTGGTTGCTTCTAATGGCAATAGCCAAGGGCTCGATTGCCAACACAAACAAAAGGGGCGAGAGGGGACAGCCTTAGCGTGTGCCTCTTGAAAGATTGAAAGGTTTGGATATAATATCATTTGTTAACACAGATGCAACAGAATTGTTATATAAAACTTTGATCCAGTTACAGAAATTATGGCCAAAGCCAAATCGGGTGAGTACCCCATAGAAGTATGGATGCTCAACTCGATCAAATGCTTTTTCTGCGTCTAACGACAGTACTGCTGTATCTGGATGTTCTGCCTTGGCATATATAATATTGAGAACCCTTCTAACGCAGTGAAAGGCTTGGCGCCCCTTAACAAACCCGTTTTGGTCTGGATCAGAGAGAAACGGCAAGTATCTCTCAAGCCTTCGAGCCAGTACTTTAACAAGAATTTTAGCGTCAGAATTAATTAAAGAGATTGGGCGATAGGAATCACATTTTGTCGCTGGTTTTCCAGGTTTTAGTAAGAGAATAATAAGTGCATTACACAAAGAGGTAGGAAGTTTACCAGAGTCAAAGCTTTCTACAAACATGTCCAACAGGGGTGTTAATAACTTGTTCTTAAATATTTTGTAGATGTCAATTGGTAACCTATCTGGACCAGGGGTTTTTCCCCCTTTCATTTTGTCAATTGCTTCAGATATTTCAGCTGTTGTTATGGTGGAGTCCAGGTAATCTTTAGCCTCTTCACTAAGAGATGGAAGAGCTAACTGATTAAAAAAATCTGAAAAAGAATTACCAGAAGCTGTGCATTCTGTTGAATATAACCATGTATAATAAGATTCAAACAGTGTATTAATAATTTGAGGGTCAAATGTTTTGCCTCCCTCAGAAGTATCCATCTCAGTGATAGTTCTTTCATTTTGTTGTGTTTTTAATCGCCATGCAAGTAGCTTCCCTGCCTTCTCTCCCTGATCATAGTAGGCCTGTTTTAACCTCGTCAAACCTGCCAGGGCTTTATTGCTGGATAAATTGTTATACTTTGCTTTCAGGACTGTTAATTTCTGTTGCTTTTCCTTGCCATTACCGCTAGCCACGTCAATTTCAAGTTCCTTTTTATCTCTTTCTAGCTGTAGCATCTCCTGATAATTTATATTTGATTTATTTCTTGTGTATCCCATCATTTGTCCCCTAAAAAAAGCTTTGAAAGCTTCCCATCTTATTGAGGCCGATGTTTCTGTAGTATTCAATAGAAAATAATCATCAATATTTTGTCCAACATAATCAAGGAATTTGGGATTTTGTAACCAATGTGGTTTAAGGCGCCACAGGGTTTTTCCTTTGACAGGAGTCGTAACAGAATAGTTGAACAAAAGTAGTGCATGATCTGAAATGACAATATTCTTGTAAACAAAGCCAATAATATTTTGAGCGATTGATTTGGATACAAGAAAGTAATCTATGCGACTGTAAGTATTATGTGTTGCCGAAAAACAGGAAAATTCCTTTTTTGTGGGGTTTTCTACTCTCCAAATATCTATGAGATTAAGATCTTGCATGAATTGGAGGATAATTTTCCGGCTCCTTGCATGAGTCGGATCTTTGCCTGAAGAGCGATCAAGTTTTGGATCAAGGGTACAGTTAAAATCACCACCAATTATTATGGCTCCGCGAAGAGAAGAAATCAACAGAAATAAATTATTGTAAAAATTTGGATCGTCATCATTAGGACCGTATAAATTCACAAGAATCACGTCCTGATTTATAAGTGAGGCCTGTATAACAATAAATCTCCCTGCAGGATCCAGAATAGACTTTTGAATACGTAAAGGAACTGATTTATGAATTAACACTGCGGTACCCCTGGCATGCGATGAGAAAGCACCTGTGATTACCTGGCCCGGCCATCTCCTCTTTAAATGACCAGTTTCATTCGAAAGCAAATGTGTTTCTTGTAGGAAGACTATTTTTGGATGGAACTGTTTGATCCTGTTCATTACTTGCTTAACTTTAACTAATTTACGCAAACCTCTGACATTCCAGGAGATTATCTGAAGATCTAAATTCTTACTCATTTATAAACACATATTTTATGGAATGGTCCTGACAAAAGTATGTTGCCTTGTCTGTGAAAGCACGCACCACCAAGTACACTAAGAACAATAGAACCTCATAACACAGAACAAACATCTGTCCCTCACCCTCAGATCTGACTACGCAGAAAACCCTCCTCTCTCGTGGCGACTTGGTTAAATCCATTGATCCTTTAAAAGGAGCAATAGAAAAAGGAAATAGAAAAAGAAAAACTCACAACCAAAAACAATCCACCTAAACTCGGTCAGTCACTCCATCCCAATGTCAGATGGTGACCATCACCCATCTGCCCTCGTATCAGCTGCGCTAGTTGAAACCCCGTCTATAATGAATCCAACAGACAAATTGTGGGGATACAATACGCCATACGTGCGCGTTATAAATGAGTTAAATGTGACGACACGCTACAGTAATAACGCTGGTGGTTGTTTACTCATCGTTCTCCAGGTGGAGCCGCTGGATGAAAGCTTCCACCTCCCCCGGTGTGTGGAACAGGTGTCGGCGCCCTTCGTGCGTGATCCTCATCTTTGCTGGAAATATGAGTCCAAAGTCCAAGTCCAGTTCGTGGAGTTTCCGCTTCACATCGTTGTACTGTCGTCGTTGTTTCTGTACCCCCACCGATAAGTCTGGAAAGAACATGACCTGGCGCTCCCGGTACATCACTTTTCCTTTCTGTCGAGCTGCTCTCATTACTCTCACTTTATCCTGGTAGTTGAGAAACTTCATGATGAGAGCGCGCGGGGGTCCGCTCGGGTCCTGGCAGCCGGTGGCATTTTCGATGACAACCGGGTTCGGAAACTTGTCTGGTCCGAGGACCTCGGGAAGCCAGGTTTGAAGAAATGCAGCCGCATCTCCTCCTTCACTTTTCTCGGACAAGCCAATCAGCCGTAGGTTGGATCTTCGGCTTCTATTCTCGAGGTCATCAAGTTTTAGCGTGAGCTCTCGAACTTTCTTTTCAAGCTGTTGCTCTTTGCCCGTTAGCACCGTGATGTCATCCTCAGCTTTACCGATGTGGGTCTCCGCTTCCGTCAGCCTCTCGGAGAAGACGTTAATTGAATCTTTAATCTCTTGATTGTATGAAGCGAGTTCCTTGAGTTGCACAGAGAGGTCTGCCTTCATCAAACGAATGGCAGCCAAGACATTGGCTCCATCTCGTTGTCCCGCTTCGGCGTCCACCTTGTGCTGCTCGTCATCCACCGGGGAGCACTCCATGCTAGCTTCGTCGTTGTTTCCGTCGCGTCGATTTTGGTTTCTCGTATTCGGCATTCTTGTTCACAAACTCATCAATTAGCACTTGTTGAGTGAAAATAGTAAGGCGAAGGTCGAATAGGCGTAATGGAAGTGCAAAATGTAGCACACGGGATCGGAGCTCAGAGACCTGCTGCCGCTCAGGTAGACGCCATAACCGGAAGTCAACCATCAGGTCAGTTGATGGTCTAAGATCGTCGTGATCACTCTCCTTCCATAAGAATTCAGGTCCCGATAGCCAGTTTGTAGAGAGGATTTCAGAGGCTCTGAGTCCTCTCGAGACGTAGTGAGCTGGATTTTCAGTCGTATCCACACATTGCCATTGGTCTGGACTGGTATGCTCTTTTATTAACTGAACGCGATTCGCTACAAACACATGAAATCTCCGTGCATCACTGTTAATGTGTGCCAGAGTGACTTGAGAATCTGTCCAGAAAAACTCTTTGTCAATCTTCACGTTGAGCTCTGATTTAAGCAGGACACTCAATCTGGTTGCAGTCACAGCAGCAGAGAGTTCTAAGCGGGGGATGCTTGTGATCGTTGTTGGAGCAACTCTGGTCTTAGCCATGACTAGGCTGCAGTGGACCTTGTTCTCATCATTCTTGTATTTCAAGTAAGAACAGGCACCATACCCCACACTGCTGGCATCTATGAAGTGATGTAACTCTACACTCATGACATTGCCAAAGTCTCGTGGATGGTAACATCTGGGAATTGAGACTCAAAACCATCCCTCCATTCCTCCCACCATGGACGTAAAGTCTTCTGGCAGAGGATCATTCCACTCAACACTTCTGCAACACAGCTCCTGCAGAATGCGCTTTCCACACAGGACAAATGGAGTTACAAACCCCAGTGGGTTATAAAGGGAAGCTATAATGGACAGAATGCCACAGCGTGTATCTGGTTTGTTCTTCAAGTTTTATGTTGAAGCTGAAGCAGTCACTTTCTGTCAGCCACTGGACACCCAACGCATGCTCCACTGAAACTGAATTTGAATTTAAGTCAAGGCGTTCTACATTTGCTGCTCTTTCAGATGGCTGCACACATGAAAGAACTTCTCTCACATTTGTGTTGAACTTATGAAGTCTCAGGCCTCCTCTTTTACACAGCTCCTGTGCTTCAGCAATCAAATCTGAGGCCTCTTTGACTGTGGGGACACTCATGAGCCCATCATCAACATAAAAGCTGTTCTGGATGAATGATGCTGCAGTTGGATAGACTGACTCATGTTCTTGTGCCAGATATTTGAGGCCAAAGTTGGCACACCCTGGAGAAGAAGCAGGGCCAAAGAGGTGACCTGCCATCTGATACTCTCTGGACTCTCAGAGTCAAGGTTTCCATGTTGCCACCATAGAAACCTAAGGTACGTACGATGCTCAGGTGTCACAAAGAATTGATGGAACATCCTTTCAATATCACAGATGACAGCTACCGCTTCCCTTCTAAAACAGCAAAGAACTCCCACCAATGAATTGATGAGGTCAGGGCCCATCAGCAAGGTGACATTCAAGGAAATGTTACAGAATTTAGCTGAGCAATCAAAAAACAACCCTCAACTTGTCAGGCTTCCTGAGATGGTACACACCATGATGTGGTGTGTACCAAACAATCTCTCCAGGGGAATCTTCAGGGGCAGGCTCAGCATCACCCTTACTGATACACCCTCCACAAAAGCTCGATAATGATCACAGAACTGTTGATTGACCTTGAGCCTTTTCTTCAGGTGTTGCAAGTGAATGGTTGCCATCCTTTTATTGTTAGGTAATGAGGGCTGCCTGCAGCCTTTAAACGGAAGAGGCATCTCTAGGTGACGATCCTCTCTCAAGTGAATGTTTTCACTGAGAAGCTGTGCGAAGCGCACATCCTCTTGAGAAATGTATTTACCCTTAGAGTTTCTCTCACTGAAGTCTGACTCCAGAACTTTCAAGACATCTGAGGCTGATGGAGCTGACAGCTCTTTCACAACAACTCTGTGTACATGTCTTTGGCTTCCCTGTCTGTCAAGATGAGCATTTGCAGCCCCTATTATGCTCCATCCCAACTCAGTTTTCTGTGCAAATGGCTCATTAACACCACCCCTAACGACTTCCAGCGTGGCTAAAGCTGAAGGACAGTCATACCCAATTAACAGCCCAACATCACAATTCTGAAGTGCAGGCAACTTATTGGCAAGATGTTTAAGATGTGGCCACTGCAAAGCTGTGGTCCTGGTTGGAATACAGGACATGTCAACAGGAATAAAGTCATGCGTGTATGCTTGTTGTAGCTGTAAATGATTTCCCTGAAGAAAACTTCTGACACACAAATCACACACACCTTTACTAGGTATTATAGTATCTATGGCCATCATTGTACTGAGTTTTAACTGCAAAGGCCGAGTCATGCTGTCCAGCTCTCTAACGAGACTCTCCAAAACAAAGGCTGAATCGCTCTGTGTGTCAAGAAGAGTGTATGTGAGAATTTCCTTATCGGATGACAAGAAGACTGGAACAATACTGGAAGTAGCTGAAGCTTGATGAACTAGTGCATGACACAAAGCTCTGTGGACCTCCTGACTTGTTTCTCCCTCTGTAGGAATGGGAAATCCATTTGTCGTACTCTCAGACTGTCTCTCCTTGTCCCCATGCAGACAGGTTGGGTGGCGACGACCACACTCTCCACAGATATGTTTGGTTCAACAGTCTTTGGTCATATGCCCTTTGCACAAACAACTGAAACACAGACGATGTTGATGTATAAATGCGTTTTTATCGCCCATTGATTTGGAAGCAAAATTGGGCACTTGCCTATGCCAAGAAACTCCTTCTTACAGACGAGACATGGCAGCTTTGGCCTCTGAGCAAAAGACTTTTTTATGACGAATGGTCTTTTGCTTTGTCTTAACCTTTGCTCTCTTAGGGAATTTATCATCATGTGGTCTGGGACCAAACAGACAAGAAGAAGCAATGGGATTACAGGCAATACGAGACTCCTTCTGCACAAACCCAGTAAAACGTTCAAAGGTAGAACATTCTCCAAATGCATCAAGTTCCTCCACAACAATTCTGCTCCATTTGCGGACATTCCAATCTGGTAACTTTTTTAAGAGCTTGTGATTTTCTTCACTATCATTTAAATAGACAGACCTTTAACGTGGGGCATAGCGTCTGATGAATCCCTCTATGGCCCTGCGTGCTTCTCCTGTAAGGTAGCTTTTCAGATACAATATTTTTTTTCTCTCGCAGGGATTGGTCATTTATCAATCAGCTTTGTGAATGACATCTTGAAATCTATAAACTTTAATGGGTCACCAGCGAACATAGTTGGTTTGGGAACAGGCAGACGATTCAAGGTAAGAACTTCCAATTGCTTCAGCCAGATTGATTGTGGAACTCTGTGAGAACTCGCAATTGGGATGATGTTACTCAGTGCTTAATTTGTAAATCATACGGTAACGGAACGCAAGGTACATATGACACCCCAGCGGTGACGAGATGGACACAGGTCCCAGAACGCAGAGAAAAACAACATGTAAAACCATTGCTTAATTTGTAAATCATAAGGTGCCAGAACGCTAAGTACATATGACAGCTCAGGGGTGAGAGAGGGGCACAGGTCTTGGAACGTATACAGAAAACAACATACAAATGCCCACTTGCCATGATGTGGGACTTACAAGCCTCCATGTCAAATAATATCCATAGCATCACCGTTATAATTACAATTCACAGTTATTTAGCCTCCTCTGCGCAGCACAGGTGAATGCCCACATCACCACAGGTGGGACTTAGAGTCTAAAGTCAGCAATTCGTTTCTCAACAGGTCCAACTTGTAAAACAAACAAAAAAGAGCTCACAATAAATCACACAAATACACAAATCCTCCATTATTATTATTACGGGATTAAAAGATTGGCACGGCGGCCTATTATTAGACGGTATGCTCACCATTTAGTTGTCCAAGACACCCCACATCACGTTAGACCCGGCTTGGCTAGCTGGAGGTGAACCAGGCTCGCGGTGGCGGCGCGAGCCTCCTGCCCCGGCTTGGCTAGCTGGAAGTGAACCAGGCTAGCTGGAGCTGAACCAGGATAGCTTGAGGTGAACCAGGTTAGCTGGAGGTGAACCAGGCTAGCTGGAGGTGAACCAGGCTCGCTGTGGCGGCGCTAGCCTCCTGGTGCAGCCGATTTTGATCGTCAACATGACCAATGCAGCTGCCCTCCTCGCCGCTTGTGGAGGCTTTTCTGACTCGTTTTAAGCCTCATGCGACTCCTCCTTCTTTTTGAAAAAACAGCAAATTCAACTGTCTTTTCGACATGTTGACGTTGAAACAGTAACTGTTTATTTCCTCTCTGCTTGCTCCTCAGAGGCGGCGAATTTCGAAAGGTTATTTGTTTGTGTCAGGGGCGTGGTTTGTTGGCGTCAGTGCATCAACAGATCTCCGACGCTTTCAAATGACGTTGAATCTTAATAAACAACATGGAATTCTAAGGATTTGGTCTCTAAATTTATCTATGCACATTATTGTTGTATTTTAAACATTTTTAAAACGTTTTCATATTTTCTTTTCATACAAGAGGTACCGGATCTGCCCAAATAAGTACCGGAACACAGGGAGGCCAAAATTCAGAGGTGCCGGAACAAGTTCCAGCAGGATCCGGCTCAAATTAACCCCTGATTTACTGCTGTGGCATGTTCTCTGTTTGCATTCATAGATGGTGTTGTTTCAAGAATAGGGACTGAGATGTTACGCTCAACAGCCACATTGCCTTCGATCTGGTTGTATGTTCGTACACGAGCTGCAGCCACATTAATATCCATTTGCACCTGCAGCATTTTTAGCTTTTTCTCCTCTTTTAATTTCATGTCAACTTCAGCTTCCCTTTGCTTCATTTGGACCATCATTTGTGATTCATGCAGTTTCCAATCATTCTCTAGCTTAATGAGTTTAGTTTGTTGGACTTGTATTTCCTGCATGGACTTTACTTTTTCTAATTTGGCTGTAAGATCCGCTTCTGCATCTGCTCCCTTACTTGAAGCTTTGGAGATGGCTGACAAATTGTCCAAGCCTTCAGAGAGGACACTTTCAACGCTTGCGTCACCGAAAACTGAAACATATTCGTCGCGGTTTAAAGTCATTCGCATTCTTTCCTTTTCAACTTCAGCTTTAAAGGTCATTTTATCTGGACCCACTTCCAGTCGTTTATTTACAAGATCACATATTTCTGTTGTGAGTGTATAACTGGACAATAGTTATCAGTATTTAGAAAATTGCGTTGAAGCGGCTCATAGTTTTGACTTACATGATCATATCCACTTTGAATTTGTTTGTTTATGTCCTCCAAATCCTCTGTTCAACAAAATTTCAAGTCTTGATCTAAATTCTCTGGCTATCATCTTCCAAGATTCATAACCCTTAAGAAAAGCCTTTAGGTGCCTTTTAGCGGCTTCATCTCACATTTGTTTCCCTTTCTCTGTAAGCTGCCGTTCACGAACAGGCCAACTGGGAAAGTCCACTTGATTGTCACAGGGCCTTTCATTCCCCTTTCCCAAAGAGAGTTCTTCAGGATTTGAATCTTTGTCATGAAAGGGATTATCTTTTTCTCCTGGTACTGACATTTTACACAAATTTATGCCTGACTGAATTTGTATTATTTAAACTTAAAGTCGCTGCTTGTAAAATGCTATGCAATAGCCAGGCTATGCCTCAAGTTTAATGTCAATCTCCCCAAACGACTATGAAAAGGGTCAAATGTTCCAACAAATTGGCTACAGACAAACCTTCAATAAGAACTAAACAAGATTATTCAAGTTTCAAATGAGGCTTTGCTCCAAACCTGCAGTTTAGTTTAAACCAGTCAGCATTAGATTTAACACAAACCTTTAACATTGCTATTGATCATTCAACATTTTATGCACAACTGCTTTACTACATTTCACAAACAATTAAACCAAAAAAAAAAAAAGAAGACTTAACTCCATCAAACATCACCATATGCAGCAACTCAATTCGTCTTGGAACAATAAAATCAACAGTTCGGTTCATGAATGAAGAAATTTACTGCAGTCTCTCACTGCACCCGTAATCCTGCGCTTTAATCATTGTCAGTGTTCATCTTGCCTGTAAGTGTGGACCAAAAAGGAGCAGGCATGCAGACTGCGAGGGCAGCGGCGTGTGGCAGAGCAGCGTAGCAGCTGACCCAGAAGTAGCGTGGAGTGTCACTGTTACAGCCCTTGGCGATTCGTGAGCTCGTCTGAAAAAACAACCACATACAAAATAAAGATCAAATACAATTCCACAGTAAATTCATAAATGTAACAATATTAAAACATTCTGCGCATACCTCGCTGCGCTCTCCATGGAATGTAAATAAATCCATGAATGAATTGCGTGCTCCGGTGATAATCAAACCCGCTCATGGATGAAACGTCATATCCTTGCCCCAAGACAACCTTCAAACAAAGGAGTGCTGGCACAACATCCACCTTGTCTCACACCAATAGGACTTGAACTCCAAAACGGGCAAACTCCAACAACAACCAAAAAACAAAAAACAAAATGTTGCCAAACCCTCACAAACAAAGATAATCTTACCAGGCCTGAGCGATGCAGCACCCAGCTGCTGCTGCCTTCATGGCTGTATTAACTGCAGCTCTGACCCGACAGGAAATACTTAAATTTTCGAGCACAAATAACGTTCGGGCCAGTTAATATTTTCAAAAATTTTATTTGGTTTGATGTCATACAGGAAATAAGGACAGTGGAAAGACTGACGTGTGTGCAGGGTTTGAGGTATGATCTGTTTGAGAAAAGATGGCAGAAATGGACGATTTATCAAAAGAAAATAGGACATTGACTCACTTGTGGTGTCTGCAATTAAGAATAATGCAACTATGATAAATTTTATTTGATTTCCTGAATTTATGTTATTGATAACATTAGGTCATCACACAGGCTCTATTCTGTTTGTTCTTTTTTACTTTATTTTATTTATTTTATATATATATATATATATATATATATATATATATTCTTTTTATTTCTTTTTCCTTCACAACTTGGCCTACATACTTATATGTGTACATTGTGATTGACATGTACAGTTGTGATTTTTGTCTTTTTTCTGTAAAATTCAATAAAAACTTAAGTGACAAAAAAATATATTTTCAAAAAAAGTAAACGAATTCATCACGTACAAACAAGCAAAACAACAAAAGAAGGCTGTACAACAATCCAAAGAAAAAAATGTACCCTTTCATTTTTCCCTTTTAATTTTTTTTTCCATTTTACCTTTCAGATATTCACACACAACTCAGAAATGGCCTTTTACACTCCCAGAATACATCAAAAATATCCGTACCCAGACAGATGGATCAGATGGATGTCCTTTGATTGAAGCAGGTAGCACCACGCCCACATTTGTTGAGGATATCAGCGTCTGAGCATGCGTAATATCCGACCTACGGACACCCATGTGGGACATTATTCTGTTCGCAGATGTGATTGTTCATCCAACAGCCTTACGTTGTAGCTACTTAGCTGGCTTCTTTTGCTTGAACAAGTTTTAATTTTAAGTTACCTTTACTTAAGTGGACTGCATTTTAAAACCTAACAGAGAGATGTTCATTACATTTAACATAGCTACCCTTCCTTTAGTCCACCTGGGAGTACCTGGTCGTTTCCCAGAGGCACTGAGGTGGGGGCTGACTCTGGGTCCCTCTCTGCTCTAACCCTGAGAGCAGGTCTGCTAGCAGGGTCTTGGTTGGGTTTGGTTGCTTGTGCAGGGTTAAAGTCTATATTTTGTGATAATCAGGTTCCTTTTCATCACATTTGAACCTTTGAGGGAAATTTTGGAATTTTGCTAAACTATATATTTTTGGAAAGATTATTGTGCAAGGAGTCAGAAAATCAATGTTTGTGTAACCCAGCCTGCGCAGGCGAATACCTAAATATACGGTGGCCTGTAAGGACGAGCGGCCCTAACTGCTGAGGGCAAAAAAAAATATAGCCGCCCTCTATGGGCTAAGTAGGGAACTGCCCTACATTTGTATTTAATCAGATGTCTATATAGCAGCCATATTGGATTTTAAATAATGGCAAGCATATTTTTTTTAATTTTCAATCTTGATGTCTAAATTTACTGGAATGCTGATTTTTAGTCCTAAACCCACAATGTAAGGGTCAAGGAATCCAGCGGTGCCGGTTATGCTTTACCATATTAATTTTTGATGCTTAAGTAGGTAAAAAATGATCCTGTGTGGTTGTTTTCTTGCAATATCTTTATAATGAAAAGTTCCATCCATTCATCCATTTTCTTTTCCTTTCCTGTTAAGGGTGGTGGGGGGGTGGAGCCTATCCCAGAGGCTAAGGGTGAGAATTCTCTTAAGTTAAAGCACTTGTTTTGGGGGATTTTTTTTGTTTGTTTGTTTAGTGAAGTACAATATCCATGTATATTCTTTGTTTAAACCGTTTAACACTTAAAATGTTTAAACTTTATATGGTTCATTAATTTTTTTTTTCATTTATGTTGTTTAGCTATCTGGTGGAAAGTGTTATTTTTTGGAATTATTTTTACTTTTTTATGACGTGTGAAGATTTGGGATCCTATTTTTTTAAATTGAGGTCCGTCAAAAGTTTGAGTAGGTTGGCCTTGAGGGAGAGAAGTTGGAGAACGCTTGAGCCTGAGCCTAACCCAGCCCCCTGCCTTTATTATTGGGTATACATTTCTTCACAACATGAACAGCTTGCTAGTTTGAGACCATCAACAGGAAATCTTTATTGAGGTAATAAATTAAGTGAGACACAGGGTGTTTTCTCATAAACATCTCATAAATGTTTTTCACAGAGGTTACCCCTTGAAAAGAGGTTCATGCTGTAGATGCAACACAATGGGCTCATATGACCTCCTCCTTCTAAAATAACAAAAACAAAATGATAACACGATAAAATCATCCATCCATTTTCTACCTCTTATCCTGTTAAGGGTCGCGGGGGGGCTGGAACCTATCCCAGCAGCCTTTGGCCAAGAGGCGGGGTTCACCCTGTTCACATGTTCTTTTGATCAATGCAGTTGCAATTGAAAACATTTCTTTTAGTGTGGGTTATGTGTGTATTTGTTTGTTTGTTTGTACAGTCTCTGTTTATTGTTGTAATATTGTTTTATACAGCCCTCTTGGCCAGATGGCTCTTGAAAAAGAGGTTTTAATATCGATGATGATGCTCATCTGGTAAAATAAAGGTCAAGTAAATACAAATAAAATAATGTAAAGGAAAAACTCAAGACTTCCATGGTCACCTTCAATTGTTCTTGGTTACTGCAGGGTTTCCAAGACAGACTGGTCCATTTTTGGTTACTGTGCTTAACATTCAGACATTTTGTACTGTAACTGTTAGAAAATATGTAGACATGTTTGTTGAATTAGGGCCTGAGCCCAGAGGCACTCCGGGGCGAAGACCCTATTAAGTTTGCTCGTTACCTTTATGTTTTTATTATCATGAAGTTCTAGCCTGATATAGAACTCTATGGTCGTGTTGCCACCTTCATACAGACCAAAGACATGAAGTGTGACCAGGTTGTATCAGGCTGTGCTTCCACTCCTGAGATAAGAAGAGTTTGGGAAGGGCCTTGTACAGTGAGGACTCAGCGTCCCTACGCTCCCCCCACAACTGTCCTTGACAGAAGAAGGAAGAACAAAGGTGTGATGGGAAGCTCCTGAGAGGAGGAACTGAGACTGTTCAGTGCAGATGTAGAACTTTGCCTGTACTCCTTGCTGCAAGTAAAACTTGAGATCTCCACCCCTGACAATTTTATCTTGTGTGTTGGGAAATTTTGTGGTACGAACTAAAAGCAAGAATATAGTCTTTATCTCACAGAAATAATTTCCTGGCAGTAATCCAAATTATGTTCCATAAGATTATGTCTCTAAAGCTTCATTGTGGCACAGGAAGAACATTACTCCCCTCTGGAGTGAGAGACACAGACAACTGCTTCGCGTGAGTCCCTCTGGCTTTGTAATCTCAACACAGCTCAACATTTTGGCTTAATCTGTTTTGGCATCTTATAATTCATGACCCGTCTGTTGCAGTCAACACACCCTTCCATTATCCAGTAGGTTTAAGTTCCTGTTACACCATCTACCCAAAAAATATGCACCATTCCTAGGTTTACAATACTATGTGTGTGTGTGTGTGTGTGTGTGTGTGTGTGTGTGTGTGTTTGTATAATGATGTGCATGATTGTTGAATGTCAAGATGTTGGCACCATTACAGACTCTCGCACAGAGAACAGATTGATATTCCTACTCAGGCAACTGGACTGTGAACCTCCAAATGTGGTACAAGATGCTAAAACTACAGGTTTTATTTTAAGAACACACACGCATGCGCACACACACATACGATATACGAGTATACCAGTATACCAGTATACGACACCGGTAGCATCACTGAGATGACTCACTTCAGAATAAAAAGCTGCCTGAGTTCATCATTGTGACATAATAGGACTGTAGATTTACTGCTGAATGAGAGAGCTCTACCAGTTTCAACACAACCCTGGATTTCAAGCTTCTCCTCTGCACAACAGACAACTGTTACGGGATGACGCAGTGTCATTGCTTTTAAAGATGAGGAACTAACAGTAGGCACTTGTCCATGGAGGAGTATGGAAGTCCAGCAATCAATCCGGATTGGGTGAGACGTGGAGATGAGAGAGCTGTTGGCACTCATGATATTTAAGGCAGGGGAAGTGCCATCGATCATAGGCTTCAACCGAGAGACTGACCTGTCAAAGATAAGACGGATGAAGCTACCACAGCCAGCACATGTTTCTGCTCAGCCAGCCCATCATATCCTCACATCCTGTCTGCAACATCCATTCAGAGACTGAGGAGTTGCTCTGTGGACCACCACCCCTGACAATCCTGTTCAAACATAAACTGCTGTTTTGGGTCAGTCTAATTACTGTCCTCAGCTGTAATCATAGGAGCAGACCACTTGTACAGCATATAGCAACCAATGGTCGAGCATTTAGCTCTTAAAAGAACGTGTATTTTGGGGGGGAGTACTCATTGTGGGTAACTGCCCTTGTCTCCTCTGGGCTACCTAACAAATCAATTCTACATCGTTCATCGAGAGTTTGCTTATCTTGGAAAGAAAACATTCACAAGTTCAACTGGCTTCTCCACTAGTGATGACTTTATGAAGCGCTGCTGTACTGAAATGAACCACGCAGAGGAGAGGTGGGAATTGATGTAGACAAAACAGCGAGCTGAGCCACGCTGGATATGGATATGTGAATGCAGCAAACAGCTGCTCTCCCTCTCATGAAAAACTGGCATCCATCCAGTCTCTCAATGAAACAATGCAGCAGACTCCAGGGCCTTTTCACAATCCTGTGTGTTCTCACTTTCATCTTGTCTCAATAAATACAATATAGGGACTGATAGCAACACAAACGTCTTCATCTCCTGAGAGAGGTGTTTGCAGACTAATGTTGACCGACCCACATTATCTCCTCCATGAGGAGGTGCGACAGTGAAGCAGAAACCTTCCTATCATTGCAGCAGTGAGTGCAAGGATGAGCAGGTTTCGCTAATTTTACATAAATAATGATTTTGGAAAGCTTTGAAGCACGAAGTGTTGGAGGATACGTCTCACACACATTGTTTTCTATGTCTGACTGTCATTTAGCGTGCTGTTAAAATTCAGTTTTATTGAGTGAGTGTGGACCAAATGCATGATGAATTTTGGGGATTTGAAACTGCTCTCATAACAGTTATGAAATTCATGAAATGTCACTGAATTTGTTCTCAGCCCAACTACAACTCAGAGGACATGAATTGTTTCAATAACTGGACAGATGAAAATATTCGCTGTTATCAACATTTGCACGTGTGGTGATGAATTGTAGCTTATGTGTTAATTCTGCCTGAATGAGCTGGTCTTCCACCTGCCATCATCAGGTCCATTGATTTCACTTTCTCCCACATGTGATGTTCACTCTGCAACCAGCAGATGTCAGAAGAGTTCCTCTCAACCTTGATGCCACATTATTACCAACAGGATAATTTCCCTGCACATTTTACATGTAATATGAGTGTGCAGTCACACGCTACAGAAAGATTGGGTTCTTTGTGCACGCTGTCAGGAGTGTAAATAAAACATTTAAACAAGGTGGCTTTTATTCTAAGTGTGTCATAAATGTTCATCAACTACAATGGTGCAGATATATGCAGCTCCAGCTGTGCATCCCATAGAGAAGCAGATGTGGTGAATGAAGGTGAGCAGAGACAGAGACCCTAAACCCTAACCTATACAAATAAACCCAAGTACCTGTATTGTGTGCGTAATAGTGTGGTTTTACAGATGAAAACACAAACAATACAAATAGCCCTTGCACTCTGCTGTTACCATGACAACCAACCTCCAGAACTTAGAGGGAAGTCCCAGGAGAGGCTGCAGGAGGGGGAAGCAGGACCAGAGAGGTGTGTGTCCTGGTTTGCTAAGTTATCACCACACACAAGTCATCCCAGTGTTTTGCAGCAAGGAATCACCTAGAGCACTTTGCTCCTCTCCAACCAGCTGCCCCGCCCCTCCATGTGCTGCACATATGATTTATTCTCTTTAATATGACTGAGCTAGAGTTGCCCTACCCAGAACTTCACCTGATATCCTCTTAACCTCAGATGTCCTGCAATGGAAGGCTCTCAAATGCACTGTAGCAGCAGTTCTCAGTGATGGTTTATAAGATACTTGTCGAAAATTGAAAACTCACATATCCGGCATCGCACCATCAGGAGGTTTACAGAGCCAGACAAATCCTTCCAATGGTTCCGTTTGTGTTGATGGGCACAGAGGATGGCGACTTCCATCGTTACTGTTTTGGATGAGGAAAGCAAACCTTATTGTTTGTGTAAGCAGACAAACAATGGATGCTGCTCTCAATCAACATGCTGTCAATTTCTTATAAGGTTTACATACAACAGCCTCTACTAATAAACATTGAAATTTAAAAATTCATCAGAGCTGGATTAGAACCATTGCTGGACCCACACAGATATATAAAACTAGCCAATGTGTCACTGTGTGTGTTATTATTCTAGAATTATATATAAACAGAGAGAAACACACCACAGGGTCCGTGTGTTGCTGTGTCTTGCTGGCATCTATGTCAGCTTTTGTTTCTGCCCCTTGCTCATTCTTCTTCTGTCCTATTTTTCTCACTCATGCTCCATTCCTCATTCTCTCCTTATTTAGTCTGCTCATCTCCTTCTTCTGTGACTTTGTCATCTTCCACTGTGCTCCCCTTCTGCATGTCTCCATCTCTCCTACTTCCTTCTTAAAGTCTGTATTTTACCTGTCCAGCACTCACGAATAGGAGTCTCACTAAGATGTTTTTCCCTCCTGCGTTACTTCTTTGTGACTCCAGAATCAGGAAGAGCCAGCTGTGTATATTTACCGTGAAGTTAATGGTAACCAACAGCTAATAGCAGCTAAACTGTCCAAAACATCCATTTATTAATTCACCAGGTCACCCTAACCCTAACCACTGGTATAATCCAAGTCTACTTAATGCAGGCGGATGACCAGTTATCCACAATCACTTGGGTTGGAGATGAAACCTTTCTGCGTCGACGCTCATTCATTGTAACGCTGACCTTATGGTTAGTTTTTAGCCCAAATCAAGGTGTTTGTTGATTGCTGAGCCTGTATAGATGTGGATTATACTGACGATGAGGATTTCGGTAAGAGTTTGTTAAGGGACAGGTTTGGATAATTTTGTGGTTGTTAACCTTTTATTGCCTAAGTATATGTGGCTGGCTCTTTCTGCATTCTGGAGTCACAAGTACTTTACCTCATGGTGCAACCTGGACACATCATCAGTGATGTTCCCAGGTCATAGGGTGTTTGGGGTCTTAATATCAAACACCCTCAACCAGGCAATCCAGCCAGGGACGATCAGACCACAACTAGTGTCCAGGTAGTGCACTATGCTACCCCTTCCCCCTCCTCGACCAGCGCCACTGTGAAGCCTTTTTGCGGCTCCTCCACAGAACTGTCCTGGATGGCTCTTCACCTGTGCAGTCCACAAATCTCTCCAGGACCTAGTTGCCTGCAAAGCCCCTGCAGCCCACCTCAATCACCAGTACCTTGCTGTTGTAAGCAGCCCCCCAGTTTTCTTGGAGGGTTGAGGCTCCTGCTTCAATGGCAATTGGGCTCTTGGTTGGGTGTTGCCACTTACTGATGTTGATACCAGTGCAACAGGTGTCTGCTTTTGCCCACAGGACCTGGTTGTGGCACCTGCCATCTCCCAAGGCCTTTGAGCAGTAGCCAAGGATGTGTTCTAATGATCCCATTAGCTGAGCTGGCACACAGGTGAGTCTATCTAGCCCCAGGTGAACAGTTTGGCAGGGTTCAGGAGGACATCATACACCGATTGGCCCACAAACTTGAAATGGTGTGGCTCTGCCTTCCAGAGTTTGACTCAGGTGATATTGCGGCCAGCTATGTGCTCCAACTTGGTCCAGACCCCCTGCTTGCTAACTCTAACTCCTCTTTGTCCTGTGGGGTAGAATCAGTCAGAGGGTCCAAGACCCAGCACTTAGTGATTATGTAGCACTAACTGTGTTGTGTGATGTTGTATGTTTGTCAAAAAAAAAAGAAAAAAGAGGGGGGGGCGACACTTCTTCTGCCACTAGATGGCAGTACCTGTGACCAAATCACAACTGAAGCACTTTTGTGCTACTATGGGTTTTTCCTTAATTAAGTCTGAATTCTTGCTTGTGTTGTACGTCGCTTTGGACAAAAGCGTCTGCTAAAGGAAATTGTAGAATTGTAGAACCCATATGAACCTCTTCCTGGATAAGCTTTTGCCTCTCCTTTCCTCTGGCTTTACTGTGGCATAGTTTTGGGTTGGTACCCAGCCAAGCCCTATCCATAGCTACAGTGCCCACCAGGGTGCTGTGCCACAGTCTTGCCTCTGCCCGCTCTACTGAATCCTTGGCGTGCCACTTCAAAGTCAACTTTATTGTCAATTTCTTCATATGCACCAGACATACAGAGGAATCGAAATTGCCTTCCTTCCTGTTCTAATCTCTACACCTGCTGAGGAGACCTTTTGTCAGTCGAATCTCTGTAGAGCAGGACTTCTCTGGCTCGGGAAACCTTGAACTCCTCTGCCAGACTGCTAAAAGGAAGCTGCAGCTTGGTGTTGTCCCCAAACAAAACAATGCTGCTTAGGCTCCGTGGCAGGCACAGCCACCTGCACAGGGACTGGCTCATCTTTCACTTGAAGCCCTCCATGATAGTAATTGGGATTTCAAAGACTACCAGTGACAAGAGGAGATGAGGCAGCAGGCCTTGTTTATAAATCCAGGCCTTACACCTGAAAAAGGGTGAGTAACCCTTCTCTTACCACACACCAAGGCTGCCTTCTCATCATTGCTTGCCTACCTGTACTGGCTCCTGAGTACCCTCAGCTCTTGTCTGAGTTGGGAAATCTTTATCTCTCATTGGCTTGGAATTGGTGCTGCAGTTGTAGTCTTGGTGGTGCACTGTTCCTTGATGCCAAACCTGTCTGTCGTGATGTTGATTATGAACATGCTCATTGCTATGAGCCCTTGGTCCATCACCCTTGGCTATTACTTCCAGGGCTGCGTCAGCATTTTCATCAAACTGTTGCCACTCGTAGTCCATCTTGGCAGCGAGGCAAAATATCCATCAGTGCTCTGACGGTCTGTTTTGGGGTGTTGCCTGTGGTACTTTGAGGTTCTAAGCCCTGTGGGGTACGTCTGGGCCTGGATCCTCCTCCATCTCATCAGGTGCTGTACAGGGTACTGGCACTGCGTGTTGCACCACAGGTTTCCTTCGGCAGCCCATCTTGTTCGAGGGTATTTTTAGACCTGTCAGATTTTTGCAGACCTTGCCACATTTGCAGACAGCATTCGGAATCGATTTTCCATTTGCAGGGTCATTTCCAGATAATCCGTCCATTCGTGGCACTCATCTCCCCCTACACACCTGGGAGTATTTCTCCTTAAGTTTCCTCATAGCATTTTTGGGTGCAGCTTGAGATGAGAACCCTTCCTGCCCCAGTCTTTCTGAACTGTCTGCTGTCTCTCAAGTTGTCACCACACTTTCAAGGTTGTCATCTGGCCTCTTCCTGGAAGTCAATGGCATTGCCATACTGGATTAGTACTTTATTACACCTCATGGTGCAACTTGGACACATCATCAGTGATTGAAGTCCCAAAGAAGTCATGCAGGAGGGAAAACATCTAAGTGAGCTTGACACTTATCATTTAGGTGTGAAATAAAGTACAATCCAAACAACTAATACTGTATAATATATTTCTGATGTGACAGTTGATGCAGCTTGTTTGTGTGCAGACTCACCAATGTGTTAAAGGAAGGACTATTTTAAATATTTTTATAGATTTAATTATAATCAAATTATACCAATCAATCCATGGCATCACTGAATATATTAAAAATGGCTCAAAAAACAAAGCAAGCAAGCTTTTATTGTAAATGTGGCTTTACATCATGTTTGTAATATTAAATATATACTTTATATAGTTAATGGCCATGTTAATAGGGGTTTTCTGCCCTACTTCATAATCCACTTATCCACTCAATTATAAATACTATAAAGTCCTTTCCATAAGTGTGCACTCACCACATGCCACCCTGGTTCTGTCCAGGTGCAGATCTTCTGCAAAATGAGAATTTATGTTTGTTAGTGCAAATCATTTCCAGGAAACACATAGTGAAATTTGAGTTACAATTACTTGTTTGAGAGCAGCTATGGTCAGAGACCAAGAGGATAGCTTGCCTTTATGTTAAAAAAAAGGGGGGGGGGGCAAGTACGGCAGCCAGTGCAGGCCATTTTTTGACAATCAGAGCTTAATTATGTGCAGGGATACAGCCCAGTGCAACATGGCCAAATATCATTAACTCTCAGCCCCCTCAGATTGACAGGGATAAGGGTGTGTGTTATTATTTGCCATTATTCAGAGAGGAACACAAATCCAAATGAGCAAGATAAAAGCTAAGCTTGATGCTGCCAGCTTAACCAGTGGTTTGACATTTTTGTTGTGAAACCTGCTGTAGGGAAAAGAGTGGGGTCGAGGGTTAATATTGCTTGAAGAGCAATATTATATGTTATCAGGTCTGATAATTCCTCTCTGACATTCATGATGAATCCTCAGCTCCTTGCTAATTGGTGCAAAGGAAGTGAATATTTATGGCGTGTGGAATTCAAATCCATAGAACCGCGTCAGCTCGACCTTATCAGGAAAAACAATATCAAGGCATGAGAACCTTGACCAACAGTGGGAAAAAAACTCAATTTGCACTAGAAAACATTCTGTATGGTCCATATTGAAGTGGATCTGTTTGACTGTGCTGCTGTTCCAGGATTCAAGGGGGGGGGGGGGGTTGTGTTGTACAGTATTCATGACAGATATTTTGGAATGGTGGATGAATATTTCATGGACTGGTGGACTGGGACCTGGCCTGAGATGCTGTTGGCAGCAGAATCCATCCATGCAATCATACTCATTCCACTGCCCCAATGCGTCTCCTCCCCTTCAAATGTCGATGTGAAATGATCTGAGAATCTGTCGGTTTCCTGAGAAGGGAAACAAAGCACCAAAGATGGGAAGAAGCAGAGTGATTATCTTACCAATAAGTGCTGATACATATTTGATCTAAAATACATTTCAGACATTCTGGGCAGTCGTAGGAGTCTGAGGAAGTATCCAGCAGCCCTCTTCTAGCACCCTGCAGAGCTGCTGCTGGGGTCTGTCATCTGTTAGCAAACCCTCAGGGTTTTGTCTTACTTCATCATTTCTCTCTCCAACCCTTCACTTCACAAAAAGAAGGAGGAGAAAATGTCAGACTGTTGCACTGATGAATGACAGAGGACACACAGAGGGTCTGGATTCATGTCTTAATTACAGTGAATGGGAGTTGGACTTGCTTGAGTGAGAACACACTGCACCAGACAGGTGTGAAGGGGACGGCGACGCGAATATACACCTGAAAGCCACTACTGGTGTTCACACACCTCCAGCCTCATGTGTCCTCCATGTAACAAGGAGGACAATAAAATAGCTCTGAGTGGTGTCTAATTCTCATCTCGTTCAGAAAGAACTAAGAAGTTAGCATCACCATGGGAACCTGTTAGTGTAGTTCATACCCCTCATCTTATTCTGAGCAGCTGATTTAGCTGCTTGTCTGATGTCTTTAGTGCTAAACAAACGCAATCGGATTTATACAAAACTTGTGTTAATGCTGAACCGTTAATTTGAATACACATCATGTGGTACTTGCATGCTAGATTAGCTGGGATCAAGTCGGGTTCTACAATTCTACAATTCTACAATTCTACAATTTCATTTAGCAGACGCTTTTGTCCAAAGCGACGTACAACACAAGCAAGAATTCAGACTTAATTAAGGAAAAACCCATAGTAGCACAAAAGTGCTTCAGTTGTGATTTGGTCACAGCTACTGCCATCTAGTGGCAGAAGAAGTGTCGCCCCCCCCTCCCCCTTTTTAAATTTTTTTTTTATATATAACAAACATACAACATCACACAACCCAGTTAGTGCTACATGGTCACTAAGTGCTGGGTCTGGGACCCTCTGACTGATTCTACCACAGGACAAAGAGGAGCAGAGTCAGGTTCAGTGCCTCTGTGCTCTCTGAACAATTGAGTCTTCAATTGTCTCTTAAAAGTAGAAAGGGACTCAGCAGAATGCACAGAGTTCGGGAGTTCGTTCCACCATTTGGGAACAACAGAAGAGAAGAGTCTGGCTAGAGATTTGGAGCAGTGCTGGGCTGGAAGCTGGGCTGGTTGTTATTTGTTCACGTTCATAAAAAACAACAAATCATCCTTGCAGGTACAAAGGTCTTTTACGTATACTGGAAAAACTGTGCATTCAGTTGGTGATGAACAGCGAGAGAAGACACTCACTCACAGTTCTAATTAGGGAAAAAGTCAATCTAGAGGAGTTGGCTGTAAAAGGGTGTGGCAGGATAAACTATTCTTCCAACTATTTCATATAGTGAGACATCTAATGTTAAGACTTGATCGTGGAGTGAGGTGAAGGGTTGAGTGTGTTGAGGATTAGAGGAGGGGCATTATACTGTTTTAATACAAGCTTTTCAACAAACTCTGCCTTTTTTATTTTGATGTGTGGACGGGCTCCAACTATCTACATCCATCTGAATACCCACAACTGACCGACAGAAGACAGAGATAAAGAGAGAGAGAAAGGAGGCGAGACTGATGGACAGAGACAAAGACAGAGAATGGAGGAAGACAGAGAGACAGAAGGACAGAGAGGGACAGAGATAAAGAGAGAGAGACAGGAGGAGAGACTGATGGACAGACGGGGACGTGAGCAGCTGGAGCTACGGGTGGCAGCTGGAGCCTCTTCAGACAAATATCCTTTGACACTGAAATCACCAGCAAGCTGATGGTGGTGCTGATAAGAACATCAACAAGCAGAATGATAAAATTAGACAACAACTTTAAAATGCTGCTGTTTGGTAGAGCAGTGATCTTGAAAACTGACCTCATGCTGATGAGGGAAGTATCAACACTCCCCCACAGAGATCTATTTAGTGTCACATCGCAAAGGAATGAAATGTTGCAGTTGGCACTGCAGGTAATTCAACCTGTTGTGGACAGTTTAAGTCTGGAGCAGAAGAAGCCAGTGTCGCGGCAGGAGAATTTAATGGTGGAGCAACAATAATCAAACACATGATGTGAGACCTTGTGCAGCTTTGACTTTAATTAAATTTTGGTAGGACTGTTTAATGGCACACTGTCTTTGTCATTATATTACTGAATGATATAATATATAAGGTGGAGTTTGAAAATCAAGTCAGTACTGTTGTGCAATCCTTCTGCCTGGAATCATGAAATGAACTTGCACTACTTGCTACAGTAAAATTAGTACAGAATTAAACCATAGCAGCAAGAATTCTCGTTGGCTTTCCATCACAGTGTATCTGTTATGGCCAGAGAAACGGGTGGACCCAAAATGCAGAGTTCACAAAGAGATATCTTTATTCTAAAAGTAACAACAGAAAATCACCAGAAATAGCTGGGAGAAAAATCAAGAAAACAAAGTACAACTGAAAATAGTGTCAAGCACCAAACTCACAATACTGGAGAAAATTACAAACTGAGAAAACAATCACGAGGGGAGGAGCAGAAGATTGTGTCTTTAACGTTGGCCACCACTGGAGTAATCAACGGGAATCATCGGGCAGAGGAGGGGAGACTGAGCCAGGTTCTTATAGAGAGTTGGGGAATTGCAAAAGGAAACCAGGTGTGCCTCGCTGTGCTCATCCAAGAGGTAGGTCAGCCACGCCCCCGAACACCAGCCAAGGAGAAGGAGGGGGAAACCAAAACACACCAGAAACAACCAAAAACACAAACACAATAAACCCAGACCATAACAGTATCACCCCTTTTGACCAAATTTTCAGAATATGTCTAAAATACAAGACAATTGTATGCACATTTGCTATGTGTGAATAGTTCTGTTCTGTGCTCTGTCTTACAGACTCATACATCTTGTCACACACTATCATAACAATGATCCAGACACTATTACTATTTAACTGAATATTAGTAATAATAAAACCATATTTATGAGGGGTTCAAAAAAAATCTGTCAATATATTTCTCAGGCCTTGGCTGAATACCTTGAAGGCCAGAAGCTTTACCTCTGGTGACAGGCAGGAAAGTATTTGTGAAAGTTCTTTGATGGAGATGACAGCTCAGAGTCCACAATAAAGAGGTTTGTGTGCTCAGATTGCAGCGCTCCCTTTGAACTGAGCCTCTGTGACTCAGTCTTCACCACACCACAATGGAGGAGCTGGACACCAACTGCTGCCATTTGAATGCAGGTTATTTTCCAGCTCATTAAGCTCCTTGACGGTGGTAAACAAATGGAAATTTTTTAGGCAGAACTGTACCTCCCCTAAGCATATTCATTAAAAGTTTTCTGTGCTAGCTTGTAGGCATCAAAGAAATTGATATGAATGCATCTATAAAATAATGAGCATAATAAAGAGGGATACATTGCACTTGATAGAAATTCCTCCATCCTCTGATACGTGGTGCGTAAGATCACAGTGGTTCCGAGCTTTTCAGAGCATGGTGAGACTACAAGGGTGACCCATCATCACTTTGGCCTTAATCAACACCTGCAGCCAGTCCACCCAGCTCCTCAGGAGGGGGAGGTGGGTGTTTCTGACTGGAGATAGCAGCAGGAGCTGGATGTCAACCTTCAGTCTGTGAGGCAATTGGTAAAGGCTCAACAATATCCTCTTTCAGGAGAAGTGGGGGGGCTGGAACCTATCCCAGTGGCTACAGGTGAGAGGCAGGGTTCACCCTGAAGAGGTCGCCAGTCCATCGCAGGGCCAACACAGAGACAAACAACCATTCACACTCACATTCATACCTACGGTCAATTTAGAGCACAAGTGTCAAACTGGTCCAGTAAAGGGCCGTGTGGCTGCAGGTTTTCATTCCAACCGAGGAAAAGCAACACCTGAATCTACTTAATTCAATCAAGCAGTGTCCACACAGCTCATTGGTTGGATCAGGTGTTGCTTTTGCTGGGTTGGAATGAAAACCTGCAGCCACACGGCCCTTTACTGGATCAGTTTCACACCCCTGATTTAGAGTGTCCAATCAGCCTAGTCCCTACTTGCATGTCTTTGGATGGTGGGAAGAAGTCGGAGAAGAACGTGCAGACTCCACGGTGAAAGACCCCGCGGAACCCCCGAAACCTTCTTGCTGTAAGGCGACATTGCACTTATGTCCCGCCTAAGCCTACATTCCATCCTGATACCGCTTATTCATTAAAGATCATGAGGTGGGGGTGGGGGGTGGAGCCTATCCCATCCCAGTCTGTGGAAGGTACATCAGGAGTAATTAGGGGTTCAGTATCTTGCTCAAGGACACTAGGACATGGTCACTGGGGGAAGTGGGGATCGAACCAGTGACCCTTAGGTTGTTAGACACTACTTCTGTACCATGCCGGCCCTTGCAAGCCTACATTCTTCTGATTAATTGAAATATTAAATGATTTTACATGTAAATGTAACAAACTGAACTGCACCAAAACATGACTTTACCACGAAGAAAGAACATGGGACATCCAGCAACACACATTATGGACACACCTGCTACATGTTGCCATTCTGTTTGTTTTTGTTAATGAAGTATATAATATATATACATATATACATATATATATATATATATATATATATATATATATATATATATATATATGTATATATATATATATATATGTGTGTTAATAGCAGGGTTTGTGGTGAAAGGATGATGAGGGAATGATGGAGACCCAATTGCAGACAGTGTAGGATGGTGCACAAAAGCGGTTTATTGATAATGATGGGGAAACTTGAGACTTGGAGACTTGGAGACTTGACGACGGTAGACTGGAGACTTGCAAAACTCATAAAAACAAGAAGGCACACCAGACATAAACTAACGCTCATCACAAAAAACTTAATGGAGCCAGCACCTAATGGGAAAACACAGGGGTTAAATACAAGGAGGAAAACAAGACACAGGTGGTGCAACTACCCAGGGGAGACACATGAGGTGATCACAGGGGGGAGGTCAGGAAGACAGGACATGACTACAAAATAAAACAGGAAGCACGAGACAGGGACCGGAACAGGAGTGACGCCCGCCAGGATCCTTGGCGGTGGAGAAGGTGTAGCAGCCGCTGGGATTGGGATGGTGCCCACCAGAGCCCTCGGCGCCGGGACAGGAGTGGCGCCCCCCAGGACCCTCGACGGAGCAGGAGTTGAGCCCGCCAGGACCCTTGGCGCCGAGACAGGAGTTGCACCCGCCAGGGCCCTTGGCGCCGAGACAGGAGTGGCACCCGCCAGGACCCTTGGCGGCGGAGCAAGAGTTGTGCCAGCCAGGACCCTCGGCACCAGAACAGGAGTGGCGCCCGCCAGGAACCGTGGTGGCGGGGAAGGTGTAGCAGGTGCTGGGCTTGGGATGATGGCTGGACCTGGCTGCCTAGGAGCATGAGGGCGGCCAGCCTTTTCATCTCCTTTAGGCCAGGGGCTCCTGGGCCTCCCGGATGGGGGCCGAGCTGACCTGCAGGCTCGTTGCACTGAGCGAGGACCCCCAAAAGCCAGCTGGGTGCCCGTGAAGTCCTCCTCCCCCCGTGACTCTCTCTCAGTCCGTTGTGCCAGACAGCATATTCAAAAAGACATAAGGTAATCACAGGAAGGAGGTCAGGAAGACAGGGCATGACTACAAAATAAAACAGGAAGCATGAGACAGGGATCGTGACTATATATATATATATATATATATATATATATATATATATATATATATATATATATATATATATATATATTGTGTACACTTGACAATGTGCACAGCAATGCCAGAAGTCTGGGGCTCATCTCATTCAACCAAGCATGAAGGGTGCAAGTATTAATAAACCACTAGAGTCAATGAGATCAAAGTAGGTGCAGGGCTGGTTGTGTGTGAGCAACGATTTATTTCAGAGAATAGTTGGTAATGGTTCAGGGGTAAACAATGGCGTCCCTCTGGCCTGCACTGCTTTTCATAATGCTCTGATGAAGCTGTCATTGTATGCACCACTTGGGTAATGTCATCCTCTGGGGGATGCTTAGTTTTAATTTGGATGTCAGGAGAAAATGATTGACTTTTATTGTTTGTGTGTGCGAGAGAGCTTACCCATCTAATTTTCTGTTTTTTCAGGTGCATAGTCATAATATGACTGCTGGATAAAAACATGAACATTTCAGCTTTCAGTCCATCCGTCCGTCCATTTTCAACATCTTATCCTGTTAAAGGTCACGGGGTGGGGGGTGGAGCCTATCCCAGCAGCCTTCCCCCTGGACAGGTCACCAGTCCATGGCAGGGCCAACACATAGAGACAGACAACCATTGGCTCTCCCAGCCACGCCTACGGTCAATTTAGAGTCTGGATTAACCTGGTCCCCTCTTGATGTCTTTGGACTGTGGAGGAAGCTGGAGTACCAGAGAGAACCCAGCAGGAACAGGGAGAACATGGAGACTCACCCAGAAAGACCCCGTGCTGCAGCCGGGACTCCATCCACAACCTTCTTGATGGGGGCCACAGTGAGGACCACTGCTCCACGGGGCCGCCCTCAGCTTTCAATATTACCCTCAATTATATGTTCACTCCTTGGCTGCAGAACACAAATGGGGAAATAAAACAGGGCCTGAGCCCCCGTCCTGAATCCCAGGGTGTCCTGGTCCAGTGTGGAGGCCTTGTAGTTGAGGAGTTAGAAGCCTGAGTCTGATCAGAGAGTGAGAGCAGAGCTGAGAGCTGGCCCTTTAAGAACCCCTCCCCCACTGTTCTGTCTCTGATCTGTGCTAGAGTGAGAGCAGAGCTGAGAGCTGGCCCTTTAAGAACCCCTCCCCCACTGCTCTGTCTCTGATCTGTGCTAGAGTGAGAGCAGAGCTGAGAGCTGGCCCTTTAAGAACCCCTCCCCACTGCTCTGTCTCTGATCTGTGCTAGAGTGAGAGCAGAGCTGAGAGCTGGCCCTTTAAGAACCCCTCCCCCACTGCTCTGTCTCTGATCTGTGCTAGAGTGAGAGCAGAGCTGAGAGCTGGCCCTTTAAGAGCCCCTCCCCCACTGCTCTGTCTTTGATCTGTGCTAGAGTGAGAGCAGAGCTGAGAGCTGGCCCTTTAAGAACCCCTCCCCCACTGCTCTGTCTTTGATCTGTGCTAGAGTGAGAGCAGAGCTGAGAGCTGGCCCTTTAAGAACCCCTCCCCCACTGCTCTGTCTCTGATCTGTGCTAGAGAGAGAGCAGAGCTGAGAGCTGGCCCTTTAAGAGCCCCTCCCCCACTGCTCTGTCTCTGATCTGTGCTAGAGTGGAGAGCAGAGCTGAGAGCTGGCCCTTTAAGAACCCCTCCCCCACTGCTCTGTCTTTGATCTGTGCTAGAGTGAGAGCAGAGCTGAGAGCTGGCCCTTTAAGAACCCCTCCCCCACTGCTCTGTCTCTGATCTGTGCTAGAGTGAGAGCAGAGCTGAGAGCTGGCCCTTTAAGAACCCCTCCCCACTGCTCTGTCTCTGATCTGTGCTAGAGTGAGAGCAGAGCTGAGAGCTGGCCCTTTAAGAACCCCTCCCCCACTGCTCTGTCTCTGATCTGTGCTAGAGTGGAGAGCAGAGCTGAGAGCTGGCCCTTTAAGAACCCCTCCCCCACTGCTCTGTCTTTGATCTGTGCTAGAGTGAGAGCAGAGCTGAGAGCTGGCCCTTTAAGAACCCCTCCCCCACTGCTCTGTCTCTGATCTGTGCTAGAGTGAGAGCAGAGCTGAGAGCTGGCCCTTTAAGAACCCCTCCCCCACTGCTCTGTCTTTGATCTGTGCTAGAGTGAGAGCAGAGCTGAGAGCTGGCCCTTTAAGAACCCCTCCCCACTGCTCTGTCTCTGATCTGTGCTAGAGTGAGAGCAGAGCTGAGAGCTGGCCCTTTAAGAACCCCTCCCCCACTGCTCTGTCTCTGATCTGTGCTTGAGTGGAGAGAGAGGAGGAGCACCAGGACTGGAGTGGGACAAGAGGAAGAAGTCGGCATACGCTGGTCCAGAGGGACACAGAACACCATGTTCTTGGAGGGGTTTTTGTCAGGAATGCAGTGGTGTGGTTGGTAGAGCTGTGGGATGGATGGTGTAGACGTGAGAAGTGTTTGTTTGACAGTATGAACCTGAGACGACACCGTCTCCCCATAGACTTCCATTGGAAGCTGAAACGTGTCTCCCCCACTTTGACGGCTTGTAAAATCCAAACCGAGTAATTCACATAAAAACTTTTAATAACTTTTAATCAGCACAGTTGGGAGACTAATGTGTGAAAGTTTGGAAGCAATAGCATTAACGGCCTAGGAGGAGATAGATTTTGTTGGGGGAGTAAAAAAGTCCTGATTTTGACAGTTTTGTCCAAATTGTGGACATTCTGTTGTAGATAGGTGAGGGTTCAGAGTGTAGGAATTGTTCGTCTTGATGAGACGAGTCCAACGGTGTTGGTCCCATGTTTGTGGGACATTCCTAGGAGGAGTTATAGCGCTCCAAATTATTTAAAAAATCTTATAGTTGTGTGTCTCCCTAGGTGGCACTATAGACTTTTAAAGTGTTTTTTTTTTTTTAGATGAGTGAATGTTTAGCCAGACTGGACAAGTGTGCCGAATTACAGTGAATTTCATGCATGTTCAGGGGTGAAATTAGATGATGCTCATATTGCGCGCTCATTGACAGCAAGAACAGTCCAGGACCAGGTTTTGAATGGTGTGGATGTGAAAACCGGCTCCAGGCTGTCTGGCCCAGCTGCCTCATGGGTGTTGGGGGGGGGGGGGGGGGGCTGGGACACTGGTTAGTGGGTGTTTGTAGTGTTTTAGTGCTGCTGATGTGTTGCTCTGCTGAGCAAACAGAATAGGGTCTTCACCTGAAGGTCTTTCAGGTGAAGACCCTAATGAATAAAAATAAATAGATATACAGTGATGGATGTGTTACAGTCATGAAAGCTAAAGAGCTAAACATGCATTGATAGATGATATTTATTGAATCTTCTGCTTGTGAGTAGTCCACACATCTTTGTGTCCTTCAGTCTTTGAGAACACATCCAGAAAATTATACAGCTCTTCTAAAATTAACAGATTAGTTTGTGGGAATGTAAGAAAATGTGAGTAAATAACTGAATTAATGCAGAGTAAAGACAAAAATGCAGAGCAGAGCAGCTCCACAGCATCTGGATATAAGATACAAGCCAGTTCTCATGATGGTAGATGGGGCGTGAAGTGTACCATCACCAGATGAGCTTAATGTCATTTTGAACAGCCACACATTTAAAGCAGCATTTCATTTTAATGGATTATTTCTTACTCAAATAAAATAAATGCTCTCTGATACAAGTGCAGCAGTAAAAGTCAGCACCTTGTTTTTGGAGACGAGTCATGGCGAGGGCAAACATTTGAGAGGGACGCGTGTAATCATGTGTGTCACGGAGACCAACACAAAAAGGAGACAGACTCCCTCATAGAGCCTTTAATGTTGTTATTAAAGCTTCCCTGCAAGGCGTAAATATCGACCTGAGTGTGGACTCCTTCACAGACGAGTGCACTCTGCTGTCCCGCCTCGCTCCTGCCATCAAATCAATCAACCTTTCTAATTAACTGCATCCAAATGAGACGCCGTCTTCTGCACCACCAAAAAGAACCTTTTCCACATCACCTCTCACTATTTCTGCCTCTGCCTGCCTGCTCGTCCAATCTCTCCCTTGCTGTCTTCACAAGGTGATCAATCTCTGTCTTTAACCCTTTCAAAGAGGTTCAAACAGCACATTTCCCCAAACTCTTGAATTCTTATTGAGCTTTTGTACTGTATTGCTGATAAATAATTTAATGCTTTTGGTTGAGCTTTTCTGGAAAACAGGGGCATGCGGGGTGCAAATCAGATCCATCCTGCTTCTTCTTCTTTACTCTGTTAACTGGAGAGTGGCGTGACGCCCTTGGGGCACTTGGAGGGGCTCCAGATGTGCTCCTCCTGGACCGCAGCATCACAGGCATCTCTTCCTTGCGTCCTACTGTTTTCACTTCATTTACAATCTGAAAATCAGCTTCTCTGTCATTTTCCCTCTTCTCCTGGGTTGTAGCTTTAATTTGAAAATGCAAACTGCAATCATATCGGCTGAAGACAAGCAGCTGACAGATTCATAGGTTCTGGATGTGTTTCATCAGTGGAGGAGGTTGACAATCCCCCAGCTGCCCCACTGCCACCCTACCACACCCCCCTCTTATTGTATTTTGTTGTCACATAGCTAAAATAAAATATTAATGAATGAAAATGAATGGTAACAGAAAAACCCCCAATAATTAATTCATAACCCTTTAATGTTTTTCTGCTACGTCACAAAAAAAAAAACTTGTTGGCAAAGAACAAAAACCTCATGCTGACTTGTCAGTGAGGCCAATCATTCATGCAAAGACATAACAATCGGTCGACACTCATTTAAAAAGTCATCACAACAACATTTAAACTGTTTTGTATTGTTAGCAATGTTTTTTTCCCCCCCAAAACATAATAAATTATCCCACAACCTCCCAGAAATACATGAGAAATTCCTCCTTTTACAGTCCAATGTTCATTTTTATAGTTTAGAAACTTTATTGTGATTCGCAAGTTTTTTGAAATGAAGTCTGCAAAAAACTGTTCATATGATGTGACAGTGAAGTTGAAGCTTCAGCCAACAGACACATAAGTTTGAAACCTATAGTTTGTAGTAGTTAATAGTGGAAAATGCAAAAAAAGGCTGTGTGTTTGTACTGAGCAGCTCTGTTCCTGCGAGAACCAGCCGCCATCATGTGGCTTTGTTGGATCGAGGAACAGGTGTACCTGCCCTCAGTAAGTTCAGCTGGGAATATCAAGGAGACTCACAAGACCACTTAATTTGCAAATGGGGACACTTCAACCAGGGGTCTCTCCACCGAAGACGCATCTTTTCCTTACAGTATCTGTTCCTACCATGTTTCTTATATCTGCTGTTGCAGATAACGACAGGTTATCTTTGGGACTACAATTATTTCTTGAATCTGTTGGTGGCTCTGACAGTGTGCCTCTGGTCTGGCTAGCATAAAGCCCCCTTAAGCTGTTAGCTTCACCCCACAGCATTTCGTCCAGATGTATCCCAGTATGAAATGACACAGTTTTTTTTTTTTTTTAGTTTTTATGCTAAGCTAACCTGCTTATAGTCTCATAGTCCATTTGCTGCTGGCAGGTTAGCTTAGCATTTGCACACAAGCCACAGCATGACATCATTTTACTGCCAGTTGTCCACTGACATCAGGACTACACGCGAACCAGATGTAAAACCACTTCTTGTCGCAGAGGGAAATAGTCTACATGCCACCCAGTATTTTGAAACCTGAGGACTGGGACAATATTTTCATGAGCTGTTTTTTTCCTTCTTGTTACAATTCAGACTGTGACTGTGCCGATTTATCCTAACCTGCCAACATTTCAATGGGATTAATGGAATTAGTGCAGGGTGCCAGCCAAATACACTCGCTGGGCTGTTTCAGTTTCACAACCTAAGGCAATATTTTTAAATGTTATGTTAACAGTAATTGTATTTGAAATCTCTGGGCGTCTTAAAATTAAATCTTTTAATTCAGTGAGGGATTTGTGAGACCTTTTGAAGTACAAAACTACAAGATCACCATGGGTTTGACTGTAAGTTAATATAACTTGCTTGTTAATAATTCAAGAGTTTAATTAATTAATTTCAGTCAGTGCAGATGTTGATGATCAAAGTTCCTGTGAGGAAGATGCCTGCAGATGGTGAGAGGCGTTCGTCTTCACATATATTTGAATCTTATCGTGTCTATGACCAGAGGACACACTTTATATACATTTCAGCACTTTTATCTGCATCATTGACTGATAACTATCGTTGGTTACTCTGCTGCACAGTACGAATCTATAACACCAATACTTCCCTGACACTTAAAAGCATATGACATCATTCATCATTAGTTTATTTTGATTTTATGCCTTATTTATATAGATATACTGTATGTACATACCTTTTCTGTTACTTTACTCTGTCTTATTATTCTATCTCTTGCTTCGTACCACTAAAGCCCAGTTCACACGACACGATTTTAGGCATTGGCGACTTCCCTCCCTCAAATTGGGGTGAGGCATGAACGACTGCCGCAACAAAAATAATGAGGTGTGAACAGCTCGAAGACAATGGACTGGGAGGTCGCACGCAACGTCAGCGACAACAAGTGGACATCTAGGACTGCTTGATATCCAGGACTTGTTGCAGTGATGTAAATGGAGCTGCAGCCAATGAAAGCAGGCATGGGAGGGACCACGAACCCAGGCGAAAAGAGCTCCAGCAGCGGGGGAGCCGCGCATCGCCAACAACAAAAACGACGAGAGGCATGGATTCTACAAAGGGTTCACGATGTCCGTGGACACAGGAGGATCTGGAAGGCTTGATCCAGCATTGGCGTGAGCACCCCTGCCTTTAGGCTGACCGCGTTTGCCATTCCACTCCTTCACCCACACTCTCTTTCTCTTTTTTTTGTTTTTTTCACTACATGATAGCGCACAAACGACCTGGAGGGCTGCGTTGTGCTCCGCGTCCATGTTTACAATGAAAGGAGCGTGCGATGCGTTCAAGAGTTTCCTGGCCAGCTGGGGAGTCGGCCACGCCTACTGACGGGGAACATCGTGTGGTCTGAACACTCCCGTCAGCTGACAAATCTTGTAGTGTGAACAGCAGGACGTGTCGCCGACAACATAAGTCGTGTAGTCTGAACAAGGGTTAACATGAGAATGTGAAATGTTGTGACAATAAAGATCCTTGAATCCTTGAATTTAATACCATATATTTATGTTTACTTTGGATGAGGTGTCAGTAAGTACACTCCTTTACACTGATATATTCATGAAGCTAAAAATCAATCAAGCTTCAATGAAGCTGCCAGTCATGACCCTGTATATATATATATATATATATATATATATATATATATATATATATATATATATATATATATATATATATATAGTCAACATTATGTAACATACACAGCATACACATATGCATCATCATGATTCTACTCTGATTCCCACCTCATCTGCAGAGCTTCCCTCCATAAATGTCTTTTCATGGAAAGAAATAAATGCTTTATGTAATTTCTTGATGGTTTAACACCTTTTCTATCAGCAGCAAGACAACCGCCCCTCCCCCACCCTCCTTTTTGCAAGCCAGATACTATTCAACAGTGAACATATGCATTATTCATTTCTAAAGCCTCATTCTCTGAGTGGATCATTTGGCCTGTGATCATGCCTCGAGGGAAAAGACTGTTTATATTTTATTGAAATAATCTCTCAGTAGGAGAAAAGTTGCCCATGTGAGAAATCAGATTTTCTGGCAATGCACCAGAGTGCAGAGGAGGATCGCGGAGGAATAGAAGAGGAGGGAAGAACTGTATGAACAAGCTTCCTTTTGTTACAGACTATAAAACAAGACAAACAGCCCTCATTGTGATGACTGACGGCTAATTGCTACCTCAAAACCACCTCACAATCATCACCCTGACTACCTGGTCTGTGCTGGCGCAGCTGCTGTGTCTCTCACATACAGCCTGCAGTGGGTTTTGCTTAATAAGCACATTTTACTGGCTCTGCATTACCTTGAATATTCCCCTTTTAGGTCTACATGTGATTGTGCGTATTGGAATGTGTGCATGAGTGTGCTTGTAAACAATAAGGTTTACATGGTTGCCAAGCTGAATGTGCTTGTTAGCCATCTTGGTCTCCCCTGAGGAGTGTGTCCCTATCCTCAGACTTATTCATGGCACAGTTTTAACAAGCACTGTCGATACGAGGCTGCAAAATTGCAGTCAATGGTAATTTAGTGTGCCACACATCGTGCAAATGAGCTCTGCAAATATAAGCAAGGCTCTCAGCCGCTGTCGGCAGCAGCAGGAAGGCTGGGGAACAATGGCCGCAGGCAGCAGCCAGCAGCTATTATTGTATGAGAGCAGATGGTTCTACAGTCCACCTTTGTGTCTACCTCGTTCTGATCACTGACCAAGCAAAAGTCGATTTCATCCTCATAGTGTAGTATTTATAAAAAGACTATGATGCAACAGAAAGGCACAGGTTTGTTTGAGTAAATTATACTGCAAAGGCACTTGATGGGTGAATATAAAGACAATGAAATGTCTGGTTCTGCTTTTAGAGGAATTGTTCATCATTAAATACCCTTATACCCCTTTTCACACTGAAAAACGCATGTCAAGGTGGGTTTTTGGACCCTCGTTTGCTCAGCATCAGGGTTCATTCAAGCTTCCAGCAGACGTGGGTCTGAACTCCCGCTGTGACGTCATCATACGTCATCGCTTTGACAACGTCATCATTACATGTAAACGTGCGCGGAACACTGAGAGGTAAACGACAACGTGGACGTCACCGGGTCAAACGTTAGCGTTGTCGTTGCCTGCATTGCAATGTTGTCTCTTTTGCAAATCATATAAACTCGGCGCAGATTGGAAAATGTCTGAGCGCCAATACAGCGAAGGAGGATGGAGTTTTTGGCTCGTCTGGAAGGGAGCCGAAGAAGCTACAGGTGAAGCCTGACAGGCGGCACACTGACGAAATCAGGATGAGACAGGAGGGTCGTAGGAAACCTGAGATGACGCGGGTTGCCTTTTACACACTGCAGGCGAGCCGAGCCGCTAAACACCTGGGTCGCTTGGCGAGTTGGTCGACGTGGGTCCAAATGCCGAGTCCACTCTTTCAGAGTGCCGAAAAACCCGCGTTGACCCATCTTCTTGGTGCAGTGTGAAAGGGGCTTTATTTACTTCCCTGGACAAAGCCAGATGAGAGGATCGATACGGGACTGATGTCCTGCTAGTGAATATGACGCTATCACTAGTATTCAGGTACCCATGCTTCACAGTAAACAGGGAGAAACACACAGCCCCATTTGTCTTTTTCACACTTACTGAGAATGTGTAGTTGCTTCTGGCCAGTGCCAAGCCAGCTGCTTCCAGGTGTTCTCAGGCTTTAAGCAAAGTTAATATAACCAGCTGCCAGTACGAGCGTCAGGAGTGTTCCAACGGATGAGCTCATTTCATTGGAATGTTGGACTATTCCTTTCTGATGACGCTTCAGATATTTAAATCATAAAGTGCAGCTGCATTAGAAATCATACTGAAATAATACAACAACAACAACACACTGATGAAGATGCTGTCAAAACCGGGCTGTGCTAAGCCCTATTGTGTTAAGCGCAATGTGCATTAAAAAGCTCTTTCGAGTTTCAAAGGACACAAGTGTTGCTGGCCTTACCTCCTCTTTCATGTTAAAAAATTAAACAATTGTCTTCATCCTCATATTGCTTGGATAAGTGCATTAGCTGGTGAAAGTCTCTCAATGTGTCACAATGGATTCTCTGTTATTCCTGCATGTCCAGAAATAACTCACCTTGTACACTGCTAAATTATGAAGTGAGATACGGTTTGCTCTGGGAGCACTTTTAAAATGGAATAATGTTCTTCTGCTTCAAATATGACAATGAAATGAAAGAAGTGGAAGCACAAGGGTACAAAATATATAACGGAGAATAAGTAAAAAGGACATGTGAAACCAGAGGCCTCTTAAAGGAGTGGCCAAGGGTGAATTCATGAATTAACAAGACCATGGTAATGGAGTCTAAGGTCTCATTGCTGTTTGTGATGGAGGCAACCATGCATTCATTCTCTACCTAATAGATGGGAATGGGGAGACACAGTTCTTTTGATTAATACTCTGGCCTTTGTGGGCCTGATGGGAGACGAGCAGGGAAGAGAAAAGGAGGAAGGGCGATAAGATGAGCAGGAGAAGAACAATACGTCTATACCTGGAAACCGAATGCAGCAGGACAATCACAGATTTAACTGGACAGATTAGGAACACAAGAGGCACAGTGAAGCCCAACAATGACTCATAATGCTCTGACTAAATATAACACCTTGAAAAGCAAAGTACACCATATTTAGGCTGGAAAAGTGCTGCTCTACAGGAGATACAGTGCAAACAGGATGCTGAAGCTCCACAGAATCATCTTTGGAAACAGGTGAGGCAGGTGTGACAGAGGCTCAATACACGAAGGCGAGGGCTCTACTGACATTAACAGCCATCACAAAACTTGAACGGAGTCATGAATTGATGATCAATTCTCAATCATTTGCCACCGCCGCTGCATTAAAGACACAACTACAAAGGCAACTGCAGGTTATGGAAGCATCTTATATCTTCTTTATATTTTCAACAGAAGCAAAAATTGATCTCATGAAAGTTGAATCTCTTGTGGCTCAACTGGATTCTGCCTGTAATAAAACAGGAACTGTTCATAAGAGCATGGATGGACATCAGAGCTGCCCTTAATTACTTTAACCTCCTTTAACCCTTTTCTTTTGTTCTTGTCTTTGTTTAACAATAAAAGGGTGCCAAAGGCTGCATATGTATTCACTTCACAGCTGATCATAGAAATCATATATATTTGTTTTTGTGAGCAGTCCAGCAGGGCGTTTCACCTATGAGGTTTAAATGTATTCATTTGTAGATATGTGGCAAACAAAGACACAGAAAGAACAAAGAATTCTGCCAATCCAGAAAAAGTGCATTTTCTCCTTCCCTTGACTCTCTGACCCACCCTTCTGTGCTGCCTCCCAGCTACAAAAAAGATCATCATGGTTTGTTTGTCAGTCTCTATCCATCTCCTTTCTCCTTTGCTTCTTGTGGCTATGCTGAGGAATTCTTTCTCCTCCTGGATGTGTTGATGTTCTACAAACATTAAGAGGTTACTTGGAACACAACTTTCCGTACCTGTGAGACACATCAGCAGCACTTGAATTAATGTGTGTGTCTCAAAAGGAACAGGGTTCCTCTTCTAACTGAGGTTTAAAGTTACAGCATGAAAAATGCCACAGTTGTGGGATTGTGCTTGTTTTACTCTCTCCTCAGATATCAAACCAAGACTCAATGTTGGAAAGCAGAATTCTACTCAGGGATTCAAACCGTTGTTGCTGTGCGGCCTCCACACTCAGCAAAGACAGGAGTGCCAGAAATGAAACACAAATGTTCAGCAGTGTTTTAGACCACACACGAGAGATTTGATCCTCGTAAAGCTCTCTACCAACCCACCTGGGACAAATGAACATCACGCACTGGTTATTTCAGGTTTAGGCAACATGGATATCCCCACAAGAGGCCTCATCCAAGAACCACCTGAACACTGAATATGATGAAGATTCAGAGAGCACAATTTTCTGCAAGTATTACCGTAGAAAAGTGAATAATAATATGATTAGCATGAGCTGATGGTAGATCACAAGAGGGGTATTGGGGGCCATCAGTGCTTCTCTCAACATGTTTTCCATGATGCTAATGATTAGGGATGGCAATTGAAACGATTTTTACGATTGTAAATCTATTTTTGATTCCACTTAACGATTCGTTTCTTTATTGATTCTCTTATTGATTCTCTATTGGTTGGTTAGCTACCTGCAGTATGAACAGCAGAGGACGTGCTAACATTACTGCTGCGGGGTTGAGATTCACTCTGGAGCAGATCAAAAACACCACATTCATCCCGAGTTATCGCAGTCTGTGTGTGCAAGTGTCTCAGCATATTGGTAGGATTTCCCCGCTGTGATGAAAAATCCACCTTGCAAGTATTGCAAGTTGCCCTGTTGTCATCCTTTCTCATGAAATGTAACCAAACTTTTGAGTGTTTGTGCCTTTTCAGCGCCATGTTTCCTGCTGGCTGCACTGGTGAATGACATCACCACACATGCTGCATAGCTTAAGTAAGCAATGCAACATGTGTGGTGATGTCATTCGCCCACCAGAATCGATAAAGGAATTGTTTGCAAAATTGGCAAATGATTCCAAGGAAGGCGGCCCGGTGGATCAGTGGTCCTCACGGTGGCCCTCACGGTGGCCCCCCAGCAAGAAGGTTCACTTCCAAACTTTCACACATTAGTCTCCCAACTGTGCTGATTAAAAGTTATTAAAAGTTTTTATGTGAATTACTCGGTTTGGATTTTACAAGCCGTCAAAGTGGGGGAGACATGTTTCACCTTCCAGTGGAAGTCTATGGGGAGACGGTGTCCTCTCAGGTTCATACTGTCAAACAAACACTTCTCACGTCTACACCATCCATCCCACAGCTCTACCAACCACACCACTGCATTCCTGACAAAAACCCCTCCAAGAACATGGTGTTCTGTGTCCCTCTGGACCAGCGTATGCCGACTTCTTCCTCTTGTCCCACTCCAGTCCTGGTGCTCCTCCTCTCTCCACTCTAGCACAGATCAGAGACAGAGCAGTGGGGGAGGGGTTCTTAAAGGGCCAGCTCTCAGCTCTGCTCTCTCTCTAGCACAGATCAAAGACAGAGCAGTGGGGGAGGGGTTCTTAAAGGGCCAGCTCTCAGCTCTGCTCTCACTCTAGCACAGATCAGAGACAGAGCAGTGGGGAGGGGTTCTTAAAGGGCCAGCTCTCAGCTCTGCTCTCACTCTAGCACAGATCAAAGACAGAGCAGTGGGGAGGGGTTCTTAAAGGGCCAGCTCTCAGCTCTGCTCTCACTCTAGCACAGATCAGAGACAGAGCAGTGGGGAGGGGTTCTTAAAGGGCCAGCTCTCAGCTCTGCTCTCACTCTAGCACAGATCAGAGACAGAGCAGTGGGGGAGGGGTTCTTAAAGGGCCAGCTCTCAGCTCTGCTCTCTCTCTAGCACAGATCAGAGACAGAGCAGTGGGGGAGGGGTTCTTAAAGGGCCAGCTCTCAGCTCTGCTCTCACTCTAGCACAGATCAAAGACAGAGCAGTGGGGGAGGGGTTCTTAAAGGGCCAGCTCTCAGCTCTGCTCTCACTCTAGCACAGATCAAAGACAGAGCAGTGGGGGAGGGGTTCTTAAAGGGCCAGCTCTCAGCTCTGCTCTCACTCTAGCACAGATCAGAGACAGAGCAGTGGGGGAGGGGTTCTTCAAGGGCCAGCTCTCAGCTCTGCTCTCACTCTCTGATCAGACTCAGGCTTCTAACTCCTCAACTACAAGGCCTCCACCCTGGACCAGGACACCCTGGGATTCAGGACAGGGGCTCAGGCCCTGTTTTATGTCCCCATTTGTGTTCTGCAGCCAAGGAGTGAACATATAATTGAGGGTAATATTGAAAGCTGAGGGCGGCCCCATGGAGCAGTGGTCCTCACTGTGGCCCCCATCAAGAAGGTTGTGGGTGGAGCCCCGGCTGCAGCACGGGGTCTTTCTGGGTGAGTCTCCATGTTCTCCCTGTTCCTGCTGGGTTCTCTCTGGTACTCCAGCTTCCTCCACAGTCCAAAGACATCAAGAGGGGACCAGGTTAATCCAGACTCTAAATTGACCGTAGGCGTGGCTGGGAGAGCCAATGGTTGTCTGTCTCTATGTGTTGGCCCTGCCATGGACTGGTGACCTGTCCAGGGTGAAGGCTGCTGGGATAGGCTCCACCCCCACCACCCTCAACAGGAGAACATGGAGAACATGGAGGGAGGGAGGGTGGGAGGGATGGATGGATGGTTGAATGGATGGTTGGATGGATGATGGATGGATGATGGTTGATGGATGGATGGATGGAGGGATGAGGGATGGATGATGGTTGATGGATGGATGGATGGAGGGATGAGGGATGGATGATGGTTGATGGATGGATGGATGCATGGAGGGATAGATGGATGATGGATTCCAAGGAACTGAAACACTGGGAACCGGTCCTCAATAAAAACTGGTTTTGATTCCCATTTTTACTAATGAGAGCTGAAAGCTGACTGTTCTGTAGGATACACACACACACACACACACACACACACACACACACACACACACACACACAAACACACATGCTTGCATGCACACACACTCAATCACACGCATGCATGCAAACATGTGCATGCGCACACATGCACACAGACATGCACAGACAAACACATACATGCACATGCACACACACATGCGTGCACACACACTTAAACACACACAAAGACACACAGAGATTCTGTTATTTGCTCCATGTCTGAGTCACGATGTAATGTCCTTCAAATTAAGAGCTTTCGGTTGGCTGGGCCCTTTTAATGAGCGCTTGGACTGGTTCAGACAAATGGCAACAAGGTTAAACTGTGGAAGTGAGACCGAGTTCACTAAGGCTCCAGACTTCAGCTCGCATCTGTCAAGCAACAGTTTGGAATCCACACCCCCCACCCCTTCCCACCAGATCAACAGTTCAAAGACTTCTCTTTCATGTCCTCACCAACAACATGGCTAAGAAGAAAGATTGGACATAATGTTTTCTTTCTTGTTTTATTCAATTCTGACTCCATAGCGAGACCTCAAAACCACTTTCAACAAGCAATACCTGAACCCAGGGTTACCATGGAAACTCTCCACTTAAAAATAGACCTAGAGGGATGAAAGCTCTGGGTAGAATCTGCCTCCTTGATGTGGTTTCGGAAGATGTATGGTTCTGGCTGTTGCTGAAAGCAGGTTAGCAGGTTTGCTGGCTTTGTTCAACAGCATCCTCAAAGCAGCGCAGCACCTTGAGAGGCCGCAATCCTGTTTGGAAGCTAGCAAGCCAAACAGCCAGTTCGGAAACATTGTGTTACTGAGCAGAATTTATTGTGCCGTGAGCAGCCGATGGATCTTTTAGCGCCGAATGATGAATACGTACCAGTTCTGGTTGACATTTTCCTGTTCATTCACAGTAAAGTACATGAGCAAATGCCACATTAGAGTGTTTTTCCTTCTGTCGTGAATCAGGTCATGAGTTGGGACTGAAGGTGCTTGATTTGTGGTGAGCTGTCACAGAATTGCCCTGCTTTCATTTAGGGTTACAAAGTAGAGAAGCAGCAGTTTATGACACCGGTCGCTTCCCCTGGTGGCTCACAGAAATATCAGAAGAAATACCCATATTTTTGCACGTGCCATATTTGATGAGTTTTCCTGATTTTTCCTCCTGTTGTCGCTTCCCACCATCCAAGTAAAGGTTAAATACTTTCATAAAATGTTCTGAGTTCTGCGCCCCATCGACAGGAAAAACATCCTCAACTTACATTTTTTTCCCAACAATATGATTATTTGGACTACACAAGAGAGAACTTGACCAAACATTTGGATTTATTTTCATCTGATAGATGTAATAATACACATTCCTAGTCTGTGTGCTTGAATAAATAATATTACTTCTATATTTTCCCTCTGTGTGTCCACTCTGGGGCTCCACAGAAGTAACGCACCAGGAGTGGAGGATATTGAAAGGAAGATCGTATGTTGGAGCACAATCAAGCCGTGCTATTTTTGGCTCATAAATGGCAACATTTTTTATCCTGACTGTGGACTTGTTTCAGACATATGTGCTTTATGAACCAAACCACCCCCAACATGGGAACGGACGTGTAGTGAAGTGACTGTACATTCACTAAAGTATAGTATTTCCCATTGTGTATGGGTCTGGTGATTTAGCAGACACCCTAAGATTATTTATGAATTGTCCATGTCTTTCCTTTGTTCATCCAATTATGTGCAATTGACAGGATGAAGGAGTCGGCCTCAAGTGGGTTGGGGCCTCCGGCTATTTGCTGAACTACTTTAGATTGACTTTTCCCCAAGAAACAAAGAGAAAACAGTCTGTCTACAATAAGGGGAAGAAAACAAGTAACAGCAGGTATTTAAAAGGATTTATGGAGACAAATATGAGGACATGAGTGGCTGTGGTGTGAAATAAAGCCAAGACGCCTTCTCAACTGTCAGAACAGAGGATAAAAGAAAATTCAGGGGCCTCCACAGTTGCAGACAACAACTGGGGTGACAGTAAAGAAAAGAAAAGAACAACTTCATTAACTGTCCTAAAGAACCCAGCTGGATGTGGGATGTTCCGTTCTCACTGTATCTCCTGACATCTTTGAAAGGAGATGGTGATCTTTGAGATCACAACTTGAGAAAAGCTGAAAGAACACCTGAAATAATGAGTCATTAACATCGGAGGGTGTTGCCATTTTCGTATAGTTTTGCTTATGAGGGCTGGCCGAAGCCTCAGCAGAGGGCCTCTGTTACCTGCTGAGGCAGAACGAGGGAAGCAGTGGAATAAAGGCAGTTGGACCTGCACAAATGAAAGTGAAAGTGGACGTCTGTGCAACTGTGGTATCTATAATTGGACGGTTAATTTACTTGCAGACGTCTTTGCTTTCACCCTGTTGTTGGTTAGAACCGCTTCTACAGAGAGGAGAGAATGGAAGGCACGCACTCGAGGGAGGGATGTGTGCTGACTGGGACATGTGGGTTCGTCTTAAGTGACCAACAGTAAGGTGAAGACACACAAAAGGATAAAACACTTTTTAAGAGTGTTATTGAAATCAGACATGAGTTGTTTCTCCATCAAGGCATTTTGAAGTCTCACATTTGAAAAAAAATTGCTCAGTTTTGCTGAAAATTTATTTATGAAAATTTATGCCTCAGTAGTTCCTCTATACCTCTATTTTTCACAGGTGACTGTTGACAGTTGGAATCACCTCTTCTTCTTCCAGCCAATCCAGTGCCTGTAAAGCACAACCATCTCACCTGAATCCTCCTTGTGCCATATCAACATTTCCTTGCTGGTGACATTTTCCCACTTCAGTAAAATGTTGCTTGACAGTTAAATGGAAACATGAATTATGAACTCATCTGATAGTCACAGGTCACTAATAGGTGGGCAGGGTCCAGACCGAGTTGTGGTCCTATCCAGACCTGACACCTATAGGCTAACCAATAAATTACAGAGAATTATTACATTGTAGTGTGACAGTGTTAGTAGTCTAACCATATCGGTAAAGTCATGGATCCGGGCTGGTAACTGAACCTTCCAGATGCTATGAAGGCAACAAATCTGGAGCTGCTGACTGAGAGGAAGGCATCCGAGACACGAGCCAGAGAGAACCACATGGTGGACTCCTCAAATGAGTGAGGAACCCTAAATCAGAAGAAGGTACTTGTACGTCTTGGTTTCAATGTAAAGTGACAATAAATTGTTGAAATATTGCTTTACTGTACTTGTTCTAATATTGCATTAAATCATAAGGCAAATTAGACATTCGCTTGAGGAAATTTTCTCTTGCCGGACCTTCTTTAAATTTACTTGAGTACTCCGGTGTAGAGCTTCCAAAATTTTACACATCACCTTATGTATGACAAGAAAACATGAGCCCATAGCATCACATTGTGTTTGTGCTGCAACAAACAGCGTCTTTTGTTGCTGTCTTTTCTTGCACTGGCCATTTTCCCCCGAAGCTCAGCTATCGTCCATGGAGCAGTGAAAGGGAAAAAGAGGCAATACTGGATTTTCGCAGCAGCAGCAGCGTCTCAGTGACTCCACCGACGAACGTAGACGCCTGACAGGTTTGAATTTCAGCTGTGGTTCTTTCCTGCCAGGGAGTTCATCAATCATGGATATTACTCTCTCCACCAAGGCGCACATAAAAATCAGCTGGATGCTGCAGGTCCAGGTGAATCGACTAGAGGGCACTCCTCACAAACACACGCACACACACACACACCACAACTGCAAATTAAATATTACATAATAGAGAATATAAAACCTCCACAGACTAACATTTGTGTTTGTGGGCCTAAAGAGGAGAGTTTACAGCATCATACATCCATCTTTAAACTATCAGGCTGAGTGTGACATCACCCTTTTAACTTTGAAAGATATGTAAGATCAGATCACGTCTAATGTTACCTGCGTTAGTCCAGGTGATAGCCTGATCCCTGGCCCTGACACGGAGATGAGAAGACGACAATGAGAGCAGTGGCAAGCTTTGGGGAAAAAAAACAAACTGATCAAGTAAGTCCACGTTGCTCTTTGAGGTCTGTGTAGGTTACAAATTGATTTTGACAATGAAGAATAGTTCTTAGAGCAAATGTCACATCTTGTCTCTATAACTGTGCAATGTGCATAAATGTATTTTTATATGACATTTTGATGGCTGTGTGGGCTGGAAGAAATCAGAGGAGCAGTGAGGTGTTATTCTCCGATAATAGCAAAGCAATGGAAGTCAAGTTTACTTGTGTAGCCCATGAATCACATTAGACGTCTCAAAGGGCTTTAAAAGCTCGCAGCAGCTTCAGTTCCTTACACTGCCTGGCAGACAACCACATCGTTGGTTCCATGATCAACACATCCTCCCCCCTTACAGAAAATCAAGTTCTACCCTCTTTTTTTTTCTTTTTAGAAATGAATGAAAAATATAAAGCTATTATAGCAGCCACATGGCATCTGCTCAGGTGGTAGGACACCTGCAGTCAGGTAAGATACAAAAACATCCCTCTCCGAATGTATGAGGATCCCAAACTTGATGAGCAAAGATTAGAACAAAACCTCCTTCAGGTTCCAAGTCTGCCCCCAGCTCCCCACATCCTTCCCTTCTGCTTGATAATAATGGCTCAACGTTTGAAGACCCTTGTACTGTAAAAATAGTGGTTGTAAATTAATGTTTCTGTTTTAAGAGAGGTGAAGGGGAGAAATCAGGAATAGTTGCAGTAACAATGAGTCTTGAAGGATGAAGCATCTTTCCAGCCAGTGGTGTTACACCTCCTGAGGCTCTCATGACCACAGAAAAAGCAATCATCTGAAATCTTTGATTTCCTTTACTTGTCCGCCTGAAGTGTTCTTACCTTCAAAATAAAAGCAGCAATGTGTCATTATTGTTGATTTTTGTCTTACCTGGTTTTAAAGCCTTATCATAAAACAAGCAAACAAAATCAAAGCGATGGTTGTGAGCTTATCTTGATTATCTAGATTACTACATCTCGTTTGTGCTTCATGCCCCCCCCCCCCCCATAGAATACTCTTTTTGCTCTTGACAGCAGTATTGATAAGCTGGACCTTATTTTCCAGTTGTCACTAATTAATGTTTACACATAACATATATTACAGTAAACCTATTTGTTAGTGTTGGGGCACTCACCCATCCCTTAAAGAGAAATAATCTTCTGGCCAAACTGAAACAAAAAAGCTGCAACCTGCAAATCTCCAAAGTCTGTTCAATTCATTGCTTCTGGTCTGGAGGACTGAGAAAGGTCTTGTGATCCTGCTGCTGGGAACACAAACTGTCAGTTGTCCTTGCTCCTGCCCACTGGTGCAGCTATAAATGGACAAATCATTCCAAACAATGCATTTTTTATTGCTGATGAAGTACAACAAGTAATTCTTCATGAAAGACATGAATGCTGTCTCCCACGCAACCTGCTTTTGCTTTTCTTTAAATGGAAGTTGAGCACTTTATGCTCTGCTATTATACTTTTTAAATGAAATCCTCTGACATTTCAACTTTGCACAAATCTGAGTCAGTCATATCCCCTCAATCCAGCACTCATATACACTTCAGCAGATGTTAGATTTTAATTTTCCAAGTTTTTGAGCTTTGAATTCTGCATGCTGGCATGTTATTGACACATTACTTGAACATCCCAGCCAGAGATTTTGGTGAAAACAGGGATCAGCCTCATCCTTACTGAGCAGCTGTTGCTGCTGACCAGAGGTATTAAATGATACTCAAAAGAGTTTATTTTAACTTCCCTACCAATTAAAACCTCGGCCGCCCCTGTGTCAAGCAGTGCTAGAAAGTTCTTACCCTTCCAAACGCTGGTCTGAGCATGTCTGAAATCATCCCATTCCCTCTGTTAGCAAGCAGTGAGGGTGAGAGGGCCTCTGCAAGGAGAACAAACAATTGTCTTTGTTTCCTATCAACAGTGTAATTTGACACTGCACAGACCATCTGCTCTCAAGCTCCACCCACCTTGTCACATTTGCATGTGTTTGAATAAATATGGGTTGAGACGTATAAACACGGCGATGTCCATGGAAGCGAATGTAAAGTGACGGTACATTTTGCATAACTTAGCACTGACTGATGGTAACAGTCCTGTTGTTGGCCTGCGAGCGAGTGAGCAGCTGACGTTTGCTATGAGCTGAAAACAAGGGTGAGCTCATACCAACCTAAGAACGAAGACCTTACTCAACTGAGCAACACTCACATCCTCTTGACTGCTGCACCTGCTAACTAAATCATCTCATCGTTGTATCGGGTCCTGCCACATGTTGCATCTCCCTACGACAGGTTCAGGTGCTCCAACACAAAGGCTGGCATAAACTATAACTGTGGTAGTGTTGCTTTCTAATATCAATATTTTTTTATATTCCATCTGGTAAAGATAATCTGAAAGTTAGCGAGCAGTGCATTGCTCATTTGTGTCAGAGTGACTGCAAAGAGCTTAACCTCAAACCGAACGAACCTTTCAGTTCAGCTGCATGTAAAGAAGTCAGCACACAAACTGGACCAACACAACCAGATTCATACATATTTTCTTGCTTTCAGCCACAAAGCGTCTCAGACCCACATGGGCCTTAGAAGGTTTCACTCAATGCTGTCACAAGTGTGGCAAGATCAGACCCAGGTGCAGGAAAAAGGTCCACAAACAAAGTTCAATGCTCAAAATTAAAGATTTACTCAAAAAAATGCCAGAGTGCAGACACTCAGTGGATACAGGATTGAGAAAACACAGAGAACTTCCAAAAAAGGCAAAAACACAACAGCAGCAAAAGCTAGGACACGAGGGTTCAAGGCTCGTCAAGGCAAGGATTAAGTTTCTTGGCAAAACTACACAAAGCTCACAGAGATTCTGTCACAAACCAATGCCACTGCACAGCTTTATTGGACTGCCACTCAATGAGCAACAGGTGAGCCCAATCAGGCAGGGCAGCACAGGGGAGGGGCGGAGTACCTGGGATGAGAGGAGTGAGAAAATAAGCATGGGGACAAGCAGGAAGAGATGTGGGCTACTAGCAAGGCCTGGGAAGCAGGGTGGGGTGTGACTGCTTGGACAGGAACCAAAAACTTTGAAAAAACATTTGAAAATTCAAGGAAGTGCATTTCAATGTGAAAATATTGCATATTTTTGGTAATAAATAGTTCATAAAGCTTTGTTAGCCCAGGTTGTTCTGAACCAGCTCATCACACAACAACTTGGCTTGAAGAGGCTGCGCTCAGTCATTGTACAGTTTGCAGTTTCACTACTGCATGGAGCTCTGTCTATTTGTGATGGCAACATTGTCTGATAATGGCTCTTCAGTGGGACATCTTGTCTGTCCAATCACAAACACATCATGCAGGTATCTCCTAAATGACATTTGAACCATATCACATAAACGCCGATGTGAAATGGCTTGAAAGACAATTCCACAGACTGAGATTGACTGGAAGCAGCGTGCGGTAGTCACAGCTCATTTTTTGGTCTATTGTACCATCATTTTATGCATTTTCCCTTGAGCCCTCTGCATGTGCCCTCCACTGTTGCAACCAACAAGGTGAAAGGTGATGTTGGACAGGATGAACGATTCATTTCAGGCTGACATGTAGGATGCAGGCAGGGATGCTCATCACTCAGGCTCCATCCATGTGCAAGATGTCTAACAATCTCAGGTCAAACTCATTTTCTGTATAAATACCAGGGGCCTCATGTATCAATAGTTGCCTGAATCTCATACTAAAAAACTGCGGTCGCAAGAATCACTAAAGTTGCGTACGCACAAAAAAATCCCGATGTCTCAATCTGTGCGAGCGTTGGAATCCACGCACGTTTCCTTGATACATCCCAATCAGCATGGAATTGAGCGCAGATGTCAGAGGACAGGGCCCGCCCCCGTTACGCCCACCTATAAATACGCAAATTCATTTAAATAGGGTCTCAGCTGTTGGCGCTCTCAAAACAATGTCAAAGAAAAAGAGGTTCACAGCGTGGAGCTGGAGGTGCTGGTAGGAGAGGTGGAGGAGAGACAGCAGATTCTGTTGGTCAGCCTGTCCAGTGGTGTCAGGATGAACAATGAAGGCTGAGAGTGGAGAAGAAGTGAGAGAGTGAACCAGGAGGGTTCAGAGCCACGCCCCCCGCGAGATGAACACAGTGGTGGGACCTGTTATTGGCTAAAGTTCCCTTCTCATCAGCAGTGTTGTTGATCATCATGTTCATACATCTGAACCTCTTCTACTGACGGAAAGAACGAGTCGCTACGTGTTTGAGGTTTGATGACGACGGTAGAAAAGTGTTGGCTCCTCCTTTACTGAACATCAAAGTGATACAAAGCTCAGTTTTCCTCTCTAAACCTGCGCCAGCATCACTACGTCATCAGCTTGCACCTCTGCTGGCTCTCTGAAAGATTTCCTCTGTGTTTCTAATGCATGTCTGCAGTTCTAACTTCCTGAACCATGCAAGCTAAAGTAGGACTAAATTCAACACTGCACAATCACTAAATGAACAACTACAATCATCAACTGGCTTCACTCTAAATTTAAATAACATAAAAAATGGCACTAACAGGACCTCAAGGTGGAGGTCAAGCGGCGTACAGCTGCCCTCTGGAGGAGTGCCGGCCAGACAGGTGGGGGTCAGGGAGAGGAGCACCTGACGGAGTTTGAGCCGCGGGTGGCGGCAGTCATGGGCAGCACCTCTGTGGGGGGGATTGTCGCCACCACCCACGCTGACTCCAAGAGCCTGGAGGGTCAGTGGCAACTCCATTTCTTGGCAACATTTCCACCTGCTTTGCCACAGACGTGAAGGCAACAAAGACACAGAATCAGAGATTAAATAAACCAACATGTTTAACAGAAATTGATCCGTCAGACATGCCGACGACGTGCAGCACCCCTGCAGCCCGTCCACCGGCTCAGAGTCATCCGCCAGGACCAGTGGCATCCAGCCAGTGGCATCCATCCAGCCAGTCCCCCGGCCCCAACACCAGCACCAGGCCGACAAGCAGCGGACGGTCCTCCAGCCCACCCGGACCCAGCGGCGCATCCTGCAGCCCACACGGATCCAGAGGGAGGGTCCTCACACAGGCGGTCCTGCAGCCGCAGGAGGACATTATTAGGGGAATGACGGGGATCTATGAGGGGCTCGACCGATGATGGAACGTTTCGTGGACAAAATAAATTAATCTGGCTTCATGAATCGTGTAGTAGCTTCTTACCCATTCACATCGTGGAAATGAAATTCACGCGTGCGAGGATGGCTGCCCGGCCGGGATTGGCGTCCATCCCTCCAGCCTCTGCACATCGATGGAGTGGAAACCCTTACGATGAACGTAAGCGTGTTCCTCGTGGGACGGCGCTTTTATGGCAACATGAGTGCAGTCATTAGAGAATCAGACATTAGAGAATCCGGCTGTTGCTGCAAATTAATGTTGGCTTGTTCAATGATCAGGTCCACCACCGAGGGCCTGGCCCGACTGAGGGTCGACTGATTCAATGGTCCGCCATCTCCCGCTGGAGGGCGTTTGGACCCGATGTATGTGCGGTTGTCAAATAATGTCAGTTACCAAACTTCGCCACAGGGTGTCGCCAACGGACCAAAGTGCAGTTAACGCAAGAATCGGCTTTCCGCCAACTTCTACGGCACCTCTGGAGTTGGCGTGAAACAACGCAAGAATCGACGAACTTTTCGTGTTGATACATCTGAACGTGAGCGTCGATCCTGGCGTACGCAAGTTTTTCTTGCGTAAACCACGTAGATACATGAGGCCCCTGGTCACCAGAATTGTAAATGAATTGCAAATGTGATTAAAAGTTGTTGTTGTTGTTTTTTTTTTAAATAAAGGCATTTGTATTTTTCTTTTGTACTTTATTATGCACATGTATTGATGAGCATGTTTTTTTCATAAACACTTTGATAGTGTCAAGTATGTTGCTATATGTTTGTCTTCTGATTTTTCACATGTACATGGGCCCAGTGTGGTTGTACTTCTGCCTCCATGTGTGCCAGCTAACATCCACTGCAAAATGACACGAAGAAGGTAAAAACAGGTAGTCTCATCACATGGAGGCTTCCACTCCATAAATTTGACCGAAACAGTCACAAACACTGGACATGACAGAACTGAAATCAGATCTGAACTGCTGTTCGGTGCACAAGCGCTGACACCAGTCAGGACCCGTTCCCCGACCCAAAGGCGTAGGGAAGCAACTCTTATGTCATTCGGAGTGAACCCCACATCCACTGAGAGAACTCTGGTAATTGGAAGGTCCATTCTGAGAAACGTGAATTTAGGGACACCAGTGACCACAGTCAAGTGCATTCCAGGGGCCAGAGGGGGCGACATCAAGTCAAATTTAAAAGTGCTGGCTAAAATGAAACGTATATATGATAAAACTGTTATTCCTATTGGTGGTAATGACCTCCAACTGCGCCAGTCAGAGGTCATTAGTATAAACAGCGAGTCGGTGTGTACACTTGTGAAGACGATGTCAGACTCCGTAGTGTCTCTGGACCGCTGCCTAACCGGACCAGCGACCACATGTTTAGCCGCATGTCATCGTTCAACCGCTGGCTGTCGAGGTGGTGTCCAGCAAACCAAGTGGGCTTCATAGATAATTGGAAGCGAGGTGGAAGTGACTGGGGAGAGGAACACTCAGGAACACTTACATTCCTCCAGGCTCTGGCCCAGGAGGTGGCGCTGCTGCCATTGTTGACACCAGTTTAGTAATAAATCCCAAACCAGAGGAAGTTTCCATTCATCTGAAAGCCTGATTCTCAGTTTGTCTCCTCCAGCCTGGAAACTCTCCAGCCTCTCTGATTGATGATTGAGGACCGTCCTCCTGGTCCTGACTCTGGATTCTGATCTGAATCCTCAGAGTTTCTATCAGTTTAGTTCTAAATCAGATCAAGTCATGATTGGAGGAGACTTCAGTATTCATGAGGATGTTGATAACCACAGTCTGGTCCTGCATTTCTCTCTCTTCTAGACTCAACTGGTGTCCATCAGTCTGTCCATGAACCCCCTCACTGTCACAACCACACCTCCACCTCCTCCAAACATGTGGAACTGAAGCTGAACATCTGGTTGTGTTTCCACAGAACGCTTTTATCAGACCACCAATCAATCACTTTGGAATTTGGACTGATCAACTACACTCCACTCAGGAAAACTGTAGTTTCCAGATGTTTGTCTGATCAGGCCACACCTGGATTTAAGGAAGTGGTTCCATTGGTGCTAAATTCAGTATCATGTCCCACTGTAACAGAGGGCGCTGTTGTCCACCTTAGTCCCTCCCAAACTGATCATTTTATCCATAGAGCAGCAGCACCTTAGCAACAACCCTGGACTCTACTGGCCCACTAAAACAGAAAACTATGAATCCAAGGAAACAAGCACCTTGGTACGGTTCTGGAACCTGACAGCTTCAACAAGAAACCAGAAACTGGAGAGAAGATGGTGCTGCTCCAAACTGGAGGAGTCACATGGAGTCTGGCAAGATGGCCTTAGAACCTAGAAGAAAGCCCTTGGTAGAACCAGAGCAGCGGACTACTCAGCACGAATAGAGGAACACAAGAAGAACCCAGGTTCCTCTTCAGTCCTGGAGCCAGACTGACAGAGAGCCACAGCTCTACTGAACCAAGTAGTCCTGTTTCCCTGGGCAGCAAAGAGTTCATGGACTTCTTTAATGACAAAATTCTCCTGATTAGAGAGAAACTTCTTCTCCTGCTGCCATCAGCTGACAACATGGCCCCTAGAACCCAGAACCTTGGAGGCAGCTGGAGGACCAGACACACACTTGGATAGTTTTTCTCCCATCAGCCTTCATGAGCTCAGTTCAATAATGTCCTCCTCTAAACCTCCACCTGTCTCCTAGACCCCATCCCAACTAAGCTGCTCCAAGACTCTCTCCCCTCGTTAGACCCTCCCTCTTAGATATGATCAATGTGGCGCTGGTATCTGGTTCCGTCCCTCAGTCCTTTAAAGTAGCAGGAATTAAACCCTCCTCAAAAACAAGCCTGGATCCAGAAGTTCTACCAACTACAGACCAACATCAAATCTTCCTTTTCTCTCCAAGGTTCTGGAGAAAGCAGTTGCTAAACAGCTCTGTGACTTCTCCACAGCAACAGCTGATTGGAGGATTCAGTCAGGTTCCAGGTTCATCCTAGCACAGAAACAGAACTAGTCGAAGGTACCAGTGACCTCCTACTGGTACCAGAAGAGGCACTGGTCTCTGTGCTGGTCTGATTAGATCTCAGTGCAGCTTTGATACCATTGATCACCATATCCTTCTACAGAGACTGGAACCTGTCACTGGTATTAAAGGAACCACACTAAACTGGTTCAGGTCATATTCACTAGGTCATCTCAGGTGGTACTAGTTAATGAGTGTTCCTCTGAGACCACTACCATCAGTTCAGGTGTTCCACAAGGGTCTGTGCTTGGACCAGTCCTCTTCACCCTGTACCTGCTTCCTCTAGGTCACATGATCAGGAAACACTCCATTAATGTTCACTGCTATGCAGACGACACACAGCTGAACTCATCAATGATCCACATGGAACAAACCAGCTGACTGAACTGGAGGCCTGTCTGAAGGACAGGAAACATGGAGGACCATCATTTCCTTTATTAAAGTCTGATAAACTGAAGTTCTTGTGCTGGGCCCAAACACCTGAGGACCACCTGATCTGATGAGACAGGTACCCTGGATGGCACCACCCTGGCCCCCAGCACCACCGTAAGGAACCTAGGAGTTCTCTTTGACCAGGACCCTTTAACTCCCACATTCAACAAATCTCCAGGACGCCTTCTTCCATCTACGTAACATCGCTAAGATCAGACACATCCTGGCTCAAGAAGATGCAGAAAAACTAGTCCCTGCTTTTGTCACTTCCAGGCTGGATCACTGCACCTCCCTCCTACCAGGCTGGACTAACAAGTCCCTAAAGACTCTCCAGCTGGTCCGGAACGCTGCTGCCGCGTGTTGACTAGAACTGGTAGCAGAGACCAGGTCTCTCCTGGACTGCTTCTCTGCATGGCTCCCTGTCAGATTCAGAACAGAATTTAAAATTCTTCTTCTACCATCAAAGTTCTCAACAATCAGGCTCCTTCATCCCTGACAGAGCTCCTAGTCCCCTATGATCCACCTAGAACCCTTCACTCCCAGGATGCAGGGTTCCTGCTGGTTCCTAGAGTTCTAACAGTAGAATGGAGCCAGAGCCTTCAGCTATCAGGCTCCCCTCCTGTGGAACCGTCTCCCAGCTTCAGTCCAGGACCCAGACCCCCTCTCTAGGTTTAAGAGCAGACTTAAGACCTCCTTGTTGATCAGGCTTATAGTCAGGACTGCTTCGGCTGGCCCTTGGATCTGCTGCTATAGGCTCAGACTGCTGGGATCTCCCATGATGCACTGGGCTTCTCTGTACTCCTGTCCTCTTACGTGTTACTGACTCCTCTTCTTCTCCCCTCATCCCAGATCCTGGTGCTGCTGGAGGAGGCTCCAGACCTGAAGAGGCTCCAGCTGCCACCCGTAGCTCCACCTGCTCACGTCCCCGTCTGTCCATCAGTCTCTCCTCCTGTCTCTCCCTCTTTATCTCTGTCCCTCTCTTTCCTTCTGTCTCTCTGTCTTCCTCCATTCTCTGTCTTTGTCTCTGTCCATCAGTCTCTCCTCCTTTCTCTCCCTCTTTATCTCTGTACCTCTCTTTCCTTCTGTCTCTCTGTCTTCCTCCATTCTCTGTCTTTGTCTCTGTCCATCAGTCTCTCCCCCTTTCTCTCTCTTTATCTCTGTCCCTCTCTTTCCTTCTGCCTCTCTGTCTTCCTCCATTCTCTGTCTTTGTCTCTGTCCATCAGTCTCTCCTCCTTTCTCTCTCTCTTTATCTCTGTCCCTCTCTTTCCTTCTGTCTCTCTGTCCTCCTCCATTCTCTGTCTTTGTCTCTGTCCATCAGTCTCTCCTCCTTTCTCTCTCTTTATCTCTGTCCCTCTCTTTCCTTCTGCCTCTCTGTCTTCCTCCATTCTCTGTCTTTGTCTCTGTCCATCAGTCTCTCCTCCTTTCTCTCTCTCTTTATCTCTGTCCCTCTCTTTCCTTCTGTCTCTCTGTCCTCCTCCATTCTCTGTCTTTGTCTCTGTCCATCAGTCTCTCCTCCTTTCTCTCTCTCTTTATCTCTGTCCCTCTCTCTCCTTCTATCTCTCTGTCTTCCTCCATTCTCTGTCTTTGTCTCTGTCCTGCTCTCCTGCTCTCTCTCCGTCCCCACTGATCCTGGATCTGCTCCACCTTCCTGCTGGTAAAGGAAGGTTCTGGTGGCTGCTGTTGCAGGATGTGCTGCTGATGGAGAATTGTTGGGTGGAGGTTCATTGAAGGAGGGAGGTGCTGGACCTGCTCTACTTGGACAGAGTCAGGACAGAACTTTGGTTGGGGTTTGGAGCCACACAAATAAAACTGACTTGACTTTGTATTTTTCCTCATGGAGGATCTTCCAAACCGTCCTTTGTCTTGCCCTTCACCTCGAACCAGTCTGCACTTTGGTGATCCCACCAAAGGCAAAATGCCATCAATTGGGCACTCAAACTTCTCTGCCATGATAAGGTAATGGTTCCAGGAGGCAAACAGCCATTCCAAACATTGACCTTGGGTTATAGAAGTGACATTTTATATGTTTGGAATGGCTGTTCCAAACATATAAAATGTCACTTCTATAACCCAAGGTCAATGTAAAAACACACTTATGAATACTTTCTACAGATAAACAGAAAATGTACAAAGATAAAATTAATACATTATTTGATCAAAAGACAAAAATAATATATAAATTGAAACAAATGTTTGAAAATCTAACAGGAGAAAAGAGTGAAAGCAAGTTTTTGTCATCGAGGCATAGAAGGAGACTGCATAAAAAGAGTTGTTATGAATAAATAACTAAAAGTTGATGTATTATTTATGAAGCAATTTCTGCAGTTGGAGTGAAATCAGTTTAAAACGGGGAGGAAGATGGCTTCTGTTTTCAAGGTGTCTGTGCTGGAATATGAAACAAAGGTGAAATTTTTTGGGATGTGCTCCTCAGCATCTAAGGCTGAGAGATTCTTCAGTGAGCTTCCCAACATGTTGTTGATCACATCAGTGAAAAATCTTAATCTTTGTTCATGTGACAAAATCATCAAAACTTTTATTATAAATTAAACAGAAACTTTTCCTGCAGAACTCAATCTAATTTGGACCGTAGCAAACTTAGCTTTGCGTAAATTATGCTGTCAGTAGGTATAAAAGGCTTTTTTAACAGTGGCAGACTTTTCAGTGGACTCTGTTCATTTTGTATTCTATGAATAGTTCCCTAAAAAATTAGATAAACTCTTTTTTGTATGTGAACAGTAATGAAAGTTGAGTAACTTAATCAGAAATGAATGTCGTTTACATTCAAACCTTTGCCAAATAATTTCAGTTGGGCACCAGTTGTGTCTGTAGTGACATTCCCTGTCCAATGAACCTGGGATGTTACCTGGGATTTACCGTGTAGTGCGTAAAGAGGAGGAATGCATATCAAGGTGGAGGAGGGGTACTGCTGACAGCAGCAGAGAGGCCAGCAGTTTCAAAGTTTGACAGCAATGAGACCAACTGGTTTAACTAAATGAGTATACAGCCTCAGCTGGCTGATGGAAGTGGGAACACATGCAGACAGAAATATAAGTGGAGTGTGAGCATGAGGTAAGTCTTCCTGATTCTTCTCTCAAAGCTTAATTTCTCTCCACAGCACAGGAACACACAACAGCAGCCACCAGCTCTGACACTATAATAACCTGCAGAGACATCAAATCAAAGTAGGGAGGAAAAAACTCAGTCAAGGACATTCAAAAGCAGAATTTCAAGCTTCAAAGTTCTTCAACAGCAAATAGAACTTTCTGTATGCTTCCTTTCATTTCAAACAGTTTCTTTACACTCCAACAAGATGATGTGTTTTGCTGTGTTCATCTTTGGCTTTCATAGTGTCTTGTAAAACAGTGCATTTGTGATGTCACCTGCCATTATGATTGTATTTGTAGCATCAAATTCTCCGTAAGGTAACAAGCGTGTCACGAGAGATGATAACTGAATCTCCAAAGGTGGCTTGCTGCCCGACATTCATGGCCTGTGAGAGCAAAACCATTTCAGAGTTGGCCTGGATTCAACATCTCTCATCTCACTGGGGCTTCATTTCATCTTCCTGAAGGCTGTCAATTCTTCATGGTTCATACCCTGTATGCATGAATATTAATCTGAGTACATTGCTAATAATGACATCTGGAAATTCTCATTCTGGAGTTCTTACTCTGGCAGTGCAGTGCATGTAAAGCAGTTCATGGATATATCATGAGAGCTAGAAACTGACAGGTTCCCATTCATTCCAATTAAAGTTTTCAGGCTTCTGTGTCCCCCCTGGGGCATGTGAACCAGAATCTGTCCCTAAGTCTTTCCACCCATCTCTGCATACCTATGGATGGCAAAGTACAAAATATGGAGTAAAAATATACACTGGACCCAATGGCTCTAATAATGCATTTAATGTATGAGCACATACTTGCTGCTTATGTAGCCACAGTGTGAGTTCATAGACTGTAACTCTCATTAAAATGTCTTCAGGTTCTTGTTCAATTTCCTCTTAATACAAATAAATAACTTACAATGCAAACAAATGATGCACACAGGAGGCAACCTGTGAATTTACACTTAGACAGCGGAGGGAAAGCCTGAAACAAAAAGTCGTCAGATCATCAACTTTGTAACCTGGCACCAGTGTCACACCTTATTTGGTGTTTCAGGTCCTTGTGGTGTATATTTTGGGGTTTTGGAGACTACATTTCCCCAAAGTTAACATGTTCTCAGAGGACTAGAATTACCTGTGACTTCAGTAATTTTATATTGTGGAGGTCTTATTGATTTTAATCCCACGTGTATCTGCTGTGTCCGTAAATTGTAGAATAAAAATTCCATTGCTAATTACTGTGAAGGAAAATTATTGTGGCAGCATAGCACTGTCGCCCCCCAGCAAGAAGGTTGTGGGTGGAGCAGTGGTCCTCACTGTGGCCCCCAGCAAGAAGGTTGTGGGTGGAGCAGTGGTCCTCCCTGTGGCCCCCAGCAAGAAGGTTGTGGGTGGAGCCCCGGCTGCAGCACGGGGTCTTTCTGGGTGAGTCTCCATGTTCTCCCTGTTCCTGCTGGGTTCTCTCTGGTACTCCAGCTTCCTCCACAGTCCAAAGACATCAAGAGGGACCAGGTTAATCCAGACTCTAAATTGACCGTAGGCGTGGCTGGGAGAGCCAATGGTTGTCTGTCTCTATGTGTTGGCCCTGCCATGGACTGGTGACCTGTCCAGGGGGAGGGCTGCTGGGATAGGCTCCACCCCCACCACCCTCAACAGGAATAAGCCCAAGAAAATGGATGGAGGCTGGAAAATTATTGTGCAACTGCTTATTGGACTTCTCCTTATGATGGAAATGTGCACTGTGCATGATCAAAGCATGATAATTCCTTGAATGGAGTTGTTGAATATTAGGGAACGCTCCATCCCCCAAATAATGAATATCAAACAGAATCACCAGGTTCTCTCTCAAGGCACCCACCCTTTCCTCCCTGCTGTCAACAACTGCTGTGATCCACTTACATGGCTGCTCCGTGGCTCAACTATTATTTTCTGCAGCAGTGGAAGCAGGGAAGGAGCCTGCTTCTGAATTCTGAAATCTTAAAAATTGGGCATCACAAACAAAGGCAGAGGTAGATGTTTTGTGAAGTCTTGGCAGGTACCATTTACCAGTCAAATTATCATGTAGCCTACATGCATGCTTTTCTAAACACAGCTAAATTTTGCCTTTAAAATAATTATTTTCTTGTGGGTCACTTTCAATGTGATAAACACAGCAGGGTGACTGTGTGAGAATTGCTACCCAGTGTGCAGACCTGTCACAGGGACACATTGCATCTGCTGCTTGGTGCTTGCAGCCTCAAGAGTGAGAGCAGCATTGCTGCACAGCAGCTTTAGCGCTGTCATGCTTTCTGTTGCCTGTAGACACTGAACAAAAAGGTGTGACTGTGGTGTGTCTGTTTTTTTTTTTTTGTTTTTTTTTTTTACCTGTCCTGTTCAGTAGCTGAGGCAAGCAGCATCAGTGTTCCTGGTGCCTTGTTGTACTGAAGCAGTTTTATTCTGCATAGGAGGAATCTGATAAACTCCTCCTATTGCCATTTATGTTTAACTTTATTAGGAATGGTGTTGGTTCATTGATGAAGCTACTGGACTGAGGCTCAGGAGTGGACAGGAAGAGAGAACAGGAACAGGACAGCGAAGACAAGGGGGAGGGGGGAGACAAAAAAAAACAACAACAGCAATAGCAGAAAACAAAAACAAAAACACTAAAACAAACAAAGACAAAAAACAAAAAACAAAAAAGAAATAAACAAACAAAGAAAAAGTAACAACAACAAAAGAAAAAGAAAAAACAAAAACAAAAACAAAAAACAATGGTTGCAGAATTTCCGGTGCAGGCTTACCATTTGGTTTAATATAATTATAAGATAAATGTCTGAGTGAGTGTTTATGGGTCAGCTGTGCGCTCCATGCGTGTATGTGTGTATACGCGTGTGTACGTGTATGTGTGTGTGCTACGGTTTATCTTGGATGCTGTGCGTAGCTGGCTGTAGCTGATGTGGGGGGCCAGGACATCGCACCCCCAAGTCCAGGATGGCAGGTAGGACCAGGTCACCAGAGCACCCCGAAATCCCCAGGACACGGGGAGCCCCAGGCCACCCCTCCCCCAGGAAACAGCCACAGGCCCAACCCATGCCAGGACCCATAGGAAAGCATAGGAGCAACAACCCCCACCCGGAAGCAACCCACAGAGAGACGGGGCAGAGATGACCCCGGTCCCGCCGGGCACTCCCCCCCCACAGCATGAGCAGAGCCCAGGGGCACAGGGCCCCCCAGCCCGAGACCCGACCAGAGCCCCCCAAGGGGTCCGCCAGCGGCGAGGCCGACACCCACCCACACCCCACACCCAGGCGGGGCAGCCACAGCCCACCACAACGACCAGGCCCACCGCCCCCGAACAGAGCTATCCCCCCCCCCCCCAACCCTCGATCCCCATCCCCTCTACTCATCCCCTGTTCTCCCCCTCCCCCCAGAGCAGGAGGGTTTCAGGCTATAGGGCACCACCAGCCAGCCAGCCGGGACCCCCCACTCCCCGGAAAGGTCCAGCCCACCCGCCGGGGTGAGCCGAAGGCACGCACGCCCAGGACCGCCACCCCCGGACAAAACAATCATACTCTCATCTTCCTCCATCCAGGGGCTGAGAACACCATAGATGCTGATACCGTCCAGGGCACCTCAGACTGAGTGAAACCGCCAGCGAGCGATCCACCGTACAGCAGCAGGGCCCGCGACCAACCCCAGCCCAACCACCATGCCGGGAAGAGGACCACCCCCCCCCCCCCCGAAGAGCCCCGGCCAGGCCCCCAGGCCCGCAATGGTGCAGTTAGCAAAGGAGGCAGCACTGGACCCACTCCCTGCCCCAGCTGCCCCCCCCCCATCCCAACATGGTGCAGGGTGCGTGTTGTGCATGGGAATGTGTGGTGTGTCTGTTTTAAGAGCACCATGATTGCCAGTAGTGTCCATGGAGTGTCACCTCTGCATCTCTGCTGCTGAGAGCAGGAGCTGATTCATGCCCATAATACATATGAATATGATCCTGTATCTTAGGAAACAAAGTTCGTGGTTTGTGTGTCGCCGGGTTTTTGTTCAGCACGAGGGGGAGCGCAGACATCGTCCAGCTCAAGACTGACCAAGATTATCTTCTGTTGACCACAACTCTGTCACTTCCTGTTTTTCTTCAGACTTGTGTAATGTGTAAAGCTGGTAATTAACAGGCCTGTTGCAAGAGCTTCAAAGAGACAGACAACAGAATCAAATTAAATGTCACGACTGTCATACCCAAAGTTGCTCATAGGGACATCTGAGACAGCAACTGAGGTCTGTAACTGTGAGTGAAATGAGAGCGGAGATAAATGATTCACTCAGACACACTCCAGCTGTGAATTAATTGGGTAGAATTGACAACTCAACTGAAAACTAGAAGAAACAGAAACACTGTTCTCTCTCTCTCTCTCTCTCTCTCTCTCTCTCTCCGCTCTCTCTCTCTCTCTCTCTCTCTCTCTCTCTCTCACACACACACACACACACACAGCTGCAGTCACTTCTCTGCCACTCTGCTGTCTCAAGGTCAATTTGAACTTCAATGTACAGTCTTAGCTACATCAGGTCAAGGTCACTACCAGGTTCATAATTATTCAGATGTGTGACTGTCATCACACCTGTCATTATTCTGCTGAGAGTACACCTCTGTGGACCAACTGCTGAATGATGTATCACCTGTCCCCGTAAAAATCACTTCCACTTCAGTCACACACTCCCCTCACCTTGGAACAGCAGTGTAGGGGCGCACAGGTGTGCTCACGTATCAGTATTTGTGCCACCTCCCCTCCACTGTATTTCAGCAGACTGCCGCCATGACACCTGTCTTCTCCACCATGTCAGCATCATTAGTGGAGGGATTCACAGCACGCAGCCGGTGGCTTGGGATACAAACATCAGAGTTCCTATCACTCCCCTCCCTCTGGTTATATGACTGCTCAAAATGCTCTTTTGCATCAAAGCACCTCTGCAACCCATTACACGCCACAGTCTATGTGTCATGAGGCATCAAAGCCTGAAGTGCTCATGACAGCAGATGTTTCCTGCTTGTCTCAAGGCTGAAGACACAACACCACAGGCTCTATTCACAAAACCTCTGGGCAAACACCCAGTGAGGACTTTCCCTCCCTGAGCATGGATACTGACATATTGTTACTCCTTAGGTACTGGCCTTGTACAAATTGCAGTATCTATATGTGTATTCAGTTCCTCATTGCATCCCAGTATCAGGCTAACCCCTACTAATTTAGCTGTTTGACTCCTGAAAAAGTCACCAGTGCTGACATGACCTTCCATCAAGCCTCCAGGTTTGTGTTCAGGCTGCCGCCATCTTGGCATCTAGGTCGCTGTATTTGAATGACAGGAGCAGCAGGATGATCTGCCTTGGAGAGAGACAACACACCACTGGAACGACCTGTCACTCATGAGGAAGCCACACCCCTAAAGTCTCCCTGTTTTTTAATCATTTCACCCTAAATGGGAGCTTAATTTACAAAAGTAGCATCATGATGCAGACAGGACTTGAAACGAGTAACTGAGACCGTAAGCTTGTAAAATGGCAATCTATACTTCACGGTAGGCTCTTTTTACAGCAGCCATTTGACGTGTTGGTGCAGGTAAAAGAATTATGGCTCTGATCCAGTCTCTTGCTGGGTCCATCACGCTTGTGCTTGTGTGTCCTACTGGTAGAAGAATGCAAATTTCAAGGGCTTCTGCAGACTGGGAGTCTCAATGGTCACAGTCAATGGTCCCCTACTTGCTTAGATTCTTATTTCTAAATCTGATCACCATTAGGAAGGAGCCACATAAAATCAGGCAAAAGAGTTTCATAACCTAATATTCATTAGTAATGCAAAAACATTTCCAGGGCGATAGCTGGGAACTGAGGGTTGTCTATAAAAACTATTTGAATAATAATGAGACATAGCCTATCCATATAATAGCATTTAATTTTCATCATGATAAAAAAACCTTTAATAAACAGAATAAATGATCAAACCATGCTTTTTTTATGGGCTCAAGAGAAGAAAGAAGAACAGAGGCGCCGTGGCCACATTCAATCTCAACACCACACGAGTCACACACTTATACACACACTTCTGTCCATCAGTCTCTCCTCCTTTCTCTCCCTCTTTATCTCTGTCCCTCTCTTTCCTCCTGTCTCTCTGTCCTCCTCCATTCTCTGTCTTTGTCTCTGTCCATCAGTCTCTCCTCCTTTCTCTCCCTCTTTATCTCTGTCCCTCTCTTTCCTTCGGTCTCTGTCTTCTGCCATTCTCTGTCTTTGTCTCTGTCCATCAGTCTCTCCTCCTTTCTCTCTCTCTTTATCTCTGTCCCTCTCTTTCCTTCTGTCTCTCTGTCTTCCTCCATTCTCTCTTTGTCTCTGTCCATCGTCTCTCCTCCTTTCTCTCTCTTTCTCTCTGTCCCTCTCTCTCCTTCTGTCTCTCTGTCTTCCTCCATTCTCTGTCTTTGTCTCTGTCCATCAGTCTCTCCTCCTTTTTCTCTGTCTTTATCTCTGTCCCTCTCTTTCCTTCTGTCTCTCTGTCTTCCTCCATTCTCTGTCTTTGTCTCTGTCCTGCTCTCCTGCTCTCTCTCCATCCCCACTGATCCTGGATCTGCTCCACTTTCATGCCTGGTAATGGAAAGTTCTGTTGGGTGGAGGTTCATTGAAGGAGGGAGGTGCTGGACCTGCTCTACTTGGAAAGAGTCAGGACAGAACTTTGGTTGGGGTTTGGCGACACAAATAAACCTGACTTGACTTGACTTTTAGCCATTTTAATTCTGCTTGAGGGTTTAAACTGGAGAGGCGGCCTGGTGGAGCAGTGGTCCTCAGTGTGGCCCCCCATCAAGAAGGTTGTGGGTGGAGCCCCGGCTGCAGCACGGGGTCTTTCTGTGTGAGTCTCCATGTTCTCCCTGTTCCTGCTGGGTTCTCTCTGGTACTCCAGCTTCCTCCACAGTCCAAAGACATCAAGAGGGACCAGGTTAATCCAGACTCTAAATTGACCGTAGGCGTGGCTGGGAGAGCCAATGTTTGTCTGTCTCTATGTGGACAGGGGGAACATGGAGGGATGGTTTAAACTGCACTACACCACCATACTGGACGATGGAATCACCATACGCACTTCAGCCAGTTTATAGTCCAGGGACATTTGTCTGAGGAAAGTGATCAGATGCCAGCACATCTCTGGCCTTGGGATCACCGATCCTGCCAGCACCTGCTACACCAGGAGAAATCCTCCGCATCAAAGCGGCAGCTGTTTTGGCAGATCAAACTAAATTTTCTCATCTGTCACAGTGAAGTATATAGTTTTCAGATTTTTCCATCACTGTTTAAAAAACTGAGTAAGTCAGCGTGACCTCTGTGGTGAAGTGGTCCTCTCGTAGTCCTCTTAAAGGTTTTAGGGGTGTTTACAAGCATCTTTTATGGTCCCCTACTGCACACAGAGGCAATACAACATCTGAGCTGCTTTCTGTCCGAACAAGAAAGCTGGACATGGCAAGACAGCTCTTCAAACACACATCTATCTGCCTTGTAGCTTTCAAACAAAACTGTATGGACAACCATGACAGTGGTCCGTTTGATATTGGTAGACACACTGTACAGAGTGAGGATGTAAAGTTTGAGCTATGATTTAAAAATCACAGATGATTTACACGTATAGCTGGAATAAAAGGACACATTTCAAAAATCATGGTGTATTCATCTCTACCTGACATGGAGACAGTTCAGTTCTTGCCAAAGCCAAGAATGAAGTGGAATCTTGATATTTCCAATCATCTGTGCATTCAGAAGAGATTAGTCCAGATTTAGCAACATGCTGACTAAACAATAAGAATTAAATGAGAACTTCTGGATAAAAAGCAACCAAACTTAAAAGAGAACCCAGTCTCTGCTCGCATGTTTGCTATATCATTTTCCCAAGAAAATTAAAGAAAATCAACTCCTTACAATATTTATCCTGGGGGAAAAAGTCTGAAATGCTTTGTTTGCTGAGTTTATAAAAATGAAACACACAAACGGAAGGAGACAGATTATTTTTCTTTGCTTTGTCTGATGTCTAGCTGGTGCCACTCACTTTACTTCAAATGTTTTTGGAGACAACCATTGATTTTTACTTCTGTCCTACCGATTGCAGATCACAATCAATGTGGCCAAGTTCCTCGTTCCTCCAAAGTGAAAGTGAGCGCTCATCTGATGAAAGACTGATGACAGCAATGTTTTTGTATAAGTTGAAAAAAAGCCTCTTCTCATAAATATTTCATTCGACTGAGAGTTCCGATGAATCAAAATCTGTGATGGAGTATCTTATTTCTTGCTTTGGTTCCTGTTGTGCACAGTCGGCAGCACAGCGGTGACCACCAGCCCACACATCAGGTTTCAGCTCTGGCAAACAGCAGCATATTTTTGTGATTTGGAAAAGCAGTTGGGGATTATGATCCAATTTAAATTCAGAAGAAGGGACATTAAAGTAGTTCAGAGGCCACCTGCAAGGCCTTCTAATGCTTCTTGTTTTTATTTATGACCTGCACACTTTATTTGTCAACTGCAGGCAGAGTTACAGCAGGCCAGATGTAAATGCTGCCCAGCCCAGCAAAGCAGTCTTTGCCTCAGTCTGCAGCCAAAAATCTTGGATCACAGATGCTGGCATAAAACCAGCTTCATAAAACTGATACAATGTGGCTGACCGAGCTGTTGAGAGAAGGATGAGCTGGTAATTTATGTGTTTGTCTAAGTTTAGGTTGTAAAGACAACAGCCTACTTGAAGGAAGCAAATTAAAATCCTAATGGGGAAAGAATTGTGTTTCCTCAAGAGGCCCATTTGTGTTGCATGTCCTTCAGAGCTTAACCTTGCTGCTGTATGCTGGCTCCAGCTGTTCCTGCAGAGTTTAGCTCAGGCCAGATTTACCAGTCACTCAGACAGACAGAAACAGCCCACTGGAGTGTGAAGGGTATAAAATCTGGACCATGACACAGACCTCCAACTCCACTGGTTCGGGGGACAGAGTAGGCTGTGGTCGTGAACGTACAGTGTGCTCTCAGTTGGCGGTAGAGTCAGTCAGGTCTATCACGGGATTCCAGTTCCAAAGTGTTATTCAGAGGACAGTAACACGCTGATAGAGACGAAGCTAAGCAACACATCAAGACTCGCATCTCAGCAGGAGATCATCAAAAGTACAAGGAGAAATTCACACATGACACAGGGCTGCTTCCTCCTTCAATTCTACAATTCTACAATTTCCTTTAGCAGACGCTTTTGTCCAAAGCGACGTACAACACAAGCAAGAATTCAGACTTAATTAAGGAAAAACCCATAGTAGCGTAAAAGTGCTTCAGTTGTGATTTGGTCACAGGTACTGCCATCTAGTGGCAGAAGAAGTGTCGCCCCCCCCCCTCCTTTTTTTTTTTTTTTTTGGACAAACATACAACATCACATGACACAGTTAGTGCTACATGGTCACTAAGTGCTGGGTCTGGGACCCTCTGACTGATTCTACCACAGGACAAAGAGGAGCAGAGTCAGGTTCAGTGCCTCGGTGCTCTCTGAACAATTGAGTCTTCAACTGTCTCTTAAAAGTAGAAAGGGACTCAGCAGAACAAACAGAGTTCGGTAGTTCGTTCCACCATTTGGGAACAACAGCAGAGAAGAGTCTGGCTAGAGATTTGGAGCAGCGCTGGGCTGGAAGCACCAGGCGTCTTTGGCATGCAGAGTGTAGTGGGCCAGAAGGAGAGTAGACCTGGATCAGGGATTCCAGGTAGGCTGGAGCCGTTCTTGGGATTGTTTTGTAAGCCAAGAGAAGTGCCTTAAATTTGATCCTGGCTGCCACTGGAAGCCAGTGAAGAGAAACCAGCAGCGGGGTGACATGTGCCCTTTTGGGCTGGTTGAAGACCAGACGTGCTGCTTCATTCTGGATCATCTGCAGAGGCTTGAATGAGCCTGAAGGGAGGCCTGCCAGAAGAGAGTTGCAGTAGTCAATGCGTGAGATGAAAAGAGCCTGAACCAGAATCTGTGTGGTCTGTTGGGTCAGGAAGGGTCTGATCTTCCTGATGTTGTAGAGGGCATATGAACCTTAAAGGTCAGCTGGTCATCAATCATGACACCCAGGTTTCTGGCTAAATATCTCTCACCCCATCAGAGTTGTTTTTCACCATGTCACATGTTAATTGTTAGATGGACAGAGGACAGAGGAGGTACAGATTTTGACACCAGGACAATGACAATGTTGGTTTGTCGGTCTGTCAAACCTTTGCCGAGATTTCAGACATTTGTGTGTCTTTGAGGAGTCTCAGTGTGACATTGCCGCATCTCCTTTTAGTCACGGCTTTGTGATTACAAGATGCAAAAAAATTCTATGAAATTTTTCAATCCAATTGTGGTGTCCTCATATCTTTGGTGATTTTGTTCAAATAATATGAGAATTTGCTCCAAAGTTTAGAGGAAGTGAAGCGCAGTCGGTCAGCACTCCCGAAAGACAACAGCGTGACCTCAGCAAATGCTCTATAAATGTGCTGCTAGCTGAGAGCTCTGTGCAGAGGTCACACATGAGGTTGACTGTGAGTTGTTTTGGCTGCAGCAGCTCTGGGTGCCAAACAGCTCATCGGGGCGTGTGTGCCTTCAACTGGACTCCTTGACAAGCGACGATCAGCTGGTTGTGACCAAAGTGTAGCTACTCTGTTCAGCTACAGACAGACAGTCAGCTGGAATTGATTATAAAGCTGATGTTGAAATTGACAGAGACAGTGTACAAAACTGCAGCACTGCAACTGACATCTCTGCCACACAGCTGCGCAACTGTCACACTGGGGCTGGGAGTATCGATCTAAATATCGATAGTAGTCGTGATTCCAAGGTGAATATTGGTCTCGGATTGATAATAGCGTGATGGGATCCATACTTTTGTTGCAATTTGTTTTCTACATGTCCAGCAAAATAAGTTGAGTTTCCTCAGTGTTCATGTGAGAACAGCTTCTTTCCAAGTCTGTCTGTGAAAACAGTGCACCTGCCAGAGAGTGGAGCGTCCGAGCACTGACTGGGAGCAGCCTGTGACGGCGGCGAAGAAGAGAGGCTGTGAGGAGCTCATTCACTGCAGCTGGTAGGGACACTGCCACGTGGGATGTGTGTAATAAACTAACTCACCACTGCCGTAACACCACAAACTTACACAAACGTATTAAAACAGCTCACCCTTCGGAGAACTCTGAGCTGCAAAAGAAGTTGAGGAAGGAGGGGGGGACCCCCCACACGGAGACAGAGGTCTCTGGCAGAGGCTTTTCAGCCAAAAAGCAGGAGTATTGGTAGTTTTCACAGTGTTACTGGTGATCAGAGAGGCAGTTTTAGCAGACTGATTCAAATATTATCATGCTGAAAAAAAATTGTAAATATATAATAAAAATCACATTTTTAACATTGTAGATTTTTATTTTGCACTACTGACTTTTTCTTAAACAATTGTGTGTAGTAAAAGGGGAAGTATTTTTTTATTTTTTATACTGTTAAATTGCTTTGTTTTGTAGTTAATTAAGAAAAAACATGTTTTTTGCCTAAAATCTTTGTCCTGTGTTTTAACATAATCATAATCAACTAAGTAAAGGCAAAATTCAAAACTTATTCAATGATTATAACAGTTCAAGTAAAAAGTATTGGTATTGACAAGCTTAGCCCTGTCTTTACTTGGTATTGGATCGATACTAAAATTCCCAGTATCGCCGACCCTTATCTCTTACATCACACACTAATGAGCAGGGGCCTCATTTATAAAGCTTGCTTACGCACAAAACTGGGCTTGGAAGTGCGTACGCCACTTCTTAAGCAAGAATTGGGCAAGGTGAGAACAACTGGTTAATGGAAAGAGCGTATATAAATATGTGTAAAAATACTACTTTTTCTGCTCAGTCAAAAGTCACCAAGGGGTGCCGGCAACGTCACAGAAAATGAACCTTGCCAGCAGATTCAGAAGTGCTACACTTCTCATCCATTAAACCACATGGCAGCTGTTGGGTGCCTTAGATTTGACATTTCCATGTAGCAAGATTTAGGATTTATATTCACTCATTTGATTTGAAATGTAACCAATAGTTTTCACTCTGAATATTTCGATTTAGCAGATTCAGATTTTTATAGCCTGGTTTACAAATGTAGACTACATGTGCAAGAGAACAACTTCCATGACTAAATCCTTTTGTTTGTTTTTACAATGTTGATCTACCAACTTTCACCACATCAGCGGCGGTGGAGCCGTCTGTCCAAACACCAGTGTCACACTGCCCATTTCAGTGTTTCCTGATCCCCACCTGTAGCCGCCACGCTCCGGCGGTGCAAAGCCACTTTTTTCTTGGCCTCCACCTTCAGATCGGACCACTTCTTTTTTATTTCGGCGACACTGCGCTCCGTGCCAGCCGCGCTTACCGCCGTGGCCACGGCGTGTCATTCAGTGGCTCTTCGTTTGCTGGTCATTCCACTTGAATGGCCATCGAATAAAGTTTCCCGTCTTGCCGCCACATCATCAACAAGCGCCTCCATTTCGGTCTCTAAAAAGTTCCTCTTTCGTCTGGTTGATGCCACGATTGGGCGTGAAATGCCGTGGCTCCATCGTGCCTGTTTACATGCAAAACACATTCATGAGGTAATTTGCATGACCACACGGTGAATGTGGGTGTGGAGAGGGAGGGACATGAATCAAATCCTGCTGCGCAACTCTCCGGCTGGACTGGGATTTATAAAGGGAACGTGCGTGCAGGTGTGCGTACGCGCGGTTTTATAATCAGATTTTTTTTCGGCGTACGTAAACTTTTAGTATGGATCCTACGCCTGGTTTTATAAATGAGGCCCCAGCCCTCCCCCTCTCACATACACATCCTTGTACTTATACCTTTGTGAGGACTTTCATTGATGTAATACCTGAACCTGATTCTAACCTTGACCCTAAAACCAAGTCTTGACCTTCAAATGGCCGTTTGAAGATGTGAGGAGCGGCTAAAATGTCCTCACTTTCCTAAAATGTCCTCACTATGTTGGTTAAATACGTATTCTAGTCCTCACAATGTAGCAAGTACAAGAACACACACACACACACACACACACACACTTATATGAACATTTCTCGACTAAATACAGTGAGTATCACTAGTTGACTGCTGGACAGCATATTAGTGAGTGTTATCAAATTACAAAAGTAACAACTCCCAGAAGGCAGCAGATGTACAAGATGGATACAAGAACCTCGGGATCCCACAGCCTAGTGGAACCATGAGGAGGCTGAAGAAGGTTGGCCACAGCCAAACACCTCCACAGAGTCAGGAGGTCCTCGGGGGGGGAACCAGGTCCCAACCACCAGCATATAGCCCTCTTAACCCCGCCGAGAGAATCAGCTGCCAAAGGAGGAGATGGAGGAATACCAGTACCAGGAAGCTCCTCACCCTGCAGGGTGTTCCACCCCAAGTCCAGCACCCTGAAACTGGACACTAAGGGGAGTGAGCAAGGCCGAAGACTGATGAGGGTCAGAGCCACTGGCCAGGATCAGGCATCAAAACAAACTGACTGCTGAAGCCAATTTCATTACATACATATCATTACATACATTCAAAGGGAGGGACAGGGAGGGAGGATGGGGGGAGGGGTGGAAAAATTTTGAGGAAGTAAGACAGGTTTGGTCGGTCATTCACTCCACCACAGGACTCTGACATAAAAGTCACAATTCAGCAGGAGGCTGATTAAACGTTCCACTCCACACAGCAGCAGAAGAGTCTAGGTTGAAAGGAGTGATCTTTTATGAAGTTACTCCACGTCAAAACCACTTTTACCTAATATAAATAAGTATAATACTGTGATATAATTGGAATTTTTATTCTTAATTTATTTTCATAATCAGCCATGTTGGTGAGACGAGTAAGAACAGAAGCCTCTGACTTCTGAACAAATCTGACACTCAAACTTTTAAAAAAATCTCTTCACTGGGGTTTTGGCAAGAGTTTCACAGTCTTCCATCTCCATTGGCTCATCCACTGATGACAGCTTTAGCTTTCATCAAACCAAAGCTCTCCCTTTGATCTCTTGATATTTTCACAATTTAAGTCATTTAATCTTTCATAACTGGAAAATGCCTTTTAATCAAGTTTCAGCTTGAAGTCAGTGAGCAAGTTACAGAGAAGCTTCCCCAGCTCCCAAATGATGTGCCGGGGAGATGTTCGGCTCAATGGTGCCTCACAGTCACACTACTCTCATGTTTTTCTCCAGTTTATACAAAGTAAGACAAATGCTGTGCACTTTTCCATTCATCCAGTAGAGCTCAACAGAGATGCAGAGGGGCTCCTGGGCCCATTCATTCTCTCCATAAGCATGACAGGAAATTCTTTTTGTTCAGAGTTTTATGCTACTAACCAAATCAACCAAAAAATAAATTAAGTGACCATGAAATGCTTAATTTGGCACAAAAAGATTCCAGGTAAATATAGTAAAAGCCAAAGTTACAGAACTTTGTCTTTGTCCATATTATATATGCAATTATTGCAAGGGTTTGGAAACTCCTCCCTCAGACGCCCTTGTGAACGATGTTTCCAAACTCTTTTAAAATTTTTTTTTAAAATAACGACATTTCATGACCATCCATCCCTCCATCTTCTCCCTCTTCTCCTGTTAAGGGTGGTGGGGGTGGAGCCTATCCCAGCACCCTCCATCTTCTCCCTCTTCTCCTGTTCAGGGTGGTGGGGGTGGAGCCTATCCCAGCAGCCTTACCCCTGGACAGGTCACCAGTCCATGGCAGGGCCAACACATATAAGCCCCTTTCACACTGCACCAAGAAGATGGGTCAACGCGGGTTTTTCGGCACTCTGAAAGGGTGGACTCGGCATTTGGACCCACGTCGACCGACTCGCCAAGCAACCCGGGTGTTTAGCGGCTCGGCTCGCCTGCAGTGTGAAAAAGGCAACCCGTGTCGTCTCAGGTTTCCTGCGACCTTCCTGTCACATCCTGATTTCGTCACTGTGCCGCCTGTCAGGCTTCACCTGTAGCTTCTTCGGCTCCCTTCCAGACGAGCCAAAAACTCCATCCTCCTTCGCTGCATTGGCGCTCAGACATTTTCCAATCTGCGCCAAGTTTATATGATTTGCAAAAGAGACAACATTGCAATGCAGGCAACGACAACGCTAACGTTCGACTCGGCGAAGTCCACGTTGTTGTTTACCTCTCAGTGTTCCGGCGCACGTTTATGTGAAATGATGACGTTGTCAAAGCGATGACGAAAGAGAGAGAAACACACAGGCATGCAGCCTCACAGCGGGAGTTCAGACCCGGGTCTTCTGGAAGCTTGAATACGCCCTAATACCGAGCAAATGCGGGTCTCACAGTCATAGCTACAGTTTAGAGCATCCAATCAGCCTAGTCCCCATTTGCATCTCTTTGGACTGTGGAGGACGCTGGAGTACCAGAGAGAACCCAGCAGGAACAGGGAGAACATGGAGACTCACCCAGAAAGACCCCGTGCTCCAGCCGGGGCTCCACCCACAACCTTCTTGCCCTGAGGTGACAGTGAGAACCACTGCTCCAACTGGCCATCTCACGTCATGACCATTTAAACATTTTTGTTCCTAACCAACTTCTCACTGATGTCAGTAATTATATAATACCAGCAGAAAGGCCACCATCTTTCAGTATAGTGATGGTTAAGTGCTCAGTACACAATCTATGGTAACAGCACCCATCAGACTTATTGCTCATGCAGTTCGGGGGGGGGGGGGTGTCCCAGTTCTCCATGGGCTCCTGAATAAAACCATTTTTTCTCAAAAGAAGTCCAGTATCATATGATCTTGAGACTTCAGAAGGAGCTGACACCATCATTTACGACAGGGTCCCTGGCGATGAGCAGACCTCAGATCATTATGATGTTAAAGCTTTCAGTTAATTCCTCTATCTTCACTTCCAGAACCACTCTGTTGATCTCCATAAGTATTACATTGTCAGCTGAGTTTATTTGCTGTCAGAAATGACACACTCAAATTGCAACGTTCTCACTGTGTCTTGTACTTCTGACTTGTGCTGCGAATGTCACTGCATTTGGTAAACAAGCGACAAGGCACCAACATCCACTTTTTATAAAGCATCATTTTTTATCTCCTCAAAATTTAATCTTGTCTTCTGCAGTGAAGTTTTATTTCCCTGAGAGTTACACAGGGTGACATGTAATCAGGTTTTGGAAGGATGCCAGACACTTCCTTTAAAATCCTGTCATCCAAGTATTGATAAAGAAAGTGTTGCTGTATTGAACAAAGATGGGACTGCATGCTAAAAGTCCCCATGAGCTGAAATGCCAGCATCACTATGTTTCAGCTCCATTTTTTATTCATTTATACAAGCTGAGATTCCCAGTGCAGCTCTCGTCTCACTGCTGGTTCATGAGAAGATCAAATCAACACATTTCCGTGCTGTCAAGTATTAGAACATGTGTCTATTTCTCCTGTGTGCTTGGTCTTTAACACTTGTCATGATGGGATGTAAAACCTCTCAGAGACCCTTACCTGTGTGAGATACTTAAGACTTGACAAACATATCTTAAAAATTCAGCCACAACATCTGAGCCTCCAGGACCAGGGAAAATCCTATGAGTAGTAACAAGACGGCACCTTTCCGCGTGCATGGTAAAACTTTTGCGCATGCATGTGAATACGTGTCCTCGTGCGCGTGCACCTCCCGTGCTAAAAAGGGGCGTGTCCGTTTCCTTCCGCAGGTCGCAAACAATAGGATTCTGTGGCAGTATGTGAATATGCCTGGACATGTCCCGCTTGTCATATGGGATTCTTGGTAGTACATAAATACCCCCAGACTTTGTTGCTGTATCATATGCGTTTTCCGACCCAAGGTGTAGACCGCTGGACTGCCGCCCGTGGACACGACTCTGGTTAACGGTAAGTTTTTACCGTGGAGTCCCCTGTCGGGGCACCATCAAGTACCCTTCCCAAGGACTCCAAAGAGGGTGGGTACTCTGAACTGGTGATTGGCGCATAAGCGCAGACCACAGTCAGGACCCGTTCCCTGACCCAAAGGCACAGGGAAGCAACGCATTCGTCCACTGGGGTAAACCGCAACGTACAGACAGAGTCTAGGGGCGATCAAAAAACACACCCTGGCCCTCCGCCTCTCTTCTGGAACAACTTGAGTGAAAGAGAGTCCAACCCCTCTCAAGGACATAGGTTTCGGACACGGACCTATGTGTCAAGTTGAGGCCGACTATATCTAGCTGGTAACGCTCAACCTCCTCCACCAGCTCCGGCTCCTTCCCCGCCAGAGAGGTGACATTCCATGTACCAAAAGCCAGCTTCCATGCCTGGGGATCAGACAGCCAAGGCCCCTGCCTTGGACTGCCGCCCAAGCCACCAGGCACTTGCCATCGAGCCCCTACCCTGGACCTTGCTCCAGGGCGGGGCCCCGATGCCCCTCCAGGCTGGGTACACAAATTCTTTGGTGTTACTTCCATGAGGGGCCTGTTGTTGATAATTGATACATTCTTGTACTAAGCCTCTTTATGTGTATTTTGTTCTGCATGTCATGGTTTGTGTTAGGGAGTGTAGGAAAGGACCCACTTGCAGGCTACAGTTCACAATCCAAGATGTTTAATGAACAGCAAAAAAAAAGGTACAAGAAACGCAGGCAAAGTCAAAAACAGGGACAGGCAAGATTCGAGCGGCGCAGACAGTCAGGGTAAATACTGGCATGATCTGGCAAGGACTGAACAGAGCCCTGGGCTTAAATACCCACAAGAAATAATTATTAAAGCAAAACAGGTGTACTGTCAAAAATGGCGGGAAACTGAACAAAGGGCTGGGCGGGGCACAGCAGCACATATGGGCCTGTAACAAAGCACACATGAAGCAGAATCAACACAAAAGCACATTTTGCAGGGAACTAGAACAAAAGCACGACACAACACTAACATTACCCCCCTTTCAAAGGGACGCCTCCTGGCGTCTAAATGGGGTGAGCCTTAAGAAAGTTCCGAACGGACTTCCGGTTTAGCAAAACATGGCGTAGGCCGTATTGCCGTGAGCTCCCTGCAGAGTCTTTTTTCCATTGCATTTATAGGCACGTATTCTTCTCTTTTCACATTCCAGGACTCTTTTAAATTTTTGGTTAACGCATTTATTTAGCTTTTTATTTTTCACAATGCCGCCCAAAGCTAACAAAGGAGGAAACACCATACAGACGCACCTGCGGCCTGTCGCCCACGAGACATCCCCGCCCTGTAGTGACCCCACACCACCGCAGGACAGCGGCACACGGCTCGAAACCGCGGACGCTGTGGCGCTTAAAAGTGAACTTCTCGCAACTCTCCGCGAAGATATTACGGCAATTTTTAGGTCGGAACTCCAGACAGCCCTCCTTGATAATCTCTCTTTTATTAAGTCTGAGCTACTCACCTTCAAGAGTGAATTATCCTCTAATATGTCCGCTATGCAGCAAAACTTGGCCGAGATGAGGGGCACCGTAGTGGAAATGGAGCGGTCTTTCTCTGCCTGCACTGACGATTTCGTTGCCCTACAAAACAAAGTGGAACAGCTGACTAAAGACATGGGTAAATTGGAGGACAAATGCGAGGATTTGGAGGCCAGGTCGCGCCGCCAGAATGTTCGGATCATCGGTGTTCCGGAGGACAACTCGTTTTCGGCATCTGCTGCTAATGTCGCCAAACTGCTGATGGATGCCTTCAAGCTGGACAAGACGCCGCTCGTGGACAGAGCACACCGTGCTCAGGCCCCCAAGCCCGGACCAGGTGATCGCCCCCGGGCCATAGTCGCGAGGCTCCACTACTACTCCGACTGCGCTGAGATTCTCGGGAAGGCGAGGGAGCGACAACGGATTAAAATCGGAGACATGACCTTCTCTGTGTTTCCCGACCATACCGCCAAGACGACACGGGCCCGTGCTGCCTTTAACAACGTTCGCCGCCTGCTACGCGACATCGAGGGAGTCAGGTTTGGTATCCTTTACCCAGCTCGGCTCCGCATCACCCATAACGGTGTGCAACGCGACTTTACGTCAGCTGAGGAGGCTAAGACATTTGTTAAAACACTGACCAAGTAACGACTATGGTGTACGTGATAGTTATTTTGATGCTTTTCCAATAATGCTAATGTCCTGGTAAAATAATGAGTACGCAAAATATGTTTTGTCGTCTTGGTAATGGACATTAGCAAGTTGAGGCACCAGGACTGCAAACATTTCTGAATGCACACAGTCCACACATTCATTTCGGTGTGCCTCAAATTTTTAATTTATTATTATTTTTTTTTGTTGTTGTTGTTGTTGTTGTTGTTTTTTGTTATATGGAAGGACTCAATTACATGTCCAGGATTGCACAATACTATTTGGACTCTTGGTGATTTACATGCACGTATTTCACTTATTTACCACTTGTGCCCTTTTTCTCTTTTGATATTAGATTTAGAATTTCATAATATAATTTCTCCTGAAAGGTATTTTTATTTCTTTTTTATTTTCTTTTATTATTTCCACTAAATACAAATACTGGCAATGGTTATATATGCACATATGCGTATTGATATGCATTGCCAGTTGCTTTTCTGCCAATACAGAAGTTATTCTCTGTGCCTTTCATTTAATGTTTAAAGTTTTTCAATCTGCAGGGCTCTGCTGGGTATATATCTCTCGGCTGGCCTGGGAACGCCTCGGGATCCTCCCGGAAGAGCTGGTTGAAGTGGCTGGGGAGAGTGCAGTCTGGGCTTCCTTGCTGAGACTGCTGCCCCCGCGACCCGGACCCACCGGATGAAGCGGAGGACGACGAAAGACTCTGCAGGGCTCTGCTGGGTAGTTTGAGTGTTAGCTACATCGCAAGCATCCCTCTTAGTTTGGCTCCTGTTGAAGTCAGCACGGTTGTTCTCATCGTTTGGGGATGGGTACACTTGATGTGCAGGGCCATGGTGGGTTTGGGAGGGTTTGGGTGATTTTCCCCCTTTTTTTTCCTTTTTTTTTTTTCTTCTTCTTTCTCGTCTCCTCCCTTATCTATTTCTTCTCTTGCCCTGAGGGGTGGAGGGGGTATTCCATATCTCCATTAGAAAATAAGTCCAGATGATGGAAACCAACTGCCCAAATTCAGACAATAATTCTATAAAATTTTTGAGTTGGAATGTTAAAGGTATCAATAATCCTATTAAGCGATCAAGAATATTCTCTCACTTAAAACGTTTAACAGCTGACATAATCTTTTTACAAGAGACACATATACGCAACAAGGATCAGGTTAAACTTAAATGTCCATGGTTGGGTGATGTTTTTCACTCAACCTTTGACTCGAAGGCCAGGGGAGTGGCTATTCTGGTTAATAAAAAGCTTCATTTTACTACCTCTAAAATTATAGCTGATAGAAATGGCAGATACTTAATTATTGCAGGCCAGTTATGCCATAATCCTGTATTATTAGTAAACGTTTACGCTCCGAATTTTGACAACCCAGACTTTATGAGTAGACTGTTCAGTACCCTCCCTTTCTTGGATACTCATTTGTTAATTCTGGCAGGAGACTTGAACTGTGTTATGAACCCTTCTCTGGACCGCTCTAATCCGCGCACGCTAAACCAATCTTCCATGGCTAAAATAATTTCAGATTTTATGCTACAAAACGGGTTTGTAGATCCTTGGAGACACTACAATCCTCAGACTAGGTTATATTCTTTTTTCTCTCATGTCCATCAGACTTACTCTCGTATTGACTATTTCTTTATTGATGGCTCCCTAGTACCAAAAGTGACTTCTGATGAATATCACTCAACTGTTATTTCTGATCACGCTCCCGTCAGTCTTAATATTTGCTTCCCAAACATTCCTCATTTTTCCTCTCCTTGGAGGTTCAACACTCTTTTATTATCTGATGATAAGTTTAACGCCTTTATTACTTCTTCAATTGATGACTTCATAGCTATTAACAAAAACGATTCTATATCTTATTCATTATTATGGGAATCACTAAAAGCATATTTACGTGGTCAAATAATTTCTTATTCGGTACATCAGCAGAGAAGCCGTAAATTAAAGATCCAAGAACTTCTAAACAAAATTCTAGATATCAATAAACAAAATGCTGTTAACCCATGCCAAAGTTTAATGAAACAACGACATGACCTCCAGGCGGAATTGGATCTCCTTACAACGTCAGAGGCGGAGAGGCTTCTGGCACGTTCTCGTGCTACTTTTTATGAACACGGTGACAAACCAAGTAGGCTTCTCGCTCATCAATTAAAACGTCAAACCGCCTCTCAATTAATTTCTCAAATTAGGGATCCATCTGGTAAACTTGTATCGGACCCCACCTCTATCAATGACACTTTCAAGAATTTTTACTCCTCCCTTTATGAATCAGAATCTTTATCATCGGACTTAGCTGAAATGACCTCTTTTCTTCAGAATATTGATATCCCAATGATCGACCTCTCTGCCACCAATAAGCTTGATGCGCCTTTAAGTCTGGAAGAAATTACGCTCTCTATCAAAGCCATGCAGAACAAAAAGGCACCCGGCCCAGATGGTTACCCTGTCGAGTTCTATAAGAAATTTATAAATAAATTAGCTCCTCTTCTCAGGTCTGTTTATAATGAATTCCTAGAACTTGGTTCACTCCCTCTCCCTCACCTGGCCTCCAAATCCTCGCATTTGTCCTTCTAAGTTCACTAAGAACCCAGTGACGCTTTCCACACTTACGATTTTTTATCAATTTAGGCGGCACTTTCGATTTCTGTCAGCTTCTCTCTTGATGCCCATACTTAATAATCATCTATTCCTTCCATCCGTCAACAATACCTCATACACGCTCTGGCAAAATCTAGGCATTAGGGTTTTTCGTGACCTCTACAAAGATGGTACTTTTGTTAATTTCTCAGATTTACGCTCAGATTTCAATTTGCCAATATCAAATCTCTTTATGTTCTTTCAAGTTAGACACTGCGCGTCTTCTCTCTTTCCATGTTTTCCCTCCATCATTGATCAACCTTGGGATGATTTTCCAACCTTGGAGCTCCATCAGAAATCATTAGTATCTAAGATTTATAACAAACTTATGACGCTTGGTGGTCACTCAGTTGCCAAGGCTAAAAATGCTTGGGAGCACGAGCTAGCAATAAATTTAACAGAACAATGGTGGGATAAAGCCATAGATACTATACGCTTATCTACTCCCTGTGCCAGGCTACAACTTATACAGTTCAAGGTGTTACATAGAGCCCATTTCAGTAAGTCCAGGCTATCTGAAATATACCCTGACATTGTAGATCAATGTGATAGATGCCACTCTTCTCCCTGTAATTTGAGCCACATGTTTTTCGTTTGTCCCAGTCTACACAAATTATGGTCAGATTTCTTTATGATATTGACAGAGGTTCTACGAACCCAAATAAAGATGGACCCTCTTGTGGCCATATTTGGAATCCCAAATGAAAAACTTTAATTAACCCCCTTGCAGATGCAAGTGTTGGCCTTCACTTCCCTTCTGGCTAGACGCCGTATTCTGCTGTCATGGAAGTCTCCTAAACCTCCGTCCACGTCGCTGTGGCTCAGAGATGTCATGTCCTTCATTAAATTGGAAAAAATAAACTTAACAGTACAAGGGTCCTGTAGCAAGTTTTTCAGAAAATGGAACCCTTTCATAAAATACTTCAATTCCCTACAAACCCTGCCTACTGATTAGCTGATTGGCCCTCTCCCCCCTCTCTCTTTCTCTTTCCTACTTTCTCCTTCTGTCCCTAGTACTTTTTTTTTTCTTTTCCCCCCCTTTATTTTAGTATTGGCGTGGTTGGGGGTGGGTTGGGAATGTTTGTATTTTTGTATAAACATGTAAACTGGAAATGAAAGGTCATTGTGGCCTAATAATGTGAAATGCATATTGTATTGTCAATGTTTGTCATTTCCAAATAAATAAACATGTAAAAAAAAAAAAAAAAAAAAGAAAGTTCCGAACAAGGCTACGATCGATAATGTTCCGGGAAGGAATCCAGCATCTCTTCTGGACCATAACCCTCCCAGTCAACTAGGAACTGGAGGCTGTGGCCACGGCGGCGAACATCCAGGATCTGGCGAACTGTAAAAGTCTCAGAGCCGTGAATGACACGTGGTGGGGGTTTGTGTCAAGTTTTTTTTTCTTATGTGTCCATAGTATCTTTCATTTCAATTTATAAGAAATTTGACAATAAAAATATTAAAAAAAACAAAAGTAATGATACAACAGCCATATTCAGCCTCCTTGAGGGTTTATACTTGGAGATAATTTGATAAAGACCTTGAAAAGCAGTAACGTGACCTTCATTGCCAGCATGTTTCCTCTCATTGAGTAAATGTTTAGGAGCCCTCACACCTAGAATACATACAATTTATGTACAGCATATCACTGTATCATCACAGTACAATCATAGAAGGGACAATTTAATTAGAATTACGAGTTTGTTTCTGTAAAGTCACAGCTCTTATGCATCTCAGAATAGAGCTGATATTCAGCCAATAGAGAGACATACAGATCTGTTGACCTTTAGGAAAGAGAACGACAGGCTCCACCTTTACCACCTGACAGCATTTATTAGTGAATCAACACAACAGCATCCTATAATCTGCCTTGTTCTCATTTGGCTACTGAGTCTCCCAGATAGGGAGTCATGCCTCTGAACAGAGTACGCTGCAATTATTGCTCAAGGATGATGTGCTTTCTAGGGTTGTTGTGTGAAGGTTGTCATTAAGTCTGTGGGGGGCAGGATGGAGGAAGATGGGGACAAAGTTAGAGACAGAAGTATTGAAATCTGTCATGAGATGTCTTGATCCAAACAACTGTGATGTTAGTGTCAGGCTCCAAAACTATCAGCATGTTCAAAATAACACCAGGTCATTGACTAAGATGGAGGCTGCTTTGATTTATCTGGAACTACTGTGTGCTGACTAACAGAGGGAGGACTAGGTCTGTAGTGTGGGCATATGTGTACCTGTTGTACAGGGAACATAAAAGGTGATGCACGGACAGGATGTGGATGTGATGTTAAGGTACCAACAAAGAAGAAGTTGATTAAAGGATCATAAGGCTGTCTCCCGTGTCCGTCTGGATATATCTATATAGAGTATGTACAAGACATATTACATGGTGTCAGAAAAGTGCTGAATCCTGCCTCAAACGGTCGGTTGGAATTAAACGCTCGTCAAGTCGAGGTAAAATCGATCGGTAATTGCCGCACGGGAATTGCGGTACAGACTACGCTACGCTAACGCTAGCCAGCAGTTAGAAACTGAGTGCAGCAAGCTAGCTTAACAGACCAGGAGGTGTTCGCTGGACGGCGGAGCGGCAACGCGCGAAAAAAAAGAAAAAAAGAAAAATGATGGATTCTCTTTTCTCCATTAGCCCACCGGAAAACGTTGATTTTTCAGACTTTTCTAACTGGCCCAACTGGATTCGTCGGTTTGAAAGGTTCAGAGTGGCAGCTGGATTGGACAAGAAAGAGGAAGATTATCAGGTGAATTCGTTGGTTTATGCAATGGGAGATAAAGCTGATGATATTCTGTCCACACTAGGCTTAAGTGCCGAAGATATGAGGAAATACAAATCAGTCAAGGAAGCCTTTGATAAATACTTCGTTTGCAAATATAATGTAATCTATGAGAGGGATCGTTTTAATAGAAGAAGCCAGGAGCCAGGTGAATCGGCTGAAGCATTCATCTCTGCAGTTTTTAAACTGGCAGAGCACTGTCAATATGGCCCTCTGCAGGACGAAATGATCAGAGACAGGCTAGTGGTAGGCATAAGGCATCACGCCCTGTCTGAAAAGCTGCAAATGAACAGCGAGTTGACCCTGGAAAAAGCGATAACTACAATTAGACAATATGAAGAGATAAAGAAACAGCAACCTATGGTGAGAGAAACAAAAACTACGGAACAGAGAGAGGCAAATGTGGATTAATTGAAATTCAACAAAAAGCCATACAGAGAGAACCAGACAAGGAAAATGTCTTCTGAAAAAGGACAAAAGGATTTCCAAAAAGCACAGAAAAACTGTGGATGATGTGGTAAAGGACCACCACACTCCCTGAACAACTGTGCTGCACGAGATGCAGAATGCAGAAAATGTCGGAAGAGAGGACATTTTGCAGCAGTTTGTAAATCAGGCAGAGTGGGTGCAGTTCTCGAGGCAGAGGAAGAGGACACACTTTTCCTGGGCGCCGTGTCCACAAGCAGGAAACCTACAACATGGAAAAAAAACACTGAAAGTGAATGGTCAAGACCTTACCTTCAAACTGGATACTGGAGCGGACGCAACAGTCATCCCAAGTGATGCTTACTCAGAGAAAAAGCACGGTCTACTCACCAAAGCATCCATACCGTTGTGTGGACCCAGCCATGAACCTCTACAGGTGAAAGGTCAGTTTGATGCAGTCATGAAATATAAAGACAGAACAACAATACAACCAGTGTATGTGGTACAAAAGCTAGCAACTCCACTGCTGGGTCTGCCAGCAATCACAGATCTAAAGCTACTACATATTGTCGACAGAGTAATAGAGTCAGAGGCTGACATGAAGAAACAATACCCCACAGTCTTCACTGGACTTGGCTGCCTAACAGGGCAGTATAGAATAAAATTAAAAGAAGACGCCAAGCCCTATGCACTGTCACTGCCAAGGCGTGTACCTCTACCGTTGCACGACAAGGTCAAAGAGGAGCTCCTAAGAATGGAGAAAATGGGTGTGATCATGCCCATCGAAGAGCCTACAGATTGGTGTGCAGGCATGGTAGTGGCACCAAAGCCAAATGGAAAGATTAGGATCTGCTATGACCCATCTGAATGAATATATTTGCAGAGAGAGACACATCTTGCCTGCCGTCGATGAAACCCTGGCTAAGCTGGCAGGAGCAACAGTCTTTTCTAAGCTGGATGCTACGGCTGGATTCTGGCAGGTACCCCTACATTCGAAATCAGTCCCATTGACCACATTTATCACACCTTTTGGTCAATACTGCTACAAGAGACTCCCGTTCGGGATTTCGTCAGCACCTGAGCACTTTCAAAAGCGGCTAACACAGATGCTGACAGGGTTAGAAGGGACTGTGTGCCATGCGGACGATATTTTGGTCTTTGGGTCAACACGTGAGCAACATGACCAGAGACTGCACAGACTGTTGGGGCGGCTCCAGGAAAAGGGTTTGACGCTCAATACTGACAAGTGTCAGTTCGCAGTCAACAAGGTCACGTTCCTGGGCCACATCGTAAGTGCAAGGGGCATTGAAGCAGATCCAAGTAAAATTAAAGCAATCACAGAGATGCCAACACCCAAAGACGCAGCAGATGTAAAATGATATGTGGGCATGGTCAACTATGTGGGAAAGTTTTCTCCACGGATAGCAGAGCTCACACAGCCACTGAGAGACTTGCTCAAGACAGACACTGACTGGGTGTGGGGCAGTGCACAGCAAAAAGCATTTGATGAGCTGCGTAAGGAACTGAGCTCGCCAACAGTACTGGCTCAGTACTGCCTACACAAGGAGACAATAGTCGCAGCAGATGCTTCATCCTTTGGGCTGGGTGGAGTCATGTCTCAGAAGCAGCTGTCCGGAGAATGGAGGCCGGTTGCCTTCATATCACGCAGCATGACAGACACACAGCGTAGATACGCCCAGATAGAGAAGGAAGCGCTGGCGCTGACCTGGGCGTGTGAGCGTTTTCAGACTTATTTGATAGGGAAGGACTTTTTGATACAGACTGATCATAAGCCTCTGATTTCGCTGCTGGGCAGTAGAGCACTAGACGACTTGCCACCACGCATTCTGAGATTCAGACTGCGGCTACTTCGCTTCATGTACAGGATTGAACATGTACCTGGAAAGAAATTGATCACAGCAGATGCACTGTCCAGGGCACCACTTCAAGCTCCACCTACACCAGAGGACAAGCAGCTGGAAGAGGATGTGTGTGTCTCCATCAGCGTAGTAATGGAGCACTTGCCAGCGTCAGAGCAAAGGTTGGTGCAGATCAGGACAGCACAGGACGCAGATGATGTCTGCAAAAGACTAAAATGCATGGTGCAGACAGGTTGGCCGCAGAGCAGGAAAGCACTTCCACCACAACTGCAGCTGTACTGGCAGTATCAACCAGACCTGCTGGTAGTAGACGGGCTGCTACTGAAAGGTGAGAGACTCGTCATCCCAGTTGCACTGCAAGAGGACATGCTCAATAAAATACATGAAGGCCACCAAGGCATGTCAAAGTGTGTTGCCAGGGCACAGCAGTCCATGTGGTGGCCTGGTCTGACCAAGCAGATTAGGCAGAAAGTGGAAGACTGTGCAACCTGTGCACGTGAGACTCACGATGCACCAGAGCCCCTGCTAACAACTTCATTGCCAGAGAGGCCATGGCAGCGTGTTGCGGTGGATCTTTTTCAGTGGGACAATGCTATGTACCTTGTGTGTATTGATTACTATTCACGGTATATAGAAGTGGCTAACCTTACCTCCACCACCACAACTCAAGTGACAGGAAAATTGAAGTCTATTTTTGCTCGTCATGGAGTCCCAGAGACTGTTGTCACGGACAATGGCCCCCAGTTCTCTGCAGGGGAGTTTGCAGAGTTCGCCAGAGACAATGACTTCACGCACGTGACCAGCAGCCCCCATTATCCTCAAAGTAATGGTGAGGCTGAGAGGGCAGTGAGGACGGTGAAATCTCTCCTGAAAAAGGGGGAGGATCCACACAAGGCTCTCATGGCCTACAGGGCCACTCCTTTGATACACGGCTCGTCGCCTGCACAACTGCTGATGGGCCGCAACATCAGGACACCTCTGCCTGTCAGTGAAAAGAAACTACAACCTGGATGGCCTGACCTTCAGGCATTCAGAAAGAAGGATCAGGACTTAAAAGAAAAACAAGCCTCCTGGTTCAACAAACGACACAAAACAAAGACAAGACCAGAGCTCAGACCAGGACAAAAGGTCTGGGTAAAGAACACAAAGGAAACAGGAACTGTCAGTGGTCCAGCTCAGACACCCAGGTCTTACAACGTAGACCTGCCCTCAGGAACTCTCAGGAGGAACCGATCTCACATCAGGGTCATTCCAGAGACGACTAGAGAGACTAGATTGGGTCGGACCATAAGACCACCAAACAGACTGAATTTATAGACAAGATAGAAAGCTGTGGTTAGGTTAACAGGGCAGAATAAACCCTGCACAGCTTGGGGACCAGGGCAGTCCACCCCAACCCCTAGAAAAGAAAAAAAATGTGTTTGTGTTATTTTACAAGATGCTTACCAGGATATGTGTTCACAAGAGATGTTACAAGTAATGATGGAAACATGAAGGAATGTTTAATGCTCAGGCGGTAGTAGGTTGTTTAAGAGTAAAGTATGTTTTCTGTTAAGGTTGATCTATAAACACTGTAAACACCCAAAGCTCTTTCAGAGTAGAACAAGTAACTAAAGGAGGGAGATGTAGTGTGGGCATATGTGTACCTGTTGTACAGGGAACATAAAAGGTGATGCACGGACAGGATGTGGATGTGATGTGAAGGTACCAACGAAGAAGAAGTTGATTAAAGGATCATAAGGCTGTCTCCCGTGTCCGTCTGGATATATCTATATAGAATATGTACAAGACATATTACAAGGTCAACAAGGGCCATGCACACGCTTGAGGCTTCAAACCCAGACTGGTATCACAAGAAGGCGTATGAGTTGCTCGCCATCTTTTAAGTCATTTTGTGCGCTATCACGATATATTTTGTTTTTTTGTGCCATTAAACGCCCTGTCCCCTGACCCCTGACCAGAGAAAGCTGTGATTCTTGCAGTTATTAATAATTTATTTCCATTCCAACTCAAATGCTGATCTTTTCCTAAATCTAACAAAGTGGTTTTGGTGCCTGAACCTAACCAGACTTTAAACACAAACTCATCAGGAGGTACCAGGTTTACTGCTGGAATAAAAATCATCTCAGGCTTAATAAATTCATTTTTCACTGCCGTGATTGCAGCAGAGCAGGGGCCTCATGTATCAACGCAGTTTACACAAGAAAAACTTGCGTACGCCAGGATCGACGCTCACGTTCAGATGTATCAACGCAAAAAATTCGTTGATTCTTATGCTGTTTCACGCCAACTCCAGAGGTGCCGTAGAAGTTGGCGGAAAGCCGATTCTTGCGTTAACTGCACTTTGGTCCTTTGGCAAAACCCCGTGGTGGTGTTTGGTAACTGACATTATTTGATAACCGCACATACATCGGGCACGAAAAAGCCTTTCAGCGGGAGATGGCGGACCATTCCAGGGTGAGTCAGTTGACCCTCAGCCGGGCCAGGCCCTTGGTGGTGGACTTGATCATCCACGCAGGTACATTAAATTCCCTTACGGTGCGGTTGAAAAGGTCAATATTAAAGCGCAATTTGCAGCAATAGCCGCACTCATGTTGCCATAAAAGCGCCGTCCCATGAGGAACACGCTTACGTTCATCGTAAGGGTTTCCACTCCATCAATGGGCAGATCATCGATGCCCAGAGGCTGGAGGGATGGATGCCAATCCCGGCCGGGCAGCCGTCCTCGCACGCGTGAATTTCATTTCCACGATGTGAATGGGTAAGAAGCTACTACACGATTCATGAAGCCAGATTAATTTATTTTGTCCACAAAATGTTCCACAACATTCATCAGGCGGTCAAGCCCCTCATTGATCCCCGTCATTCCCCTAATAATGTCCTCCTGCGACTGCAGGACCGCCTGTGTGAGGACCCTCCCTCTGGATCCGTGTGGGCTGCAGGATGCGCCGCTGGTTCCGAGTGGGCTGGAGGACCTGAATGCCACTGGTCCTGGCGGATGACTCTGAGCCGGTGGACGGGCTGGTGCGGGAGCCTGCAGGGGTGTTGCTCGTCGGCGGCATGTCTGACGGATCAATTTCTGTTAAACATATTGGTTTATTTAATGTCTGATTCTGTGTCTTTGTTGCCTTCACGTCTGTGGCAAAGCAGGTGGAAATGTTGCCAAGAAATGGAGTTGCCACTGACCCTCCAGGCTCTCGGAGTCAGCGTGGGTGGTGGCGACAATCCCCCCCACAGAGGTGCTGCCCATGACTGCCGCCACCCACTGCTCAAACTCTGTCAGGTGCTCCTCTCCCTGACCCCCACCTGTCTGGCCGGCACTCCTCCAGAGGGCAGCTGTACGCCGCTTGACCTCCACCTTGAGGTCCTGTTAGTGCCATTTTCCATGTTATTTAAATTTAGAGTGAAGCCAATTGATGATTGTAGTTGTTCATTTAGTGATTGTGCAGTGTTGAATTTAGTCCTACTTTAGCTTGCATGGTTCAGGAAGTTAGAATTGCAGACCTGCATTAGAAACAGAGAGGAAATCTTTCAGAGCGCCAGCAGAGGTGCAAGCTGATGACGTAGTGATGCTGGCGCAGGTTTAGAGAAGAAAACTGAGCTTTGTATCACTTTGATGTTCAGTAAAGGAGGAGCCAACACTTTTCTACCGTCGTCATCAAACCTCAAACACGTAGCGACTCGTTCTTTCCGTCAGTAGAAGAGGTTCAGATGTATGAACATGATGATCAACAACACTGCTGATGAAAAGGGAACTTTAGCCAAAAACAGGTCCCACCACTGTGTTCATCTCGCGGGGGGCGTGGCTCTGAACCCACCTGGTTCACTCTCTCACTTCTTCTCCACTCTCAACCTTCATTGTTCATCCTGACACCACTGGACAGGCTGACCAACAGAATCTGCTGTCTCTCCTCCACCTCTCCTACCAGCACCTCCAGCTCCACGCTGTGAACCTCTTTTTCTTTGACATTGTTTTGAGAGCGCCGACAGCGGAGACCCTATTTAAATGAATTTGCGTATTTATATGTGGGCGTAACAGGGGCGGGCCCTGTCGCTCCGATATCTGCGCTCAATTCCACGCTGATTGGGATGTATCAAGGAAACGTGCGTGGATTCCAACGCTCGCACAGATTGAGACATCGGGATTTTTTTGTGCGTACGCAACTCTCTATTCTTACAACCGCAGTTTTTTAGTATGAGATCCACACGATTATTGATACATGATGCCCCAGGTCAGCTCTGCCCTGCGCTGGCTTGGTCACATGATCCCTGAGTGTGAGACGGCGCCAAAGCCCACTTCCACCACTGGGTGCCACCAGAACGTGTCTCACAGTTCCACCAAATCAAAGCTAGCATGACGGGACCATTTGTGAGACTGTGTCTAACAATAAAACAGATAAAATGTGAATAAAGATTCTGTTCTGCTTGGTTTGTTTGTCTCATGAAATGTCTTCAGAGACACACTTTAGTGGCCTGTTTGGTTGTAAGATCAGATTGTTTGTTTGTACTCTGCTGCCATCTTGGAATCAAACTGTGGTGATCTGCTATACTTCTACTCTTAAACTGCTCAAGCTGAACAACTGATCACACCACACCATACCTTCGCTGCTCAGCCAATCCACATTCAGGAAAACACATGATGTTTTATAAAAAATGACAACAGTAAAACAAAATGGCGGCAGGCATTTCTCACCACTGAGGAAAAGAAGCAATATTCGTCTCCAGCAGGGAACTCACCATTCCCCACATCCCTGTGTATCGCTGGCATCACAAACAAGTTCCCGCCTAGCAGGCCCTGGCACTTCTGTCCTGTCCACCCAAACAAACAGTTCCCTGGACTTCTTGTTCTTGCAAAGCTTCACATGAAGTAAGATTCATTTGTACGTTTAATGGCGTTTCAGCTCATCCATGCTAGCAACAAGTCCAACAAGGCCGTGTTAACCTACTTGCTCATAGTCATCTGAACTTGTTCACTGTTGTGCCAAACCATCAGCGCTCTATTTACTTATTATCTTCAGTCAAAGTTTTTGTGGATCACTATCATCCATCTGGATGACGAAGACCTGGATTATACCGGATGACCTGGATAGCTGCTGTTCGCCATCAGTCTCCATTAGCTTCCAATTAAATACAGGTGCTAGTCTTGTGTTTGAGTGCCAGTTTATTTGATTGGTGGAAAACAATGATTTGACGTTTACGTCTGAACACAACTGGAAAGGAAACTGAATATTATCTGAACACAAGTCAATTTAATTAGTAATCGATGTGTTCCTGAGAGTTATTATAGCAAGAGTTTTTTTGTCACTTCAAACTGTTTGGTCTACTTTTGCTTCAGTGAGTGACTTCCTCCGTTTCCATCAGTGGCCCTGAGAAGAGGCTCCTTGGAGGGACGTACTGTGCAGGTTCAGAGAGTAATCACAAAGGCAATACGTTTTTCCAGCTGAGAAAAATAGGCAATACAAGGAGGGATCAATGGGATGTCGTGCTCTGTGCCCATTCCCTCCAAGTACAAACAAAGAAATTACTTGTGATTCGCAGTGAACACTTTGGCACTAAACTGAATCAGGATTAGGGCCGGGATCTCTGGTGGGTGACCCAACCTGAACTCACTGTTGTCCTGTACATACAGAACAGACCACTGCGGGGATGAGTTTGGGACCTTTCTTCAGATTTCTCGTCCTTTGATTCCTTCTCTTGCCAACAGGCCCTAAATTTAGTCGCATAGCTTTTTCAGATGTCCAACTCTCAATGGTAAAAACTATAGAACTAAAACTGTTGCAGACACAAAGAAATTTTAAATAATTACATGACTTAATAAAGAGACAAATGTAGACAACCTACATTTTCATAGAAATGGGATGATTAATTTCATAATAAATCACTGATAAAAAAATACACTTTTGGACGAGTTACTATTTATTAGTAAATTATTTTATATTTCATCACTGGCATATTGTTAACTGAATAACTGACTTTCCAAATATTGTTGCACAGAACAGTTGCCTCTTTGATGCTGCCTTGACACAAGACACAGAAATGTGTGGAGGCATTTGTCTCTTCATTACATAATCAGGTTAAAAACATTTTTCAATTCCAACTGGCGTTGACAGATGGACAGAAAACCTGATTGAGATGAATTCTTTTCCTCAGTCGGGTGGCAGCAGTGAGTCACTCAAGTCTTCATCGTATTTCTATTGTTTCTCTTTCCCCATCATGTCCCAGGATGGAACACACTCTATGGCCTCTGCTGGTTAAGTTGATTAAGGAGGCCTGTTTGTTCGGTGGCGCTTGTATAGATGTCTGGTCCCTCTGTGTGATTATGTTCTACATCATACGTATGACATAATGCCGCTGTGACTGCAGCAATCATCCCCAAGATCAGACCCACAGCCACACAGCGACGCAGTCATGTGTTACTACTTTGAGAAGGTTCTGCTCATAAAAGGCAGCAGGCTACAGTTAAAGCGCGAGTCCCGTTCAGTTTGTTTTCCTTTGTGAAGGCAAATTGTTTTCAAATATAATCTCTAAACTATCTAATCTCTGAATCAAGTGAATAAATAATAATACAGAGTTCATTTTTTGTTTGTAGTGGAGCAACGGCTAAAAGTACAGGCTGGGGATTGCTATGGTGGCCAAGAGGTGCAAACACGCTGCAATTTAAAATGAACATTTAAATGTTGTGTATACACACAGTATGAATACTATTTAAGTGTGTTTGTGTTCCATGATGTCATCAGTCTGGTAACCATGGCAACACCACTGTCTAGATGGAGCCATGTTTAGTCAGACATGCAGGCACTGGAGCACTTTGTTTCGTAGATACCTGAATTAATACTCCTAATATGTAATGAATATTTGTTACATTTTATCATTGTGATGATTTCTTATGAGGAATTGATGCTCTCAAATTGATTCATTCATTACTCAATCTGGAGAGACATTACTGGTGCCCATGCCAACGAGGTATTGCTGAAAAGAGAACATGCGAAGCTTCTCCTCTCAGATGTAGAATTAATGTCATAATGTGGTGGCGGCAGTTTCTCTTCTCTTCTGTCTGAAGTGAAGAAAATTCAAGTAAATCTGTGCTCACTGTGTGTGTCAAGCCTGTTATTTTCCTTGCAACAAAGAAAGGCTGAACCAGCAGAGCAGCAGCGAGTGTCGGGATGAACAGCCAGTTCATGCTGTCATAATTGTTATGACGGAACGCCCCTGAGGTGTAGACCTGTTGCTGTTCCGTCACAACGTGATACACAAACATGAGGAAAGAAACACAGAGGTGAGTGAGGGGCGCTGCTATGCTCACCGGCCCGATGGCGGGTCCTGTTGCTTGGCCTCTGTCACAGCCAGCGCTCCGCTCTCCTGGGCGGACCAGCCCGAGCTGACTGTATCAGTGGTTCAAGAGATGGGAGAGAGGACCCGTGCGCCCCATGGGCTCAAGGCAACCGACGGTCTTCAACGAGGAAAACGCTTCGGAGCAGTGTGTGTCGGTTCGGTCTCTGCTGCTGCGTCTTCCACGTGGTCTAGATCAGCAATCAACGCTCATGCCAACCGCCGGAGGTGACGTCACAGCAACCATGGCGACAGCTGCGCATCACATGTCAACACACAACCAGCTCCAAACAAACAAACAAACAACAACAACAACAAAGAGAGAGGAAAAGAGACCTAACCCGTCCGTAACATAATGATGAATCAGACCGTGAATCATAATCCAAAAGAATCAGATTAGGTGGGGGTGCGAGCATCAACGTACCTTTCACAGAACGAAAGACCCAGCATGGTGGACGTAAACCTAGAGAGCTGCCTAGAAAACGCATTTTTCGGTCACAGTCACAAACTGCTGCTGTACACATCCTATATGGAGTCACAGGGAGGGGGGGCTTCCTCCTCCTCAACTCTCTGCCACGGCACAAATCCAGAATACGTTCTGAACAGATTCTTCACAACTGTGACATCTGAGTGCACCAGTTGTGCTGGGGACACTTCATAGTAGTTAACCCAATTTTGAAAGATGAGGTCTGCCTAACTTCCACCAAGCCCCTCCCAACCTGAGGTGCCCCCCCGCCTGTTAAGAGTCATGGCCTATTTCATGGCTGAGGTGTTCAGTAACGTTCTTTGTCTGCTGCGACGGCCAGAGAGATGTGAGTAAAGGACATGAGTAATAACTAAAACCCCAATTTTCCTGTCAGAGACATCTTTGAGACTCAGCGTGAGGGAGTGTGGGTCCATCATCATGCGTGTCTGCGGCTTGTGCGAGCCTCCAGGCAGAATAAATGAAACCTCCTAATGGTCCAGAGAACCATTAGGGGCTTACAAATACATTATCTCTCTCAGCTAAAGAGAAATGTAAGTGTGTCTGTCTACAGGGTCTATTCATTCTGTGCTGATCATTACACTGTTTCTCTGCAAATGGACCTATACAGTAAAACAATTCTAGGGATAATCATCGGTTGTAGTCAATGTTTTCTTAAAGAGGGTTTTATTTTTCCCACAGTACAATATCACTTGGGTTGGTTCTTCAGGCTACAAATTGCAAAATGATAAGTGTTTTTTGCACCTCTCTTTTCCCAAGAGGGTCTCATCATGACCTCACTAACTAGATGTTGTTTTACAATTCTAGTGCACACGTTACAGATATTAATATTTTTCTTTTCCCTGCCTCTAGCAAAATGTTTCCAACAGTTATGAGAAAAATAAATATAATTCTGAAATAAATCCAAATATATGGCTTGAGGTGGTGGTATTGATGCATTAGTTCAGGCCACTGATGAATCGGTCAGTTGGCAGCTTAATGCCTCATCAGAGCAGCTGAGCACGTTGTGACTCCTCTTAGATCTCTCTGAAGCATGGTCTGTGATCCTGAGGTCACCCCCTGTGACCTTTGTTCTTCCAAATACATCCAAAAACTTTAATTGCCCCTCGGGGATAAATAAAGTCATCTGAATCTGAATCTGAATCTGAATACCCAGGAATAAAACATACAACTGTGCAGTCACCACCACCTCAACCAGACTTGGAGCTGAAGCTTTTGAATCTTTTAAGAAAAACTCCAGCTTTGAAATTCAACACGTGTTACAGGTATTAGAAAAGCTTCTCTGAGAGGACAACACATCTTGAAAAATGTCTGGATGATCTGTTCAGGAACAGGCTTCTTCTTTGCTGCCCAGGCATGTTCCTTTAAAGTGTGGGAGACTAAATAAGTTGAAGTACAGGAAAGGTGGTGGTTAAGGGTTAGGCAACATTGTTTCAATAAACTGTCTTGATATAAATGTAATCTGGAGTTCAAGTCGAAAGTTTGTTAAAATTTCATTCAATCATTTAGTCTAAGAAGCAAAATTTATATGGAACTTAACCTGAAAGAGCCGTATCTGAAAAATGTTCCGTTTTAGGCTAATTCATTAGCTTTTGTCCAGCTGGTACACAAAATTACAAAAACTAAATGATATGACCCTGAAATCCTCCAGGAGACATCCTCTCTCTAAATCAGTGTCTATTTTTGTTGTTAGTTATTCGTTGGGCTTGAAAACTTGTAGATGCAGTAAGTATTTTAAATTAAGCGATTGTCTGCCAATCCTCTGCCAATGGCAACAAAGTCCAGTTATGAGTGATGAGCATCAGCTTGTGTTCCTCGTTGGAGGGGGATGGATGTCATGACAACAGACTTTGGAGACGCACCTCATGCAATCACTGTGTGTGACATGAAGCCGCATATCATCATATCACATGGAGGGTGTCTCACAACACATTTGTTGTTACTTTTATTTTCTAGCTATATGATGATCTGGAAGCCTCCTCACCAAAGGTAAAGAAAAAAAAAAAAACTGGAGAAGAAATTCCATCTGGGCAAATTGGAAATCAGCAGACTATTATCAATGTAATTGGCTGATTATATTGCTCATTATAAGAGATGAGGACTAAGTGGCAATATTAATTGACTCATGAAAGCCACCTCAGTGGAAACACCAAGACCCAATGAGACAGTTACATCACAGCAGTACACAGTAGAATGTTCCTACTAGCTACTACACTACTAGCGACTACACTACTAGCTACTACAACAGTAATAAAATTCTACAGTATATCCATTAAATATGGCCTTTTATTTCTCCTTCTATTCACCTTGGCGAAACAATGAATCAGCTTCTGGGTGTTGAGACAGCAGATGATGACATGATAACAATATAGCGCAGCCAAGCACGACAAAAACCAGCTGCCCCTCATCTCATTTTTAATGCAACACAACAGAACATGACAGGTTTCACAAAGGCAGCATCTACTGCAGCCATGATGCTGTACAGGTGCTCATGTCAATGCATTGTAACACCAACCGACAATTGTCATCACTGGGATGTTGAGCAGTAAAATGTAGCTCAGTCTCAGACACTTAATTCTGAGGTCAGATAATAAAAATTCTAAACCTTTTTAGAAATATTGTCTTTCAATCGGATATAAAGTTGCTGCAGAAGAGTGAACTCATATAGTCTCATTCTGTTACATGGATTTGAACAAATTTAACAACAATTTAACAATTTAATGGAGAGGTGAACTGCCTGAATTTCAACCCATCAACAGGAAATACCTTACTTTAAATGTGGTGGTTAGTTTAGACCTGGAGGGTTCTTCTTTGGAAGGGAGCATAGAACGCCACTGAAAAAATGTCTCCATGGAAACAATGTTTGTGCTCTTGATACGCAGCATCTCAGCATCATCTTGAGGGAATTTCTTCAAATTTTGCACAAATGTCCACTGGGACTCAAGGGTGACCTCGAAGGTTTTGGCAGTTACATGTCAAGGTTACTCTGTCTCAGGCACACTTGTCAAATCTATTTGTGAAGACATTTTTATTTGTATGGTGCCAATTCCCAACCAAAGTTCTGTCCTGACTCTGTCCAAGTAGAGCAGGTCCAGCACCTCCCTCCTTCAATGAACCTCCACCCAACAATTCTCCATCAGCAGCACATCCTGCAACAGCAGCCACCAGAACCTTCCTTTACCAGCAGGAAGGTGGAGCAGATCCAGGATCAGTGGGGACGGAGAGAGAGCAGGAGAGCAGGACAGAGACAAAGACAGAGAATGGAGGAGGACAGAGAGACAGAAGGAAAGAGAGGGACAGAGATAAAGACAGAGAATGGAGGAAGACAGAGAGACAGAAGGAAAGAGAGGGACAGAGATAAAGAGGGAGAGAAAGGAGGAGAGACTGATGGACAGAGACAAAGGCAGAGAATGGAGGAAGACAGAGACAGAAGGAAAGAGAGGGACAGAGATAAAGAGGGAGAGAAAGGAGGAGAGACTGATGGACAGAGACAAAGACAGAGAATGGAGAAAGACAGAGAGACAGAAGGAAAGAGAGGGACAGAGATAAAGAGAGAGAGAGAAAGAAGGAGAGACTGATGGACAGACGGGGACGTGAGCAGGTGGAGCTACAGGTGGCAGCTGGAGCCTCTTCAGGTCTGCAGGCTCCTCCAGCAGCACCAGGATCTGGGATGAGGGGAGAAGAAGAGGAGTTAGTAACACGTATGAGGACAGGAGGAGGAGAGAGAACCCCAGTGCATCATGGGAGATCCCAGCAGTCTGAGCCTATAGCAGCAGATCTAAGGGCCAGCCTAAGCAGTCCTGACTATAAGCCTGATCAACAAGGAGGTCTTAAGTCTGCTCTTAAACCTAGAGATGGTGTCTGGGTCCTGGACTGAAACTGGGAGACGGTTCCACAGGAGGGGAGCCTGATAGCTGAAGGCTCTGGCTCCATTCTATTGTTAGAACTCTAGGAACCAGCAGGAACCCTCCATCCTGGGAGTGAAGTGTGTTGTAACTTAACTGTTCAGTTGATTATGAATGCACTTCTTAAATCGCATTGAAGAATGATTTAATTTAACTTGAAGATAATTTACATAGGAGCATTTAATATGCATCACTGCCTAATTTCTAACTTATTTGTTTAGCATTTATTGAGTTAGTCCTGCTAACTACATTTCCCATGATGCACAGCGAGTTGCACTTCCTGTTAGTAGTAGGAAAACCCGATGTTGACAGTGCCGTTACCTGGAGCCTATCCCAGCGGCTACAGGTGAGAGGCGCGGTTCACCCTGGACAGGTCGCCAGTACAACACATAAAGATGAACAACCATTCACTCTCACATTCATACCTACGGTCAATTTAGAGTATCCAATCAGCCTATTCCCCAATTGAATGTCTTTGGACGGTGGGAAGAAGCTGGAGTAACAGAGAGAACCCACGCAGGCACAGGGAGAACATGCACACACTCTTACACAGAAAGATCTCGTGCCCGAGCTGGGACTCAAACCTGGAACCTTCTTGCTGTGAGGCGACAGTGCTAACCACTGCACCACCATGCAGAATTTTAAATTCTGTTCTGAATTTCACAGGGAGCCATGCAGAGAAGCAGTCCAGGAGAGACCTGGTCTCTGCTACCAGTTCTAGTCAACACGAGGCAGGACCAGCTGGAGAGTCTTTAGGGACTTGTTAGTCCAGCCTGGTAGGAGGGAGGTGCAGTAATCCAGCCTGGAAGTGACAAAAGCAGGGACTAGTTTTTCTGCATCTTCTTGAGCCAGGATGTGTCTGATCTTAGCGATGTTACGTAGATGGAAGAAGGCGTCCTGGAGATTTGTTGAATGTGGGAGTTAAAGGATCCTGGTCAAAGAGAACTCCTAGGTTCCTTAAGGTGGTGCTGGGGGCCAGGGTGGTGCCATCCAGGGTACTTGTCTCATCAGATCAGGTGGTCCTCAGGTGTTTTGGCCCAGCACAAGAACTTCAGTTTATCAGAGTTTAATAAAGGAAATGATGGTCCTCCATGTTTCTGTCCTTCAGACAGGCCTCCAGTTCAGTCAGCTGGTTTGTTCCATGTGGATCATTGATGAGTTCAGCTGTGTGTCGTCTGCATAGCAGAGAACATTAATGGAGTGTTTCCTGATCATGTGACCTAGAGGAAGCAGGTACAGTGTGAGGAGGACTGGTCCAAGCACAGACCCTTGTGGAACACCAGAACTGACTGTAGTGGTCTCAGAGGAACACTCATTAACTAGTACCACCTGAGATGACCTAGTAAATGTGACCTAAACCAGTTTAGTGTGGTTCCTTTAATACCAGTGACAGGTTCCAGTCTCTGTAGAAGGATATGGTGATCAATGGTATCAAAGCTGCACTGAGATTTAATCAGACCAGCACAGAGACCCGTCCATCATCTGGTACCAGTAGGAGGTCACTGGTACCTTTGACTAGTTCTGTTTCTGTGCTAGGATGAACCTGGAACCTGACTGAATCCTCCAATCAGCTGTTGCTGTGGAGAAGTCCCAGAGCTGTTTAGCAACTGCTTTCTCCACAACCTTGGAGAGAAAAGGAAGATGTGATGTTGGTCTGTAGTTGGTAGAACTTCTGGATCCAGGCTTGTTTTTGAGGAGGGTTTAATTCCTGCTACTTTAAAGGACTGAGGGACGGAACCAGATACCAGCGCCACATTGATCATATCTAAGAGGGAGGGGCTAACGAGGGGAGAGAGTCTTGGAGCAGCTTAGTTGGGATGGGGTCTAGGAGACAGGTGGAGGTTTAGAGGAGGACATTATTGAACTGAGCTCATGAAGGCTGACGGGAGAAAAACTATTCAAGTGTGTGTCTGGTCCTCCAGCTGCCTCTAAGGTTCTTGGTTCTAGGGGCCATGTTGTCAGCTGATGGCAGCAGGAGAAGAAGTTTCTCTCTAATCAGGAGAATTTTGTCATTAAAGAAGTCCATGAACTCTTTGCTGCCCAGGGAAACAGGACTACTTGGTTCAGTAGAGCTGTGGCTCTCTGTCAGTCTGGCTCCAGTACTGAAGAGGAACCTGGGTTGTTGTTGTGTTCCTCTATTAGTGCTAAGTAGTCGGCTGCTCTGGTTCTACCAAGGGCTTTCTTCTAGGTTCTAAGGCCATCTTGCCAGACTCCATGTGACTCCTCCAGTTTGGAGCAGCACCATCTTCTCTCCAGTTTCTGGGTTTCTTGTTGAAGCTGTCAGGTTCCAGAACCGTACCAAGGTGCTTGTTTCCTTGGATTCATAGTTTTCTGTTTTAGTGGGCCAGTAGAGTCCAGAGTTGTTGCTAAGGTGCTGCTGCTCTATGGATAAAATGATCAGTTTGGGAGGGACTAAGGTGGACAACAGCGTCCTCTGTTACAGTGGGACATGACACTGAATTTAGCACCAATGGAACCACTTCCTTAAATCCAGGTGTGGCCTGATCAGACAAACATCTGGAAACTACAGGTTTCCTGAGTGGAGTGTAGTTGATCAGTCCAAATTCCAAAGTGATTGATTGGTGGTCTGATAAAAGCGTTCTGTGGAAACACAACCAGATGTTCAGCTTCAGTTCCACATGTTAGGAGGAGGTGGAGGTGTGGTTGTGACAGTGAGGGGGTTCATGGACAGACTGATGGACACCAGTTGAGTCTAGAAGAGAGAGAAAGGTAGTACCAGACTGTGGTTATCAACATCCTCATGAATACTGAAGTCTCCTCCAATCATGACTTGATCTGATTTAGAACTAAACTGATAGATTTTTTTTCTCCTACCTTAAGAACTTAATGAAGACCTTACATCTATCAACACCCTCGTTAGTGAAATGTGAATTCTTGTGGGGGGTGGCATACCTTTGAGCTAGAGTGGCTATTTAGCAACCCAAGGGTTGCTGGTTCGATTCTCACTTCCCCCGGTGACCATGTCAAAGTGTTCCTAAGCAAGATACTGAACAAAGCTGAACCTAATTGCTTCTGGTGGCCCTGCGATGGACTGGTGACCCGTCCAGGGTGAACCCCTCCTCTCACCCAATGTCAGCTGGGATAGGTTCCACCCCCCCTCCCCACAACCCTTATGAGTGGTATAGATATAGATGGATGCATTCTTGTTTCTTATACAGTCATCATATCGCAGGTGTGCTGAGTCAGGGAGGCTCTGGTCTTCATCATCAGGGACTGATGTTTGACTTATGCAGCATCATGGCCAACCACGCTCATTGGTTCCAAATCATGAAGTCCTTCCGGGCAGGAATGACGTGTAGCCAAGCGTGGGGACATCAACATGCTCCATGGTGGCTGATATATTTTACCTTTATAATCACAATTTCACATCATCTTGAGCTGAAAGAACAAACCATCACAACCCTGTTCAGGGACAGAGATCAGGTCTCTTGAACAAAGAATGGAAACATGAAGGTGTATTTGATGTTTTGGTTGAGATGGGAGGTTCATGGGTTTATTAAACCATGACTCCTGAAGCTGCCGACTGTAACAGTCTGGATGCTTCAGATCAAATGGATCATCATGAGCTCATGAGCCAATCACAGTGGGACGTTCATGGTGAACATCAACCTGAGAGGCTGCGTGAGTGAGAGGGGAGGAGGGGGAGGAGACTCGTAGAATGCCATCGCTAACAAGTAGAGTTCAGCGGATAGCTACTGTGGGACTCGCCCCCTGCCGCCACAGCCAGTCATATACATTTTCATGATGCATTTGACTTAACAGTTGTGGACTCTGAGACACTTTGCTGGCACTGACCTACAGAGAGAGTGATATCAAAGGAAAAGGCTGACCTTGTGTTCCCAGGCCAAAGGTTAATAGAAGAGCAGAAAGAAACCCACGGTGCATGTTTGGTGTACATACTGGCAGATGACCACATAAGTTACACATCTTCTATATGAAGTATCAACAAAATGCCTTTAATTTGTGGATTTATCAAGTTTAATAAGCCAAAAATACATACAGCATGACTTATGTGGGGGTAAAAGGCCATCCAGTGGAGCACTGACTTGAAATAATCTGCCCCAATGAAGTTTTTTTTTTTCCAGAAAGAAACAAAATGAAACATTCTGTGGAGGTGCAAATCCGTTTGGATGGTGGCTGTAAATACGCTTCCATGTAAACCTGACTCTCTGGTCATCTTTGTATTCATAATTTGTACATGCTGTGTGGCTTAATTAAACAGCTTTTTATCTGATGTGAAACAAATCTGTTGGCACAGATTATTGATAATGCATGAGTGTTGCTCCGCTAAGTATAGCCATTTATCAACCATAAATATTTAAGAAGCTGTTAAATAAATAAATGTTATTTGCAATTTTTGTGAAAAGTAAATCATTTGTGGCGGCACGATGGTGCAGTGGTCAGCGGTGTTGCCTCACAGCAAGAAGGTTCTGGGTTTGAGTCCCGGCTGGAGCACAGGATCTTTCTGTGTGAGTCTCCATGTTCTCCCTGTGCCTGCGTGGGTTCTCTCCGGTACTCCAGCTTCCTCCCACCATCCAAAGACATGCAATTGGGGACGAGGCTGATTGATACTCTAAATTAACCGTAGGTATGAATGTGAGTGTGAATGGTTGTTTGTCTCCTTTGTGTTGGCCCTGCCAGGGACTGGCGACCTGTCCAGGGTGAACCCCGCCTCTTGCCCGTAGCCGCTCAGATAGGCTCCACCCCCCCACGACCCTTAACAGGAATAAGCGGAAGAAAATGGATGCTAAATCATTTGTGATTTAAATTTAAGGACATGCTTACTCCACTCTAGACAAACAGGTTATCAGGTATACAGTGTGCCTGAGGGTGGCGCTAGGGGTTATCTGTAGGTATGATAGCCTATTTCTATTCAAGTGAAAAAAAAATGCACAGCAATCCATCTTCCATTGTATGAGTATATTGAATGTGTTATGTGATCAATTGTTGTAATAAATGTTGTTTTGTGTTTCAATAAAACATCAACACAACTCTGACTCCATTTGCTCTGATGTTAGTTTTTCTGTCACTGTAAACACCTGCAGCACTGCATCATGTTACAGTGAGAAAGGAGAGAGAGCTGTGCCACTGCTCTGCATGAAGGTTCCAGCAATGACCTCTTTGCATCGGCACCAGAAAGACCTCCAGAGTTGCTAAGAGTTTCATTTGAACTTTCAGCTCTGGACATTCGCCAGGATTCATCTATAACTGTAAGGAAAAACAACTCTATCAGGTACATTGGAGGCCATTTTCTGATGAGTCATCTTAACCTCACAAGCATGTTAATTTTGAATTAAATTCTGAGGTGTTTGAGTGTTTGGTGTCTGAGGTGCTTCTGGAATGGGACTCCAGGGAGCCTTAAACCAGAATATACCGACAAGGTTCTGCCTTTAATGTTGTCTTACAGCACAGAGGAGTAAAACCACACATGGCAGCTTGAGACAAAAACATGCGTGATATGAGTTCCTGTCAGAAATCCCATGGCATATTGTCTTCGAAATCCATCAAGAGTGACGTGATGATTCACAATGATCCAACACGTCCTCGTGTGAAGATGTCAGTGAATGACACCAAAGGCACTTTGAGTCCAAGTCTGTTTAACTACACTACTCACACTGCACAGAATATTAGAACAGGCAGAGTACTTTTGTGTTTTCATGAGTAAATAAGAAAGTTCCTCCCAAAGAACTTTAATTTGTCAAGCATACCTTGACTGGCTGGACCAGGACTGTTTCACGTAACATTTGGTGATCATTCTTTTTCATTGTTATTATTCCCCTCCATGAGCAGTGGTAGGTTGAGGGATCCCAGCTGCACTTCCTTCTTTCCTTAACTGAGTTTACTCAGTAAGTTTGTCTTACATTTCCATAATGTTGTCATCACATGATGTTAAAAAAAAGTCAGTTTATTTTGTTTGTCTGACTAAAACCATCCTTCTGAAGTACATGGAAACCCAGAAATCAAATCAAACTGTCTCTCTATAACAAATAATGCAGCTGGGTATTGATTCACTTGGGCATCTGTAGAGTAGAATAGAACAGAGCAAAATGGAATGGAATAGAAAGCCTTTACTGTCATCATACAGCTATAAGCAATGACATTCAAATATGTTCCTGCTTCACAGTACAGAAGACCGAAATAAGCACCCACAGGGAGATCACGGAGCTGCTGCGACCATGCATGCCACCATCTTGGCACGCAATTGTTGGGAATGTCCCACAGTGGTGCTTTACCAGGAATCATCTCCTACTGTTCCACCAATAACGGGATGTCAGTAGTCCTGATAATTTATGTAATTTTCCAAGATGGCGCCAGTGTGTTTGTCGGCTTGCCGTCTGTTCCGACTGCTCCTACCTGTTCGTTTGTTGTGTCTCTCTCTGCTAATTCTCCTGCTGCTCTGTGAACAATCCATGGCTCTTCATACTTATGATCGCCAGTCTCTGCTGCATATTAAGAACTGTTTCGAGCAGTACATGAGTGGAAATACTGCCACCAGTTTCTACACCATCCTGTGTTCTCCCAACTGCCTGTGGAGTACGCTCCCTGGCTCCCTTGCTGCTCTGTTTGCCGCCAGAAATGTCGGAAGCGGCGGGGTAAACGCGGAGGTCTCCGAGTGAAGATCAAGGCCTGGGCCCGTCTCGCTGTCTCTCAGCCATGGTCAGGTTCCCGCTGCCGCCGTCTACTCCACACAGATCGGGTTGATCTCTTCTGACGCAGCGATCCTGGGACCTGAACTACTCCTGCCATGTACCCATTATCCCACGGCTTCCCTCAGAACCTGTCATTCCCATCCGACCGAGACCTTGCATCTGCAGCGGTGGGGTAAACCCGGATAACATTCGACTGTTGGAATACTCTCGTTGTGTGCAGAAAGTGGCGCTTGTCAACAGCAGATCAGTGTTAAATAAGACGTTCATACTGAATGACTTTTTCTCCCGTCATGATCTGGATCTATTATTTTTAACTGAGACCTGGATTTCTGCCGGAGTTGGTGAGTCTTCTGCCTTTGGTGAACAGTGCCCTACAAACTGCTCTTTCATTAGCACCCCAAGGCAGATCGGACGTGGTGGTGGAGTAGCTCTTGTCTACAAAAACGTTTTAATAATCCGGCTGCTTTCCGTGAGGAAATGTGTTACTGTGGAATCAAAACGCAATCCACTGTTGTGTATGTTGATTTACAGACCTCCCAAACCAGATAAAGACTTCATTACAGAATTTTCATCTTTTTTATCTGACTTCGTGTCAATGTATGATCGTCTGTTGTTGCTGGGCGATTTCAATATCCACGTCTGCTGTCCGGATAAGCCCATGGTCAAGGAATTTAGTGACGTATTGGATGCATTTGGATTCACCCAGCACATCGACCAAGCCACCCATACACTGGGTCATACTCTGGACCTTGTCCTATCCTATGGTTTTTCTGTCGAGAACATCACAGTTGACAATGCTCCATTTTCTGATCATAAGCCCATCTTTTTTAACATCAACATTGCTAATCCTGTTCAGATACTCAAAGCTCCTGTACAATACTTCCATTGCTTAAACCCTCAGGCTACAGCCCAGTTCACTGACTGTTTTCTAAGTAAAGATGTAGCCTCAGCTATGACTGCAGCTGCTGATGCCTCATGTAGCCCTGATGATTTAATCGTTTTATTTAACTAATCCTGCACAGAGATTTTGGATTCAGTGGCCCCTCTAAAATACAAACATCCCGATTTTAAACCTAAGGTGAGGCTCAATGACCAAACTCGCTCACTCAGGCAGGCCTGCCACAGAGCTGAAAGGAGATGGAAGAAAGGCTGTCTTACTGTCTCCCTTCAAATTTTCAAATCTGCTTTGTCATCTTTTCAGGCTGCTGCCAAAGAAGCCAGAGCCAGACATTTTTCAGATATCATTAACCGGCATTCCAATAGACCTAAAATCCTGTTTTGTTTTGTTTTTGTTGTTTTTTAAACATGTCCTGTTCAGTAGCTGAGGCAAGCAGCACCAATGTTCCTGCTGCCTTGTTGTACTGAAGCAGTTTTATTCTGCATAGGAGGAATGTGATAAACTCCTCCTATTTCCATTTATGTTTAATTTTATTAGGAATGGTGTTGGTTCATTGATAAAGCTACCGAATTGAGGCTCAGGAGTGGGTAGGAAGAGAGAACAGGGACAGGACAGCGAAGACAAGGGGGAGGGGGGAGACAAAACAACAACAACAACAACAGCAGAAAACAACAACAATAAAAAACACACACAAAAAACAAAAAAACAAAACAAACAAACAAAAAAACAAACAAAAACCAAATAAACAAACAAAGAAAAAGTAACAACAACCAAAGAAAAAGAAAGAAAAAAAACATTGGTTGCAGAATTTCCGGTGCAGGCTTACCATTTGGTTTAATATAATTTTAAGATAAATGCCTGAGTGTGTGTTTATGGGTCAGTTGTGCACTCCATGCGTGTATGTGTGTATACGCGTGTGTATGTGTATGTGTATGTGTGTGTGCTACGGTTTGTCTTGGATGCTGTGCGTAGCTGGCTGTAGCTGATGTGGGGGGCCAGGACATCACACCCCCAGTCCAGGATAGCAGGCAGGTCAGGACCAGGTCACCAGAGCACCCCGAAACCCCCAGGACACGGGGAGCCCCAGGCCACCCCCCCCCCTCCCCAGGAAACAGCCACAGGCCCAACCCATGCCAGGACCCATAGGAAAGCATAGGAGCAGCAACCCCCACCCAGAAGCAGAGAAGAAGAGAGAGACGGGGCAGAGATGACCCTAGTCCCGCCGGGCACCCCCCACAGCATGAGCAGAGCCCAGGGGCACAGGGCCCCTCTGGCCCGAGACCCGACCAGAGCCCCCCAAGGGGTCCGCCAGCGGTGAGGCTGACACCCACCGACACCCCACACCCAGGCGGGGCAGCCACAGCCCACCACAACGACCAGGCCCACCGCCCCCGAACAGAGCTATCCCCCCCCAACCCACGATCCCCATCCCCTCTACTCATCCCCTGTTCTCCCCCTCCCCCCAGAGCAGGAGGGCTTCAGGCTATAGGGCACCACCAGCCAGCCAGCCAGGACCCCCCACTCCCCGGAGAGGCCCAGCCCACCCGCCGGGGTGAACCAAAGGCACGCACGCCCAGGACCGCCACCCCCGGACCAAACAATCATACTCTCATCTTCTTCCATACAGGGGCTGAGAACTCCATAGATGCTGATACGGTCCAGGGCACCTCAGACTTAGTGAAACCGCCAGCGAGCGATCCACCATACAACAGCAGGGCCCGTGACCAACCCCAGCCCAACCACCACGCTGGGAAGAGGACCACTCCCCCTCAAAGAGCCCCGGCCAGGCCCCCAGGCCTGCAATGGTGCAGTTAGTAAAGAAGGCAGCACTGGACCCACTCCCTGCCCCAGCTGCCCCCCATCCCAACATGGTGCAGGGTGCGTGTTGTGCATGGGAATGTAGATGTGATGATGTGGATGACTAGAATGTAGTTAAAATTGGCGGAGGCACCCAGGGCATGGGAGCCCCACCGGTTGCAGACGGCAGAGTTTCCCAGTACATTCTCATGCACTCCCCCAAGCCCTAAATGTCTACGATGTGATTAAAATTGGGGGGGTCCAGCCCCTCAAGACCTAGTGATACATAAGATGTGATGTGATGGGACAGAGAGGCAATGAGAAGGGCTGAGGAATAGGCCAGACCTGCAGGGGGCCAACTTCCAGACTGGCCCCGCTGACCACCCCGTCACCACTGCAACCAGCAGACAGGGAGTCTAGCCTCCCTGGTTCAGGGGTCAGATGGGAGCACCAAGGGGCACTGTCCGGAGATCCGGGCAGAGGGCCCACCACCGTGCAGTCAGAGGGCAGGGAGGGCCCAGGCCCCCAGTGCACAGCGGAACCCCCAGCCAGCAGCCCGTGGTCAGGGCCCCCAGTTCGATCAGCATCAAGGAGGTCAGCCCCCATCCCTCAGACGTCCCCCAGCATCCTCCCTTTGTCCGGAGTGGCGGCAGTCCAGGACACCACGCCAGGGCCCAGCCCGCCCGAGGATGGGCCAAGGCTAGCAAACCCCTCCCAGATGTGGGTGCGACCCCCCCGGGGGAGCGGCAGGGCCCCAAGCAATCCACCTCTACCTCACTCTCCAGCCCCTACCTCCCTCCCGACCCCCCTCCCCCCCCGACCCCCCTCCCTCTCCAACCCCACCTAACCTTCCTTCCCCACCCTCCTCCCATCGTCCGGGGGCAAATATGCCCCAGCCGCCACGGCAGGCCCCAGCACGCCCCGCCGGTGCCCGGGGACCGGGCGACCACAGCCCCCCCACCGCAGGACCCCACCGGGGGACCGGCGCGAATCCCCGGCAGCAGAGCACAGGGCCCCCGACCCCCCCATGCCAGGTGGAGGCCCCGACCCAGCCCAAGGACCCCCAACCCCCAATCCCACAGGGTGCCGCCATGTTAGGGGAAGCCGCCCCCACACCGTCCCTCAACAGGCGAGACCCAAAGCTGCCCCAGAAGGCAGTAACCCCGGGCCCACCAGCCCAGCGAGCCACTGGACACCCAAGGCAGCCAGCGTCCATAGCCACCCGCCCTGGGGCCAGAGCCACGAAGCCCAGCCCCCCCCCCCCATCAAAACTATGTGATGGATTTAATTATAGGGGACCAGATTTGTTTGAACTCTGACGATCGACTTTCCTCCCAAGCAGACATTCCCTCCATGGAAATGTGGTCTAATCAAAGGTTTCTATATTGAGTAATGCTTAGGTTGTTCTTGGATTTCCAATTATTCAGGATGGCCTTCTTTGCAATGCTTAGAGCAGTGAGGAGCATGCAGGATTTGTTTACTTCCATATTAACATTAGTGAGGTCACCTAGCAGACAAAGTGAGGGGGAGATGGGGATGGGGTACCCTGACCACCGTGATAGGTCTTTACAAACCCTCTGCCAAAAATTGTTAACAGGTGTACAAAGCCATATAGCATGCAGATAGCAGTCTGGTGAGCCAGTCGCACAATATGGACAAATGTTTGTTTGTGTGAGGCCCATCTGGAACATCCTTTGTCCTGTGTAGTGTGTTCTGTGGAGAACCTTGTAATTTATTGATTGTAGGTTACCACTGCGAATCATTCTAAATGTGTTGGAGCAGATTTGTATCCAAAAGTTAGGATGTGGGTTGATCGACAGATCTTTCTCCCCTTTGGATGAAGGAATAGAGATTATAAATTCTGTTGTGGAAACTATTGAGTTAATTTTAGACAGTAGCTTAGGCGGTGAAATTTGTAAAAAATCTGTTATTCTAGGTGGAAGCTCTAAGTCTAACTGGGTAAGGTCAAACCGTGCCTGTATTATAGATTTGAGCTGAAGATATTCCAGAAATTTGTTTTTGTTAATACCATAATTTGCTGTAATTTGGTTAAATTCTATGAATTCTTTGTCTTGGAAGATATGCTCTAGATTTTTAATCCCTTTATCGGCCCATGCAGCAAAATGTATTGTTTTTTTATTTTGCAGGATGTCAGGATTGTTCCAGATAGGCGTGAGCCTGCAAGGGGTGTTCGAGAGCCCATTGCTTTTGAGAAATTCCCACCAGGCTATGAGGGTGTTGCTGATGCTAATGTACTTAAAGCAGCTGTGATGCTTGATAACAGGGCTGATAAAAGGGAGATCAGATATTTGGATTTCTTTGCAGAATGTTTGTTCAATATCGCGCCATGCTTGGTCTAATGAGTTTGGCTTTAACCATTTTAGTATGTATTGTAATCTATTGGCCAAGCAGTAATTATAAAAATTTGGTAGTTCCAAGCCACCATAGTCTTTACTCTTTTATAAAGTCTTTAAGCTTATACGTGGTGGCTTAGCTTTCCAGAGAAATTTGGAGATGTTAGAGTTGAGTGTTTTGAAACAAGTCCGGGGAGGCTGGGTCGGAACCATCGAGAAAACATAGTTGATTTTTGGCAAGATCATCATTTTCACTGTTGCTAGTCTTCCCATAAGTGATATGGGTAGTGTCCTCCACCGGGTGAGGTCGTCCTCTATTTCTTTAATTAGGGCAGTATGATTTAAATGGTAAATGGACTCAATTTTATATAGCGTTACTACATATTCACACACACACTGATGGTGGAGGCTACCATGCAAGGCGCCAACCTACTCATCAGGAGCAATTATGGGGTCAGTATCTAGCTCAAGGACACTTCGACATGGTCAGCGGGGTCGAGGATCGAACCAGCAACCCTTCGGTTGCTAGACGGCCACTCTACCCCTGAGCCATGCCGCCCACATTTAGCCGTGTCAAGTCGGACAATTTGGCAGAGATGTTGATGCCCAGGTATTTAATGTTTCCTGGCCGTAGTGGTGCCGCGAGCGAACTCTGGAAACCTGAGTTGATGGGAAGAACAGTTGACTTGCTCCAATTAATTGAGTAGTCAGAAATGGTTGAGAATTTGTCAATGAGTGCTGTTGTTTCAGGGAGAGATGATTGTGCATTCCGTAGGAAAAGTAATACATCATCAGCATAAAGGCTTATCTTATGGTTCACATTTGTAGTGTCAGTTCCCTTGATGTTGTTGTTTTGCTGGACAACAGCTGCGAGTGGCTCTATGAATATAGCAAAAAGGGAAGGGGAAAGTGGACAACCCTGTCTGGTTCCTCTTTGGAGAGAGAAGCTTGGAGAAGTTTGATCATTTGTTCTGACACAAGCACTGGGAGCGCGGTAAAATGTTTTGATCCAGTTCACAAAGTTATCTCCAAACCCAAACTTTTGTAATGTGATGAGGAGAAAGTTCCAATTTAGCCTGTCGAATGCTTTTCTGCATCTAGGGAGACAATTATGGCATCCTTGCTCTGACTGTTACAGTCGTCTATCAGGTTGATAAGTCTACGTGTGTTGTTGGTAGAGTGCCGTCCTTTAATAAACCCCGTCTGGTCAGGATGTATTATGTGAGGTGTTACTTTTTCAATCCTTCTAGCTAGCGCCTTGCTGATGACTTTAATATCTGCATTTATAAGTGATATTGGACGATAGCTTGATGGAAGTGCTGGGTCTTTGTCCGGTTTAAGGAGAAGGCTTATCCTTATCCTTATCCTTATCCTTATAATCGCACAGTTCATGTCGGGGGGCATGGTCGAGGTTTCCTGTATTTCAGTGAACATTTTGTAAAATATTGGTGCAAGCTCAGGCCAGAACTCTTTGTAGAATTCTGCAGGAAAGCCACCCGATCCCGGGCCTATCTTATTTGGCATATGTTTAAGGGCTTCTTGAAGTTCCTCGATAGAAATAGGTGACTCCAGAGCCATTATTTGGTCTTGATTTAATTTTGGCAAGTCAATTGTGCTTAGAAAGGTTTCAAAGTAAGATTTGGATGGGTTAATCTCAGGTGAGTAAAGTTTTTTGTAGAATTCCCTAAAAATGTAATTGATTTCTTCTGGGTCACAGGTTGTTTCCCCATTGGAGTCCTTAATGAAGGATATTGTTGCTCTTTCTTTGTTCTGTTTTAGTTGATTCGTTAAAAATCTGCTGGATTTATTGTTATGTTCAAAGTTCTCCAAGCGTAGTCTCTGCAGCTGAAATTGTGTTTTGATGTTGAGTAACTCATTTAGTTTTAGTTTTAATTCCCTTAATTCTCTCAGTAGGTGTTCCTCTTGGGAGGCGGCATAAGTTGTCTCCTAAGCTTTAATTTTTTCATTTAATTCTGTTTCAAGAGCTTTCTCCTGTTTCTTCTGATATGAAGAGTAAGATATTATTTTGCCCTGCATGACTGCTTTTGCCGCCTGCCACAGCACACAAGCTGAGACATCAGGCTGGTCATTTAGCTCACAGAATATTGTCCATTCCTCCTTAAAGAATTTAATAAAATTGGGGTCCTTGAGCAATGATGTATTAAATCTCCATTGTTTAGAAAGCGGTGTTCTAGTTTTTTTTGTGAGTGTCACAGTGACTGGTGCGTGGTCGCTAATGGCAATGGGGTGAATCTTGGTGTCAAAGACATCCTTCACAATTGAGTTACTAATTAAAAAGTGGTCCAAACGAGAGGAGGAGTGGTGCACTGGCGAGTAGTAGGTGTATTCCTTTAGCGTGGGGTGGCATGGGCACCAAGCATCGCAAAGACCGAAATCACTCACGTACTGCTTTATTATATCGGATGATTGGCAATTGCGTTGACTAGCTGCTCTACTGATTCTGTCCACTTGAGGGTTCAATACCAGGTTGAAGTCCCCTCCCACCATGAGTGCTGTGTCTGAGTGGGCTGAGAGTGCAGTGAAGAAGCTGTGGAAGAAGGAGGGGTCATCAACATCTGGACCATATATCCTGGCCATGCATACCTCTGTGTTGTGTGTGGCTATGGTGACTATTACAAACCTACCTTCTGGGTCTACAATGGTGTTTTTACAAGTGAACCTGACGTTTTTGTGAATCAGAATGGCTACGCCTCTTTGCTTGGTGTTATAACTCGCTGTGTATGTGTGCGGGAACTGTGGGCTTAACACATGATTATCTGTTTTAGGTAGATGGGTTTCCTGTAATAGGACAATGTCTGCTTGTAAATTTTGCAGGTGCCGTTTTTCAAGTGAGCCGATTCCACGTACATTCCAAGTGACAAACCGTAGTTTGTTCGTATCTAAACTAATCTACTGAGTGTAAATTGTAACAAGTAGGTGAGTGAGAGAATGTGTACCTGTATCTTTGTGCACGCGCATGTGTGTGGTGGCGCCAGAGAGGATGAGTGTGCATGTGTGTGGCAAATGTAACAATATTATATCCCTGCACTACAAACCATATAAACATCACATTTAAAAATAACATGTAACACAAAACAACGAAAGGAAAGACAAAGGGGAGACATAAATACACACATAAATACTCACATAAATACACACTCGTGAGTAAACTCGGCATGTAGCAGTCTACCATGTGCGTTTTTATGTTTTAGGCTTAACACAGTATTGAAAGAGAAAGAAGAAAAAAAAACAAAATAAAAAAAACAACGAATGAGAGAAACTGGTGTTACCTTAATCCAGGGGTGTCAAACTCATTTTCACCGAGGGCCACATCAGCATAATGGCTGTCCTCAAAGGGCCAGATGTAATTTATAAATGTAATTGAATGTAATGTAAAATAAATGTAACTACTCCTTAATGTTAAATAACTCCTTATTTATTATAACTTATTCAAGTGACAATTACAGTTGCATACAAAACATATGTTTGCTTGTAGCTCTAACATAAATCCTTTTACATTTTGTCAGCTTATGAAAACCCACATAACTCCATTAATGAGGGATCAAACTGTCCAAGTGAATAAGGAAAATATAGCATAAAACTGAGCTGCAAAGAACATGTATGACACATGTAGCATTTTACAAAAAAAGGCTGCACACAGCCTTGCATCCAACTGATGGTTTGATGATAATTTGTCTGCATACACGCATAAGACCTGCAAACATTAAATAATTACAACAGCAGCTACACATAAATAATATGTAATCAACTAAAAATACCAAAATAAAGGTTGACTCAGTTCAAAACTATATTGGTCAAGTTTTTCAGTTAGTCTTTGATGAGGAGATGCTGCCTGTCCTTGAACACACCAAGTGGATTCTCTCTCTACTATCGATTGATCATGTTCTGAAAATGATAAACACAAAACAAAATGCAAGCACAATCATTAAATTGCACACAGTTTAACTGTTCTTCTTCTTGGTTAAATTACATTTTATTATATTTTAATTAAGTTTAAAAAAAATGCTTACCTGTGTGTTTTCTGACCAGATGTCTGACACCGTTTTCCTGTTACCAGTGTGTCAATGTCTGGTTTTAGGTCCTGTGCTGAGGCAATGTGTAGAACAGCATGGAGGTTGTCATCCGTGAGGCGTGATCTGTGCTTGTTTTTGTTCAGATTCATTATGGAAAAAAACTGTTCGCACAGATAGGTGCTCCCAAACATGGAAAGAACACGGGCAGCATGAAGTCAAAGCTGTGGCATCAAACCAGGGGGCAGCAGACGGTAAAAGTCCTGGATTGCAGCATCCTGAAACTTTGCTCTCAGGCCACTGTCGCTTTGAAGCTCAATTAGCTCCATCTGAAGGTGTTGGTGTGCAGTGCAGACATCGGTGGTGAAAGGATTGGCAAAGATGTCAAAGCCAGACTGTTGTGCTCTGAAGTCAGAGAAGCGCCGATCAAACTCAGTCTTTAACCAGCTCAGTTTGGTAGCCAACTGAGCACATGAAAAAGTCTCGGGAAATGAGGCTGACATGCTCTGACAAACAGGAAAGTGGACAAGATTGTCCTGTTTCACTTGCCACATCCATAAATCCAATTTACGCTGGAAAGCCGTGATCGTGTCGGACATCTGCGTGATGACCTGTTTGCGTCCCTGCAGCTTCTGATTCAGCTGGCCGAGATGGTCGGTTATGTCACACAACACAGCGAAGTCACACATCCACTTTGGGTCTGATAGTTCAGGCATGAGTTTTCCTTTACTCTGCATAAAAACAGCAATGTCTTCCCTGAGCTCAAAAAATCGCTTGAGGACTTTGCTCCTACTCAGCCACCGCATTTCAGTATGGTAAAGCACATCCGCGTGTTCCGAGCCCATCTCCAGCAAAAACTGCTGGAACTGACGGTGATTCAGGCCACGCGCCCGAATGAAGTTCACTGCCTTCATGACTGTGGTCACAATGTCCTCCATCCCCAGCACCTTCCCACACAAAGCTTCTTGATGGATAATGCAATGATACGTTATCAGAGGCGTGGGACAGTTCATTTTTTGCATTTTCCCCTTCATTAGTCCAACCAAGTCCACTTTTCCTCCACACATTGCCGGTGCACCGTCTGTAGTTAATCCTACCAAGTTTTCCCACTGCAATGCAGTTTTACTTACGGACTTCTCCACCGCATCAAAAATGTCCTGTCCCGTCGTGGTCCCATGCATTGCAGCCACATCCAAAAGCTCCTCAGTGAAAGAAAGGTCCGATTTTAATAAAAATCTAATAAAAATTGATAACTGCGCCGTGTCCGTGTTATCTGTGCTTTCATCAACAGCTAATGAAAAAGCTATGTAGCTGCGTGTCTCCTCGGCCAGCTGTGTTGTAAGATTTTCCGCTAGTTCCTTCACTCGGTCGGCAACGGTGTTTCTTGATAAACTGACATTTTTAAAAGTCTGTCACTGGTTGGGACACACCTGCTCACAGACCTTCAGCATGCACTGCTTCAAAAACGACCCCTCTGAAAAAGACTTGGAAGCGTGGGCGATTTCTTCAGCCACAATGAAGCTCGCTTTCACCGCGGCCTCGTTTTTGGTTGTGGATTTCATGAACAAACTCTGCTGCGACCGCAGTTTGCCTTTTAATTCTTGGGCAATTTGTTGCTTTTCTTGAAGGCTAGCTTTAGCGTACTTAGCTGCGTGTTTGGGGTCAAAATGTCGACGCAGATTGTACTCTTTGACAACCGACACCGCCTCGTAACATAAAAGACAAACCGGTCTTTCTCCTTGAAGCACAAACAAGTATTCGCCTTCCCATCTTTCTTGAAACTGTCTTCCGTCTGCATCAACTTTTCTCTTTCTGGACATTTTGGTATTATTATTTATATCTCAATTCCACTCGTTGTCATGGACACGGCCGCGGCTAGCTCCACTCGTTGTCATGGACACGGCCGCGGCTAGCGTAGTCGAAAGGCATTGTGGGAAATGTAGTTTTTGCGGTCAAAGCACGCTCTTAATTTATTTTTTGGTATTTATTTTTAGACACTCAAAACTTTTAAGCTCTCATGGGCCACATAAAATGACATGGTGGGCCACATCTGGCCCGCGGGCCTTGAGTTTGACACATGTGCCTTAATCCATGACCTTCATCATGCTAATACCATTCTCGGCTGAATCCGGTGAGTTCCGGGTGGAGAGAGGAGAGCCAAGGGGTGATCTCCGGATCACGAAACAACTGGCCGTTCACATACAATTTATCCACCGCGATGACAGCGCGTGATCCTCCGTCGATGAAACCTCTTCCTGACAGGGAACAGGCATTTGCAGCGCTCCAGCATCTCCTTAGGGAATTGATCGTTCACGCTGAAGTCCGTTCCTCTCAGCTCCCTGCCCCGGCTCTTCACCAGCTCCTTCTGCTTGAAGTGTTCGAACTTCGCGGCGATGGGTCTGGGCCGCCGGTTCTCTGGCCTCTTCCCTCCAAGGCGATGCACCCGGTGGAAGGTGATGTTCTTCACGGTCTCCATCGAACGTTTCAGCTGTTTGTGGAGGAAGTCTTTGATGGACATCTTGGGGTCTTCCTCCGTCTGCTCAGGTATGCCGGAGAATACCAGGTTGTCCCGCATGCTCCTAGCTTGGATGTCGAGGATAGCCTCTTTCATCCGCTTGTTCTCCGCAGTAATCTCCGTCGCCCCCTCGCTGAGTGTTTTAATGGAGGCTTTAAGGGCTTGATTTTCAGCGGCCAGTGAAGCCACCTGTTACTGGCTAAATTCCAGCGACTCACGGAGAGCCTGGAACTCTCTGTGGAGGATTTCCACTAGAGAGAGTCTTGCGTCGAAACTTGTCAGTTGTTTGTCTATTGATTCCAGGATGTCTCCGAAATCCTTATCGGGCGATGAGGGTGTGCTGGACGGTCAACTTCTTTTAGGAAGTGGGGTCGTCGCGTTGTCAGTCTTGCCCATGACAAGTCGGTGGTAGCACTCGTCAACGTACTCCTGCAGACTTTCCACTGTCTCTTCTTCCAGATTTATTTTGAGGATTGTTTGTGGATGAGAGAGTTGAAAATCTCTTACCGTGGTTTGAGTTTTTGATTGATCCAACTGTGTGAATCGGCATTAAGGAGTTAGCTTGTTCTTGTATCTTCAGATGTGTGCCGCCATGTTGAATCACGCACAAGTGTGACGTTCACTCTGACATGCTCCGTCTCACTCTGTGATCATCATGTTCATACATCTGAACCTCTTCTACTGACGGAAAGAACGAGTCGCCTGACGGAAAGAACGAGTCGCCCTAAAATCCTGTTTAACACAATAAACTCCATCACCCACCTCTTTCTCCAGCCTCCGTTATAAATTCAGACGTCTGCGAGAACTTCCTTCATTTTTTCACTGAGAAAATTGAGAACATCAGAGCTCTGTTCCCTCCTTCTGCTCCATCTCCTCATCCACCCCCACACCCCATAGCTACTTTCTGTCATTTCAACCCTGTCTCCATGGTCAATTTAAAGGACATTGTCCTCCACATGAAAATCACCTCGTCCCCTGGTGATGAGGTTCCATGTTCCATTCGAAAGGAAGCCTTTGACGTCGTAGGACCCTCCCTACAACTCATTGTAAGCTCTTGTCTGTCATCTGGTACTGTCCCTGCTTGCCTCAAACATGCCGTTGTCCAGCCTCCACTGAAGAAACCCAACCTAGACTCCAAGTGTTTGAACAACTGTATGCCCATCTCGAAACTGCCTTTTATTTCTAAAGTGCTAGAAAAAGTAGTGTTGTCCCAGCTGTCCCCTTTCCTATCGCAACATGCCATCTTGGAGCCCTTTCAATCAGGATTCAGGCCCTGTCACAGCACTGAAACTGCATTGCTGAAAATAACAAATGACTTGCTCCTCACACTTGACGCAGGTCAAAATGCAGTCCTGGTCCTGTTGGACCTCAGTGCAGCCTTTGACACCGTGGATCATGCCATCCTCCTCAACCGCCTGGAAGAGTGGGTGGGCATTAAAGGGACAGCACTACTCTGGTTCAAGTCATATCTCCAACATAGAACTTTCTCAGACTCCATCGGTCATTCCTCATTGGCCTCTGCCCCCGTCTCCTATGGTGTCCCCCAATTTTAGGGCCAATATTCTTCTGTTTATACATGCTCCCCCGAGGGGACATTATCCGTAAGCATTTTGTTTCTTTTCATTTTTACGCTGATGACACACAGCTATATCTACCATTAACATCACAGGAGTCCGCCCAATCTCTCCTAGACTGTATGGAAGCCATTAAGCATTGGATGTCCAACAATTTCTTACAACTCAATGACAGCAAGACCGAGGTGGTAATTCTTGGATCCCCTAAATCAATACCCACAGTTACTGACAATCTATCTCACCTCTCCTCCTTTGTTAAGCCCTCTGCCGTAAGCCCTAGGGTTATCTTTGAGTCTGACTTGTGTTTTAAAAAACAGATTAATACTGTCATAAAAAATAGCTACCACCAGCTGAGAGTGATCACCCGGCTCAAGCCCTCACTGTCCTTTCAAGACCTGGAAACAGTTATCCATGCCTTCATAACATCTGGATGACTGCAATGCCCTTTATTTTGGCCTCCCCCAGACCCAGCTTGCTCGCCTGCAATTGGTGCAGAATGCTGCTGCTAGGCTTTTAACAGGCACCAAGAGGCAAGAACACATCACCCCTGTCCTCTCCTCTCTGCACTGGCTCCCTATCTGTTTTAGAATTCAGTTTAAAATGCTCCTTTTGGTTTTTAAATGACTTCATGGCCAGGCCCCTATGTACATCTCTGACATGCTCCAGCATTATTCTGCACCCAGGTCCCTCAGATCTGCTGACAAAGGTCTCCTCCATGTTGCCTGATCCCGCCTCAAGCACAAAGGGGACCGTGCTTTTGCTGTGGCAGCTCCACGTCTCTGGAATGGTTTACCTCCTGACATCAGATTTGCTCCCACGATCATTACTTTTAAATCTAGACTAAAAACACGACAACAAAACTACACATTAGCATTCGCCTCTTAGTTCTTCTATTTTCTTCTATCTCTTTTATCTTGCCTTTTTGTAGATTATATGTATATATATATATATATATATATATATATATATATATATATATATATATATATATAATATTCATGTATACTTTTGTTGTGCCATGTTGTCATGTTGCGCTCTCCATGGCCTCCTGTGCTAATATGCGTATCTTGCTTTGTCCTCCTCTATTGGAATGCTCTTATTTATTTTTTGCTTGACCATGCCTTGCTTTTAGCTAAATTTAGTTTTTTTAGTCTTTTAGTTTAACACTGTACAGCACTTTGGCCAGTTCTCACTGTTTTTAAATGTGCTATATAAATTAATCTGACTTACTTACTTACTAGTTCTGCTCTTTAGGACCTGCAAGGCTCGAGGATGTATGTCTGCACATCATAGAAACCACAGGCTGAAACAGAAGCTGTGGTTCACATGACTCAGATGATGATGGTGGACAGAACTTTGGCCACAGCTGCAGACAGATACACAGGGACAGACTCAAGTGATGAGTTAAGAGTCTTACTCTAAAGCAGGTACTACAGAAGTATGCAGAGACAGATAATGCTGTGGATGATGCCTTTATAGCAGAAGTGTCACATTTCCACCTCCAGGGTTCAGACCACATGCTGTGCAGTCGTTTGGGAGAGCGGGTCATTACCTTGATCATGAAAGCTTGGACATGCTGTACTAGGCCGTGAAAAATTCAAGTCACTTTCACAGCTTTCAAACCATCACGTGTTTTGGTGGTGTTTGCTCAAAGAAAGCCTCCATCCTCTCATTCATCCTAGTAATCTACATCTCAGTCTTCTGCAGCGTGCACAGAGAATGTTCATTAAATTGCATTGTCAGATATTGGATCCCGTTTCTTTTGCAACTGGGTGAGCAAAGAAAAGGAGAAACATGACCTGATTACCAAGTGCAACAACTCACAAAACGTGAAGAAAGTGGAGATAAATTGGAAGATGAATTTCAATGACTTCCTGGAAGATTATCACACCTGAATATTTGATAGCCTCTTTTCTTTGTATCCTATAGATCCACTTTTTAAAACACCTCGCTAACACCTTGAATAGGTGTTCATATTTACACTTTCACTTTTATCAGCACGATAAAATTGATTCAGTGCACACTTTCATCTGGATGTTAATAGCTAATTTCAAATAGGTTGCTTTCCTCTGCTGTTTGAACTGCCCATTAATGAGTCTATTCAATGGTCCTACTGGTATGTGTACTGCTGTAAAGTAGAAGTGGTTTATGGAGGATACCTCAATAAACTGCATTGTGAGTATAACGTTTGTGTAGTGGATAGTGACAGAGAAACTACACACATTCATCCCTCAAGCAGAAATATAGTCTCCTGAGTAAGAACTGATTCAACCAATTTACTCAAGTAAATGCACAAACCCTTAAATGTACTTGGTGGTCAAGTGGCCCTTACTCTCTAAAATAGACAAATAACTACTAAATCCAGGTATTAAAACATGTCAAAACACTAAAGTCAAAGTGAAAAACACAATAGTGGATTTGACAAGTACATAGCAGCAAACTGAGGAGGCACAGTGGTGCAGTGGTCCTCACTGTGGCCCCCCAGCAAGAAGGTTGTGGGTGGAGCCCTGGCTGCAGCACGGGGTCTTTCTGGGTGAGTCTCCATGTTCTCGCTGTTCCTGCGTGGGTTCTCTCTGGTACTCCAGCTTCTCCACAGTCCAAAGACATCAAGAGGGGACCAGGTTAATCCAGACTCTAAATTGACCGTAGGCGTGGCTGGGAGAGCCAATGGTTGTCTGTCTCTATGTGTTGGCCCTGCCATGGACTGGTGACCTGTCCAGGGGGAAGGCTGCTGGGATAGGCTCCACCCCCACCACCCTCAACAGGAGGAGAGGGAGAAGATGGAGGGATGGATGGGTGGATAGATGGATGGGTGGATGATGGATGGGTGGATGGATGGATGGATGGACAGCAGCAAACCAAACTAAAGAACAATCTCACGAATGACACAACAATAAACAGGAGGGCAGGAAGCAGCTGATTGGATGAGAGACCCAGATGGAACTGAAGGCTGATGAACGAACCAGACACTGATCAAAGGTAGGAAGTAAGGCAGACGAGATACAAAAATCAAGAGATTTTCAAAACAGGAACCAATGAGAGACACTTCGGAGTATATGAAACAATGGAAAAAGGTAGCACAAAGACGGTCAATCGGAGTTAATGTACGAAGTTCCAGGTGAAAATCAGCAGACTGGCATGTGGAGCTGCTACTGCAGCACATGAGGGGTTTCTCCACTTGTGGCTCATCTTCTCCCAACAGTCTGATATGTTCAGTTAGGATTTAATATTAAATATTCTTACGACAAATATCTCATCGTCTCTGTTGCTGATGTTAATTTCTTTTGTATTTTTGTCTTTAGAGCGAGTTTGCTTGTGTTTCAGTCTTTCTCCACTTGAAAGGCTACAAAAGTGAATGTGCTGATTTCTCTTGAGAACTTTTCAGCTCAACTGTTGCAAACAAGGACACTTGAGGAGTTGGCATTTGTCAGTTTCATACTGTTAATGGTTTTACTAATAGTCCACAGTAGCTACTCTGTTTATCTCACTATACTCTCTTAAGTTGCAAGTCCTTCAAATATTTAATGACATTTAATGAAAAAGCAACACAGATTTTAATTGCAACATGAATATAATCACTATTCTGCTTTTGTCTAAACGTCTCACCTCATCTGCCAAACCCATCAGCCCTCTAACGAGTCACACCAGTGCTGAAGGCCATTTACCGTAAAATCTCTTGGAAACTATGACATCAACTGCACAGAAAAATGTTAAGTCAAGACGATTTGATTTGTATAGCGTCACCAAAAGTACTCTGCTGCCTCCGTCCTAGTAGGCAAGGCGAGGCAAGGCGATTATATTTGCAGAGCCCATTTTCCCCACCAGTTTGTCTCCAGGCTTCATGGCATCATAACAACATCCTCTGCCCTCAGAGCCTCACATCGACTGAGGAGAAACTCCATAGAAAACCCTTTTAACAGGGAAAAATGGGAGAAACCTCAGGGTGAGGAGGGGAGGAGGATCCCTCACCAGGAGGGACAGACGTGCAGGAGTTGTTGGTACAGACAAGAAAACAGTTTATAACACAGAATGGAGGAAACATGGAAATGTTAATAACAGTTGAAGAAGGAAGCTTCTGGAAGGGGAGGCAGGGAGAGCAAGCCAGCTTGATGGAGGACTGGATGGTACACTGGTTCATGGAAGGGGAGGCAGGGAGAGCAAGCCAGCTTGATGGGGGACTGGATGGTAGACTGGTTCATGGGAGGGGAGGCAGGGAGAGCAAGTCAGCTTGATGGGGGACTGGATGGTAGACTGCTTCATGGGAGGGGAGCGCAGGGAGAGCAAGCCAGCTTAATGGGGGACTGGATGGTAGACTGGTTCATGGGAGGGGAGCGCAGGGAGAGCAAGCCAGCTTGATGGGGGACTGGATGGTAGACTGGTTCATGGGAGGGGAGGCAGGGAGAGCAAGCCAGCTTCATGGAGGACTGGATGGTAGACTGGTTCATGGGAGGGGAGGCAGGGAGAGCAAGCCAGCTTGATGGAGGACTGGATGGTAGACTGGTTCATGGGAGGGGAGGCAGGGAGAGCAAGCCAGCTTCATGGAGGACTGGATGGTAGACTGGTTCATGGAAGGGGAGGCAGGGAGAGCAAGCCAGCTTGATGGGGGACTGGATGGTAGACTGGTTCATGGAAGGGGAGGCAGGGAGAGCGAGCCAGCTTGATGGGGGACTGGATGGTAGACTGGTTGATCAGAGTGTCTGCCTCTCTGACCCATGGAGAGATGCTGGTTCCACAGTAGAGGAACTGGTACCTGAAGGCTCTACCTCCCAGTCTGTTTTATTGATACTGGGAGTCACTAACAGACCTGCATTCTGGGAGAGGAGTGCTCTGGTGGGACAGGAGGGACTAATGAGTTCTTTTAGAGAGGATGGAGCTTCATCATTGAGAGCCTGATGAGTCAGCAGAAGGATTTTGAAGTGGATTCTAGATCCTACAGGAAGGAGAGAAGCTAAAGTGGAGAGATGTGTTTTCTCTTCTTAACTCCTGTCAGAACCCTGGCTGCAGCGTTCTGGACCAGCTGGAGACTCTTTAGAGAGTTGTTGGGACATCCTGACAGGAGAGAGTTGCAGTGGTCAAGTCAAGTCAAGTCAAGTCAGTTTTATTTCTACAGCGCCAAATCCCAACAACAGTTATCTCATGACACTTTGCAGGTAGAGAAGGTTGAGGACCTCACCCCTTCAATGAACCTCCACCCAACAATTCTCCATCAGCAAGCACATCCTGCAACAGCAGCGACAAAAACCTTCCTTTACCAGCAGGAAGGTGGAGCAGATCCAGGCTCAATGGGGACGGAGAGAGAGCAGGAGAGCAGGACAGAGACAAAGACAGAGAATGGAGGAAGACAGAGAGAAAGGAGGAGAGACTGATGGACAGACGGGGACATGAGCAGGTGGAGCTACGGGTGGCAGCTGGAGCCTCTTCAGGTCTGGAGCCTCCTCCAGCAGCACCAGGATGGGATGAGGGGAGAAGAAGAGGAGTTAGTAACATGTATGAGGACAGGAGGAGGAGAGAGAAGCCCAGTGCATCATGGGAGATCCCAGCAGTCTGAGCCTATAGCAGCAGATCTAAGGGCCAGCCTAAGCAGTCCTGACTATAAGCCTGATCAACAAGGAAGGTCTTAAGTCTGCTCTTAAACCTAGAGAGGGGGTCTGGGTCCTGGACTGAAACTGGGAGATGGTTCCACAGGAGGAGAGCCTGATAGCTGAAGGCTCTGGCTCCATTCTATTGTTAGAACTCTAGGAACCAGCAGGAACCCTCCATCCTGGGAGTGAAGTGTGTTGTAACTTAACTGTTCAGTTGATTATGAATGCACTTCTTAAATCGCATTGAAGAATGATTTAATTTAACTTGAAGATAATTTACATAGGAGCATTTAATATGCATCACTGCCTAATTTCTAACTTATTTGTTTAGCATTTATTGAGTTAATCCTGCTAACTACATTTCCCATGATGCATAGCTAGTTGCACTTCCTGTTAGTAGTAGGAAAACCGGATGTTGACAATGCCGTTACCTGTGCCTTGCGAGAGAGAATTCCTTCAGTAAAAAAGTTTGAACATTTATCCAGTTGTCAATCTCCATTTATTTTGCACGACAAGTTAGAGAAGAATCCATCCATCCATTGTTTTCAGCTTATTCCTATTAAGGGTCCCGGGGGGGGGGGGGGGGGGCTGGAGCCTATCCCAGCAGCTACAGGTGAGAGGTGCGGTTCACCCTGGACAGGTCGCCAGTACAACACATAAAGATGAACAACCATTCACTCTCACATTCATACCTACGGTCAATTTAGAGTATCCAATCAGCCTATTCCCCAATTGAATGTCTTTGGACGGTGGGAAGAAGCTGGAGAAACAGAGAGAACCCATGCAGGCACAGGGAGAACATGCACACACTCTTACACAGAAAGATCTCGTGCCCGAGCTGGGACTCAAACCTGGAACCTTCTTGCTGTGAGGCAACAGTGCTAACCATTGCACCACCATGCAGCCTCTAGAATTTTAAATTCTGTTCTGAATCTGACAGGGAGCCATGCAGAGAAGCAGTCCAGGAGAGACCTGGTCTCTGCTACCAGTTCTAGTCAACACGAGGCAGGACCAGCTGGAGAGTCTTTTGGGACTTGTTAGTCCAGCCTGGTAGGAGGGAGGTGCAGTAATCCAGCCTGGAAGTGACAAAAGCAGGGACTAGTTTTTCTGCATCTTCTTGAGCCAGGATGTGTCTGATCTTAGCGATGTTACGTAGATGGAAGAAGGCGTCCTGGAGATTTGTTGAATGTGGGAGTTGAAGGGTCCTGGTCAAAGAGAACTCCTAGGTTCCTTACGGTGGTGCTGGGGGCCAGGGTGGTGCCATCCAGGGTACCTGTCTCATCAGATCAGGTGGTCCTCAGGTGTTTGGGCCCAGCACAAGAACTTCAGTTTATCAGAGTTTAATAAAGGAAATGATGGGTCCTCCATGTTTCCTGTCCTTCAGACAGGCCTCCAGTTCAGTCAGCTGGTTTGTTCCATGTGGATCATTGATGAGTTCAGCTGAGTGTCGTCTGCATAGCAGAGAACATTAATGGAGTGTTTCCTGATCATGTGACCTAGAGGAAGCAGGTACAGGGTGAAGAGAACTGGTCCAAGCACAGACCCTTGTGGAACACCAGAACTGACTGTAGTGGTCTCAGAGGAACACTCATTAACTAGTACCACCTGAGATGACCTAGTAAATATGACCTGAACCAGTTTAGTGTGGTTCCTTTAATACCAGTGACAGGTTCCAGTCTCTGTAGAAGGATATGGTGATCAATGGTATCAAAGCTGCACTGAGATCTAATCAGACCAGCACAGAGACCAGTCCCTCATCTGGTACCAGTAGGAGGTCACTGGTACCTTTGACTAGTTCTGTTTCTGTGCTAGGATGAACCTGGAACCTGACTGAATCCTCCAATCAGCTGTTGCTGTGGAGAAGTCAAAGAGCTGTTTAGCAACTGCTTTCTCCAGAACCTTGGAGAGAAAAGGAAGATTTGATGTTGGTCTGTAGTTGGTAGAACTTCTGGATCCAGGCTTGTTTTTTGAGGAGGGTTTAATTCCTGCTACTTTAAAGGACTGAGGGACGGAACCAGATACCAGCGCCACATTGATCATATCTAAGAGGGAGGGGCTAATGAGGGGAGAGAGTCTTGGAGCAGCTTAGTTGGGATGGGGTCTAGGAGACAGGTGGAGGTTTAGAGGAGGACATTATTGAAATGAGCTCATGAAGGCTGACGGGAGAAAAACTATCCAAGTGTGTGTCTGGTCCTCCAGCTGCCTCCAAGGTTCTGGGTTCTAGGGGCCATGTTGTCAGCTGATGGCAGCAGGAGAAGAAGTTTCTCTCTAATCAGGAGAATTTTGTCATTAAAGAAGTCCATGAACTCTTTGCTGCCCAGGGAAACAGGACTACTTGGTTCAGTAGAGCTGTGGCTCTCTGTCAGTCTGGCTCCAGTACTGAAGAGGAACCTGGGTTGCTCTTGTGTTCCTCTATTCGTGCAGAGAAGTCGGCTGCTCTGGTTCTACCAAGGGCTTTCTTCTAGGTTCTAAGGCCATCTTGCCAGACTACACGTGACTCTTCTGGGTTTCTTGTTGAAGCTGTCAGGTTCCAGAACCGTACCAAGGTGCTTGTTTCCTTGGATTCATAGTTTTCTGTTTAGGTGAGCCAGTAGAGTCCAGAGTTGTTGCTAAGGTGCCTGCTGCTCTATGGATAAAATGATCAGTTTGGGAGGGACTAAGGTGGACAACAGCGCCCTCTGTTACAGTGGGACATGATACTGAATTTAGCACCAATGGAACCACTTCCTTAAATCCAGGTGTGGCCTGATCAGACAAACATCTGGAAACTACAGGTTTCCTGAGTGGAGTGTAGTTGATCAGTCCAAATTCCAAAGTGATTGATTGGTGGTCTGATAAAAGTGTTCTGTGGAAACACAACCAGATGTTCAGCTTCAGTTCCACATGTTAGGAGGAGGTGGAGGTGTGGTTGTGACAGTGAGGGGGTTCATGGACAGACTGATGGACACCAGCTGAGTCTAGAAGAGAGAGAAATGCAGTACCAGACTGTGGTTATCAACATCCTCATGAATACTGAAGTCTCCTCCAATCATGACTTGATCTGATTTAGAACTAAACTGATAGAAACTCTGAGGATTCAGATCAGAATCCAGAGTCAGGACCAGGAGGACGGTCCTCAATAATCAATCAGAGAGGCTGGAGAGTTTCCAGGCTGGAGGAGACAAACTGAGAATCAGGCTTTCAGATGAATGGAAAGTTCTTCTGGTTTGGGATTTATTACTAAACTGGTGTCAGCAATGGCAGCAGCGCCACCTCCTGGGCCAGAGCCTGGAGGAATGTGAGTGTTCCTGTGACTGGAAGAATGGATTAATTCAGACTAGCATCCTCATCGTCACCAGCCAGGTTTCAGTGAGACCAAGCAGGTCAACACAACTGTCAGGTATCACTTCATTCACTGGTTCAGTTTTCAGCCTCAGAGGTCTGATATTTAATCGTCCTCATCTAATTCTGATGTTTTGTTGAGTTAATTTAGTGGTTGTGTTAACTTGTTTCTGATTGACTCCTCTGCAGTAGAACTGGAGTGAATAAACTGACGTGGTTGGGGGAGAGACACAGTCTCTATGGGGTTTGGGTGGGTGACTGCCCCCTAGTGGACACGCAGTGAAGTGAGTAAGATAGCAGCTCTGCTTCCTGGTCTGAACTCTGGGTTCTCAGGGTTCTGGTTCTATTATAAACTGCGCCATATTTGTAGAAATGAATGCCGTCCCTCCTAATCAGACCAGGTCTCCCCCAGAATGGTTTCCAATTGTCTATGAAGCCCACTTGGTTTGCTGGACACCACCTCGACAGCCAGCGGTTGAACGACGACATGCGGCTAAACATGTGGTCGCTAGTCCGGTTAGGCAGCGGTCCAGAGACACTACGGAGTCTGACATCGTCTTCACAAGTGTACACACCGACTCAACATTAATTTTTGTGACCTCCGACTGGCGTAGTCGGATGTCATTACCGCCGACGTGAATAACGATTTTATCGTATTTACGTTTACTTTTAGCCAGCAGTTTTAAATTTGACTCGACAATTAGTCCATCCTATAAGTTATAAATGCAAACACCAGTTTCTCAGCATCACTCTGGGAAAGGATGTTCCTCATCTTAGCGATACTGCAGGTGGAAGAAGGCGGTCCTAGTCACATGCTTGTAGAACCTCCCTCCTAGCAGAACAGGTAGAGAACCTCCCTCCTAGTAGAGCAGGTGGAGAACCTCCCTCCTAGTAGAGCAGGTGTCGAACCTCCCTCCTAGTAGAGCAGGTGGAGAACCTCCCTCCAAGTAGAGCAGGTGGAGAACCTCCCTCCTCTTAGAGCAGGAGTAGAACCTCCCTCCTAGGAGAGCAGGTTTCGAACCTCCCTCCTTGTAGAGCAGGTGTAGAACCTCCCCCCTAGTAGAACAGGTGTAGAACCTCCCTCCTAGTAGAACAGGTGTCGAACCTCCCTCCTAGTAGAACATGTGTAGAACCTCCCTCCAAGTAGAACAGGTGTAGAACCTCCCTCCTCGTAGAACAGGTGTCGAACCTCCCTCCTAGTAGAACAGGTGTAGAACCTCTCTCCTAGTAGAACAGGTGTAGAACCTCCCTCCTTGTAGAGCAGGTGTAGAACTTCCCTCCTAGAAGAGCAGGTGTGTAACCTCCCTCCTTGTAGAGCAGGAGTAGAACCTCCCTCCTAGTAGAGCAGGTGGAGAACCTCCCTCCTTCTATGAACCAGCACATCTGAGACAGCAGAGATGAAAACCTTCCTTTACAGTTGCAACTAACTACCAATAATCACATCTACAGGTTAAAAGCAAGTCATCAATTGCAGCACAATGAGCAGTTGCATGCTAGCAGAAGATTCCTTTCTTTGCCTTGTCACATGTCAATGCTTAAATCAGAATAGGAGACTTCCTAATCTCTCACCCATGCAAGAAAGACCAGAGTAAACCTGCTCAAAGTTCCAACAAAACACTGTATTTAATTTTATTGCGATTTTTTTTTTCAGTCGAATTTTGTTTTTATCTGGATACCCTGACCGCACTTACTAATAAATGGATGGACAGGCCGCCTGAAGCCTTTTGTTCCACCCCATGCTGGTGCCACTCATTCGTCTAGCTAAAACATATTTAAGCCACCAGGCTTGTCGGGGCCAGTTATTTATGCTGAACACATTCCATTATCCGTACAGTAAATATATACTCTGCTTTCATGTTGGTAATTGTTGAAGTGCCTTCGTAAGCGCACCTGGTCTACGCTCCTGTACGTCGTATGGAGGATACTCGCAGGACAAAAAGCAGAGTGTGCAGACCATGAAAGACAGAGCAATCTTTACAAAAGACGGATGAAAGAGCAGAATACCTGAACAGAGAGATGCACTGTGCCGAGCATAACCATTAACCCAGACTTTAACTTTGATGCCATCAAGAAGACTATAAATGGAGTCCACTCCCTAAATGGATTCTGTCCATGGGTGAGTGAGACAGATGAAAAGAGTCTGATACAATGTGCTAAAATATTCACCAGTGTTTCACGGCTCTGTTCTTATCTCCCAGGGCCTGCCTTCTCTTGGTTCCAGATTCTGTGTCAAAGGGTTCATCTACGTTCTCTAACAATCTTGTATTAAGCAGTTCCTGTGAACCTGCCGGCTCAGATCCAGGTCCTCCAATAAACCTGTCAGAGATGTTTCACTGCGTTGGGATTTCCGCTCTGCTTGAAAGAGCTGTGTGTCCTTGAGTGTTTCTTTGTGAAATAGGAAAACATAGTACTACTAACATCATGTACGAGCTTGTGTTTGAGGAGCAAAACATGTAAGAAGAACCTGGTATAAAGAGACAATTAATTATTTTTTTCAGCAGGTAGAACCAAGGGGATTACTTTGTTGTACAAGTTCCTGTTAAATAACAATATATAACATGTACAGATGGATTCAGTCCATCCTTGGAATCTCCTACCAACATACAGCTGTTATTTCTAAATATCACCCCAGTATGTGGACTTTCACATCGTCTTTTCAGGAATCTTGAGTCTGCCTGACTGTTTCCATGCAGTATGAGCTATATATATTTTATATTCCACCACAACAAAATGAAATCTCTCCTGTGTTTGCATGTGGCTCGAAGGTCCAGTTTCAACTGGGACGAGAACAACAATGGAGACATCATACTGTCTCGTGACTCATTCAGCACTGTGGACATCATGTGACCTCTACCGGTACAGAAAATTGTTATAACACAGAGAAACATGAAACATAACAAACTTTATCTTCTACAACATCTTAAGTGTTGTCAATGTGAAAATGCCTCAAACCTGTATTCTTTCTGATGGCCAGCAGGGGGCAACTCCAGCGGTTGTAAACAGACGTGTGATTCTGTCGGAGCCTGAGAAAATAACCCAGTATCTCACTCCAGCTGCAAGTCTTTTTGATTCACTTGAACCTGAGTTGGCTGCACGGTGGTGCAGTGGTTAGCACTGTCGCCTCACAGCAAAAAGGTTCTGGGTTCAAGTCCCGGCTTAGGCACAGGGTCTTTCTGTGTGAGTCTGCATGTTCTCCCTGTGCCTGCGTGGGTTCTCTCTGGTACTCCAGCTTCCTCCCACCGTCCAAAGACATGCAATTGGGGACGAGGCTGATTGATTCTCTAAATTGACTGTAGGTGTGACTGTGAGTGTGAATGGTTGTTCGTCTCTGTATGTTGGCCCTGTGATGGACTGGTGACCCATCCAGGGTGAACCCCGCCTCTCACCCATTGATGCTGGGGTAGGCTCCACCCCCCCACGACCCTTAATGTAGGAATAAGCGGAAGACAATGGATGGATGGATGAACCTGAGTTCATCTCGAGATGACACCTCTGCACATCCATTCCAAGAGATTAAATTACAATATTCTTTGAGTGTGGCTTAGGGCCAGTTGATATAAAAACCTTAAAAAATAGTTTGAATTTTGAGATTAAGACGTCATTTGTTCTGATATGTTGTATCAAAATAATGCTTCTTGATGGACATCTTCATGTATCTGCCAGATTTTGCATGCAAATTTACAATTCTAAAACAGAACACGAATAGTATAATCTGGCATGTTAATATGCAGAGGTTTGTGGGTTATTACTGTTCTGATTTGGTTGCATGAGTTAGAGCAGTAGTCCCCAATAGTCCTGTACCTACTGAGAACCATCAACCTCCAGCTAAGGGCCCCTCTACCTCCACAGATAGTACTGTCACTATCGGTGGCTAGGCTAACACTGCTAAAATTAATGCTAACTCTCTCAGATACGGTAAAGCCCCACAGCACAAGGTTTCTATGGCCTGGACTCCATCTGGTGAACAGGATACTTGCAACCATTATCCATATCTGAACAAGTTAGAAACATGCTGCATGAGCCATGGTCACAGGGGATGCATCACCAAAAGACCCACCAAAGACCCGACTGTGCCTCTGATTGGCTCATGTGGAGTGAGGGCCAGTTAGAGGAGGGGCAGAAGCAGATCTTCTCCAAATGTGGAAAACTGATTTATTTTTGGTGGAGGATTTTGAGATTTGTAGATACACACACACTCCAGTTTAGGCATCATTTCATTAAAAGGGTTAAATCAAGTATTCAAGAAGTGCTTCAGAGGAGATATAGATCATGTATTGCAAAACAACCTAAAAATATCAAATTATTATTTTTAGGCTATGGCACCCACTTATACGGTCTACGGTTGATGCCGGCAGCAAGAATCAACAGAATAACTCCTAATCTGCACCATCAATCGAATGCAGCCTTGCTTTGAACTTCTCCCTCCACTCATTTGATATCAATAGAGCTGAAGTTAGAGGGTATAAATGTTGTATATTCAGCCTGATTCTCTCTGCTTGTATTTTTATTTCATTCTATAAGCTTATTTTGCACAGTTTCCACTTTGATGCTCCAAAGAAAGACCTCCTTCAGGGCACACAAGAGGATTCAAAATTCAATCATCTGACCACATTATGGTGCAAAAGTGTGATTTCAGGAAGGGTTTGATATAAACTGGCTGTGTTGGCCCCACAACTTGGAAAATATATTCAATGACTACGTTACATTAATAACTTAGCCCAGCTCTGCCAAAGGTGTATCTCCAAATACCTTCAAAGTCATCATACCCACGCAGTAGAAAATCAGGCATGGTATGACAAGCAGCCAGTGTACATGTTGGAGCGAGTAACTGGAATTATTTTGCTAAAAGTGACACCGGCGTCATCCAGGTGACAAAGTTAGATGGTGTCTAAGTTCAAATGAACAAAGGACTAACTTCAGACAGCAAATGTACAATAATGCTTAAATAATTGCAAATATTATAAATATGATAAATATAATCTGTGAATCATGAAAAAACAAATATCATTATAATGTAATAACAGACTGGTTTGATTGGAAAATGCTTTGGCTCTCATTATTTTGCTCACAGGACGACTGAAGACAGAATAACGGTTGATCAGAAATGCTTTTCAACGAATGTCCCTGAATGTCTCTCAGGCCCTGAACTGCATTTATTTGTTGTTTTATGGGCTTTTATTCATAATAGATTTGGGCATTTTAATTGGTGTCTCAAATGACTACTTCCACCTCCAGCCATGCTCTCTCCATCAAATGAAAAGGCAATAGATGAAACAAGCACATTAAACTTGAGCATATTCATTATATTGTAATCAGAAAATGTTGGGCTAAATTTAAACATGCTTGCCATTTTGCATTACACAAAACTGCAGCGTTCTCTCAGTGGGCCATGTTCCCTTTAGCACTTTACACCTGGAATGCTAAAGATGACCCAGTATTCATTTGCTCCTGTTGTGGCTCCATCTCAGCAGTTCCCTGTGGAGTCAAGCAGCTATGAATAATGAGATGAGGCCCCATGCATTAATGTAACAGCACAGACCCTAAAGGAGTGTGTGGTAGCAGGTGATTGTTCGTAGCCTCTGTGGAGCTGTCAGTTAACATGTGCCCCCTGTAGCGTAGGGCATTTCAGCAGGAGCAGCCCCCCTTGGACATGCCCCTCACCCTGCATCCTGGGAAATAATGGATGAGGCTCCAGCTAACCCTAAAGCAGCATGTTAGCTTTTCGGCCACCTCTGGCCACAAGTGATTTATGAGTCCACAACAACATGAATGTTGCTTATAATACAGTGACATTAAAGATTTGAAATGTGCAACATGGGTAACTGAACATTTTACATCATTTACACTGGGTAAATTAAGCATAGAAAGCTTAGCAGGAGAAATCTGAAGCTTGCTAACTTTATATGCTGACAATAGTTGGAAATAAATTGCTCTGGCTGATGCCCAGAGAAAGCATTATGTCAGTGAAGGACAAGCTGTGTTGGCAACGAAGACAAACAAGCATTTGCGGCTAAATGCAGTACAGGGGTTGTGATCAAAACGGTGAGTGGAAAGGATGCTGGTGTTTTGTTCGCCGGTTCTCCGTCTCCGATTTTGTGTTTGCTTTTTTATTTACTGTAACCAGTTTTGCACCAAATGGCATGACTAACTTTTAGACTTTTTCTAGTCTGGATTATCTACATGGATTTTACTGTTTGGATGACTGTCACAAACACACCCTACCTGCTGCCATCGCCTTCGATTCCAGCTGCGCACTGTCATTCCCCCGCTCTCTGTGTCAACCCTACATGTTCAACACTGCTGATGCCGGGAGGTATTCCAGCGGTGTTGCTTGGCCTCTTTGAGTAGGACCGCAACCTCTTCCAGCCAGCTACGTTGCCAATGACCACCTGGCTAGTCTTCTGTGCATGGCTAACAACAACCAGCTCATGGCTAACTCCTTCCGTACCTGGCATGAAAATATTCCATCCTACAGCTGTTGAGTTTTAATAACTCCACCACTTCAGCGTGCATCACTGCCGTCAGACAGTTCAGACTTCTACACCGACCCAGTGAGATCCACCGAAGCACCCGAAAGAGAAAATTTATTTACTCGCAGAATGGTCCAACTACTATTCCTTCCATCTGGTCCCCAGCTGATCGCACACCTCAACAACGTCATTGCGCAATAGGTATTAGTAGTCTGGTCTAAGTTGACAGTCATCAAGCCCCGCCTCCTCTAGTATCCCTGGATGAATCTGCAGACTTTAAGCTAGTCCACAATCGCTCCCTTAACAAGAAAACTCATCTCATCCATGACAAAATCGGATCCAGAAAAATGCATTTTCGTTGTCTGACAGAGACCTGCCTGAAACCACAGGAGTTCTTGCTGTTCAATCAGGCTACACGTTCAAGCTATGTGCACATCCAGAGGCCCCACCCTGAGCTTATGGCCCCAAGCAGATTGCCCGCTCAAAGCACTCTGGTGGTGGGCTGGCGGTTATCTACCGTGCAATTCTCCTGTTTAAAGACCTGCCAGTTCCAAACACCTCCTCCTCTGAATGCATTGCATGCACATTGTCTGTGCCTGCTCCGCTCCAGTTGGTTCACATCTACTCTCCCTCTAAGATCAGACACATCTTGTCTCAAGAAGATGCAGAAAAACTAGTCCCTGCTTTGTCACTTCCAGGCTGGATTACTGCACCTCCCTCCTACCAGGCTGGACTAACAAGTCCCTAAAGACTCTCCAGCTGGTCCAGAACGCTGCTGCCTGCGTGTTGACTAGAACTGGTAGCAGAGACCAGGTCTCTCCTGGACTGCTTCTCTGCGTGGCTCCCTGTCAAATTCAGAACAGAATTTAAAATTCTTCTTCTACCATCAAAGTCCTCAACAGTCAGGCACCTTCATCCCTGACAGAGCTCCTAGTCCCCTATGATCCAGCTAGAACTCTTCACTCCCAGGATGCAGGGTTCCTGACAGAAGAGTTCCCCTGCTTGCTCCTCCTCGAGACTTACAGTGAGCATGTTGCGTCATTTCCTGCCTGTAATCCTGTCGCTATGTGTTGTTCACTCTCTCAGTCCTCCCTCAGGTGTACTGCTAACTTAATCACTTTAAGCACCACTGTATACAACGTTTTGGTGTAATACATAGGTTTCTGTCACTTAAGTCTTTAGCAGTACTTTGCTCTGAAATTACTTGTTCTATTTGTTATATTTGCCACAGGTCCACCCGTTCACCTTAGCATACTAGCTATGGCTGCTCTCTCTCTTTCTGCCTCTCCCCTCCTCTCCTGCTCCATGTGCCAGATGTTTAGTTACTCCTCTGCCTCCTTTAGCGTTAACGGTAAGTGTAATAAGTGTAGTTTGTTTGTTGTCCTGGAGACGAGGCTAAGTGAGGTAGAAACCCGGCTCCACACCATGGAAGCTAGCGCTAGTCCCTTAGCTTCAGGAGCTTCTCAGTGCACCTTAGTGGGTGCGGAGCCACCTAGCCTAGCCACCACTAGCAGTTCCCCCACAGCTCCCAAGCAGCCGGGAACTAGCCAGTCCCGCTGGGTGACATCACGAGGGAAACCTAGACGCAGTAAGCCCGTGTTTGCCCACCAACCCCTTCATGTTTCCAACCGCTTTTCCCCACTCAGCGACACACCCGCTGAGAGTAAAACTCTACATGTCGGCTCTGTTTCTCGCAGCCCCGCTGTGAAGCCGACATCAGTCATTGGCTGCTCTGTTCTCCGCAACGTGAAGGTGGAGACTCCAGCGAGCATAAAGTGCATCCCAGGGGCCAGAGCAGGCAACGTTGAGGCTAAAGCTGCTGGCAAAACGTAAGGTTAAATACAGTAAGATTGTAATACATGTCGGCGCTAATGACACCCGGCTTCACCAGTCGGAATTAACTAAAGTTAACATGGCTTCGGTGTGCAACTATGCGAAAACAATGTTGGACTCCGTAGTTTTCTCTGGCCCGCTGCCCAATTTAGCGAGTGACGACATGTTTAGCCGCATGCGTTCATTCCATCGCTGGATGTCCAGGTGGTGCTTAGATAACAACGTGGCTCATAGACAATTGGAGCTCCTCTGGGGAAAGCCTGGTCTGATTGGGAGAGATGGCGTCCATCCTACTTTGGATGGTGCATCTCTCTTATCTAAGAACAGAGGCCAGTTTATCAGCCATACGAATCCCTGACAAGCACCCAGAGTTCAGACCAGCAGGCAGAGCTGCAGGTTAGCACGCCCTCAGCTGGTTCCTTGGTGTTGTCACCCACCCAGCCTATAGAAACTGTGTCTGCCCCGGGGCTTTATAAGCCTGCACCCAAATCTGGAGGAGTAACTTATAGCAACTTAGTTAAAATGAAAACCACTGCTCCAGCAAATCAACCCAGTAAAACTATTAAATGTGGTTTGCTAAATATTCGATCTCTCCCATCCAAGTCTCTCCTAGTGAACGATTTAATTACTAATTATCAGATTGGTGTATTAGCACCTACTGAAACCTGGGAGCAGCAAGATGAATGTTAGTTTAAATGAATCTTCCCCTCCTGGTTACATTAACGACCATGTACCTCGCACCACTGGCAGAGGAGGAGGAGCTGCAATCAAATTTGCTCATTAACCCTCCACCTAATTGTTCATTAATTCATTTGAGAGCCTGACTGTCAGCTTCTCCCTCCCAGACTGGAAAGCAGAGAAACCACTCTTACTTGCTGGGGTGTACCGTCCTCCTGCACCTTATTCTGAGTTCTTAGAAGAACTCCCTGACTTTCTGTCTAACTTGGCATTGAACTCAGACAAAGTCATTCTAGTGGGTGACTTGAACATCCATGTGGACGTCAATGATGATTCTCTGGCCACTGCGTTTAAGTCGCTTCTTGATTGAACACCCAACAATTCTCCATGAGCAAGCACATCCTGCAACAGCTGCGACAAAAACCTTCCTTTTACCAGGCAGGAACGTCGAGCAGACCCAGGCTCAATGGGGATGGCCTACTGCTTTGACCGGTCGGGGGGAAAGAGAGCAGGAGAGCAGGGCAGAGACAAAGACAGACAATATAGGAAGACATTTATGCAGAAGGGAAGAGGTCAGAAGAAGGAACAAGAGATAAAGAGAGAGAGAAAAGGAAGAGACTGATGGACAGACGGGGATGTGAGCAGGTGGAGCTACGGGTGGCAGCTTGAGCCTCTTCAGGTCTGCAGCCTCCTCCAGCAGCAACCGGGATCTGGGATGAGAGGAGCCCAAAGGCTCTGGAGAAGAAGATGAGTTAGTAATATGTATGAGTATGATTTATGTATGACAAATATAGGAGGACAGAGAGGAGTTGAGAGAAGCCCAGTGCACCATGGGAGATCCCCCAGCAGCCTAAGCCAATAGCAGCATATCTAAGGGCCAGCCTAAGCAGCCCAACTATAAGCCTGATCAAAAAGGAAGGTCTGAAGTCTGCTCTTAAAGGTCGAGAGGGTGCCTGCATCCCAGACCGAAACTGGGAGACGGTTCCACAGGAGGGGAGCCTGATAGCTGAAGGCTCTTGCTCCCATTCTACTTTTAGAAACTCTAGGAACCAGCAGGAACCCCGCATCCTGGGAGCGAAGGGTTCTAGCTGGATAATAGGGGACTAGGAGCTCTGTCAGATATGAAGGTGCCTGACTGTTGAGGACTTTGTATGTTAGGAGAATTTTGAATTCTATTCTGAATTTGACAGGGAGCCATGCAGAGAAGCCAGTACAGGAGAGACATGGTCTCTTCTACTAGTTCTCGTCAACACGCGGGCAGCAGCATTTTGGACCAGCTGGAGAGTCTTTAGGGACCTACTGGTGCTGCCTGATAGGAGGGAATTGCAGTAATCCAGCCTGGAAGTGACAAAGGCATGGACTAGTTTTTCTGCATCCTTTTGAGACAAGATGTGTCTGATCCTAGCAATGTTTCGTAAATGAAAGAAAGCAGTCCAAGAAATTTGCTTAATGTTGGCATGAAAGGACAAATCCTGATCAAAGAGAACTCCTAGGTTCCTTACGGTCGTGCTGGGGGCCAAGGTAATGCCATCCAGGGTACCTGTCTCATTAGATAGGGTGTCTCTAAGATGTTTTGGGCCCAGGACAATGACTTCAGTTTTATTGGAGTTTAATAAAAGCAAATTATGGGTCATCCAAGCTTTTATGTCCTTTAGACAGGCCTCCAGTTTAGTCAGCTGATTTATTTCATATGGATGCATTGATAAGTACAGCTGTGTGTCATCAGCATAACAGTGAAAATTAATTGAGTGTTTCCTGATCATGTGACCAAGAGGAAGCAGATGAAGGGTGAAGAGGATTGGTCCAAGCACAGAGCCTTGAGGAACACCATAAGTGACTGCAGTGGTTTCGCAGGGTTTATCATTAGTGAGTACGAACTGAGATCGACCTGGTAAATATGACCTGAACCAGTTTAGTGCAGTTCCTTCAATGCCAATGAGATGTTCCAGTCTCTGCAGAAGGATATGGTGATCAATGGTATTCAAAGCTACACTAAGATCTAATAAGACCAGCACAGAGACCAGTCCATCATCTGATGCTAGTAGGAGGTCACTGGTAACTCTGACGAGTGCTGTTTCTGTGCTATTCTACAATTCTACAATTTCATTTAGCAGACGCTTTTGTCCAAAGCGACGTACAACACAAGCAAGAATTTAGACCTTATTAAGGAAAAGTCCATAGGAAGCGCAAAAGTGCTTCAGTTGTGATTTGGTCACAGGTACTGCCATCTAGTGGCAGAAGAAGTGTTGCCCCCCCCCCTCCTTTTTTTTTTTTTTTTTTTTTTTTTAATATAACAGACATACAACATCACACAACACAGTTAGTGCTACATAATCACTAAGTGCTGGGTCTTGGACCCTCTGACTTATTCTACCCCAAAGACGAGAAGAGTCAGGTTCAGTGCCTCGGTGCTCTCTGAACAATTGAGTCTTCAACTGTCTCTTAAAAGTAGAAAGGGACTCAGCAGAACAAACAGAGTTCGGTAGTTTGTTCCACCATTTGGGAACAACAGAAGAGAAGAGTCTGGCTAGAGATTTGGAGCAGCGCTGGGCTGGAAGCACCAGGCGTCTTTGGCATGCAGAGCGTAGGGGGCGAGAAGGAGAGTAGACCTGGATCAGGGATTCCAGGTAGGCTGGAGCCGTTCTTGTGATTGTTTTGTAAGCCAAGAGAAGTGCCTTGAATTTGATCCTGGCTGCCACTGGAAGCCAGTGAAGAGAAACCAGCAGCGGGGTGACATGTGCCCTTTTGGGCTGGTTGACACTCTGAAGGATCTGCCTGTGAGGTAGGACTTGAACCACAACAAGGCAGAACCAGATATGCCGAGCTCAGAGAGTGTGGAGAGGAGAATGTGATGGTTCACCATGTCGAAGGCAGCAGACAGGTCCAGCAGAAGTAGGACAGAGCACTGACCAGCAGCTCGAGCTCGTCTCAGTGACTCAGTGACTGACAGGAGTGCAGTCTCAGTGGAGTGGTCACACCTGAAGCCAGACTGAAAAGATGATGAATCCTGAACCCTAACTGGAAATCCTCTAATAGACTGTTGCTATGGAGAAAGTCACACAGCTGTTTAGCAACTATTGGTCTGTAGTTGGTAGAACTTCTGGATCCAGGGTTGCTTTTTTGAGAAGGGGTCCAATTACTGCCACTTTAAAGGACTGTGGGACGTAACCAGATACCAGCACCACATTGATCATATCTAAGAGGGAGGTGCGAACGAGGGTAGAGAGTCCTTAAGCAGCTTAGTTGGGATGGGGTCTAGGAGACAGGTGGAGGTTTAGAGGAGGACATTATTGAACTGAGCTCATCAAGGCTAACGGTAGAAAAACTGTCAAAGTGTACGTCTGGTCCTCCAGCAGCCTCTAAGGCTTCTGAGGCTATAGGTGCCATGTTGTCAGCTGATGGCAGGAGGAGGTGAATTTTCTCTCTAATAAGGACAATTTTGTCATTAAAGAAGTCCATGAAATCTTTGCTGCTCAGGGAAACAGGAATGCTAGGTTCAGCAGAGCTGTGGCTCTCTGTCAGTCTGGCGACAGGACTGAAGAGGAACCTGGGTTGTTCTTGTGTTCCTCTACTAGTGTCGAGTAGTAGGCTGCTCTCGCTATACGAAGGGCTTTCTTATAACTTTTAAGGCTGTCTTGCCAGATGATATGAGACTCCTCCAGTTTGGAGCAGCACCAGATTCTCTCTAACTTCTGGGTTTTTTGTTTAAGCTGTCTGGTTTCTGAATTGTACCAAGGTGCTTGTTTCCTTGGATTAATAGATTTAGTTTTTAGTGGGGCAATTGAGTCCAAATTTGATCCTAAGGTACCTGTTGCACTATCGATAAAATTATCAATTTGGGAGGGACTAAGGTTGACAACAGTGTCCTCTGTGACAATGGGACACGACACTGAATTAAGCGCCACTGGAATCGCTTCCTTAAATCTAGCTACAGCCTGATCAGACAAACATCTGGAAACCACTGTTTTCTTGAGTGGAGGGAAGTTGATTAGAATAAATTCAAAAGTGATTAATTGATGGTCTGATAAAAGCGTTCTGTGGAAACACAACTAGACGTTCAACTTCAATTCCACATGTTAGGATGAGGTCGAGGGTGTGGTTGTGGCGGTGAGTCGGTTCATGAACAGACTGATGGAAACCAATTGTGTCAAGAAGAGAGAGAAATGCAGTACCCGGACTGTTGTTATCAACATCCACATGAATATTGAAGTCACCTACAATAATGACTTTATCTGATTTGAGAACTAAACTGGATATAAACTCTGAGAATTCAGATAAGAATTCAGAGTCAGGACCAGGAGGACGGTACACAATGATAAACAAGAGTGGCTGTATTGTTTTCCAGGCTGGATGAGACAAACTGAGAATCAGGCTCTCAAATGAATTGAAACTTGTTTTGGGTTTGGGATTTATTACTAAATTCGACAACAGTCCCCATAGAAGCACCTCCCAGACTTGGTGCTCACTTGGACAGCTTCTCCCCTATCGACCTGTCAGACTTAACTTCCGCAGTCACTTCCTCCAAGTCAGCCACTTGTCTGCTGGATCCCATCCCAACAAGCCTCCTTAAGGATGCCTTCCCTCTAGTCAACACTTCTATATTGAACCAAATTAATCTTTCCTTTGTCACAGGTTATGAGCCACAGGCCTTTAAGGTGGCTGTCATCAACCCTTTACTTAAAAACCTTCTCTTGACCCAGATGTGTTAGCCAACTACAGGCCAATATCCAACCTCCCCTACATCTCCAAGATCCTTGAGAAGGTTGTCCTGGAGCAGCTACATGAACATCTGCACAGCAACGAGCTCTTTGAAGCCTTCCAGTCTGGATTCAGGGACACCATAGCACTGAAACAGCACTGGTCAGAGTCTCTAATGATCTTCTCATAGCTTCAGACAGAGGTCTTGTCTCTGTGCTTTTGGACCTCAGTGCTGCATTTGACACCATCGACCACAGCATCCTGCTACAGAGACTAGACCATGAAACTGGGATTAAGGACCTGCCCTAAAATGGGTTAAATACTACTTATCAGACAGGTTTCAGTTTGTTCATGTTAATCATGACTATTCAGAGTATAGCAGAGTCACATATGGAGGACCACAGGGCTCAGTTTTAGGACTGATTCTCTTCACTCTTTACATGCTCCCATTAGGTGACATAATCCAGAAGCACTCGATCAACTTCCACTGTTATGAGGACGACACACAACTCTACTGGTCGATGGAGCCAGACGACACAAGCCAGTTTACTAATCTGCTAGACTGCCTGAAAGACATGAAATCCTGGATGTCCTCTAACTTCTTAATGCTCAATTCAGATCAAACTGAGGTCATCATGTTTGGACCTAAACCCCTCATGGACACCTCTCTAACCAGATCACTACTCTAGATGGCATCACCCTGACCCTGAGGACAACTGCAAGGAACCTTGGAGTCATTTTTGACCAGGACCTTTCCTTCAGCTCCCACATAAAGCATGTGACCAGGACCGCCTTCTTCCACCTGCAGTATCACTAAGTATCGCTAAGATTCGGAACATCCTTTCCCAGAGTGATGCTGAGAAACTGGTGCATGCATTCATCACTTCTAGGCTGGACCACTGCAACTCTCTCCTGTCAGGATGTCCCAACAACTCTCTAAAGAGTCTCCAGCTGGTCCAGAACGCTGCAGCCAGGGTTCTGACAGGAGTTAGAAGAGAGAACACATCTCTCCACTTTAGCTTCTCTCCTTCCTGTAGGATCTAGAATCCACTTCAAAATCCTTCTGCTTACTCATCAGGCTCTCAATGATGAAACTCCATGCTCTCTGAAAGAGCTCATTAGTCCCTACTGTCCCACCAGAGCACTCCGCTCCCAGAATGCAGGTCTGTTAGTGACTCCCAGTATCTCTAAAACAGACTGGGAGGTAGAGCCTTCAGGTACCGGTTCCTATACTGTGGAGCCAGCATCTCTCCATGGGTCAGAGAGGCAGACACTCTGACTACTTTTAAGTCCAGGCTTAAGACTTTCCTTTATGACAGAGCCTTCAGTCAGGACTGGTTCAGGTAGCTCTGAACCATTGATAGCTATGCTGCTACAGGCTTAGACTGCTGGGGGACACATCAGGTTACATGGTGCCCTTCCATCCTCTCCCCTCCCCTCCTCTCCTCTCTCCCCCTCTCTCCTCCTCTCCTCCCCGCACATTTTTGGAACTGTCATTACCATTACTTGTTGCACTTTGTAGTTTGTCCTTGGTGTCTTTCAGTCTCTCTGTGTTTCCACAGATCCACCAGAGCTCCCCCCCCTTTTTTATCCCCTACTGTTACACCGGCCTGCGCTCCCCTCCCATGGACCAGTCTACCATCCAGTCCCCCATCAAGCTGGCTTGCTCTCCCTGCCTCCCCTTCCAGAAGCTTCCTTCTTCAGCTATCAGGCTCCCCTCCTGTGGAACCGTCTCCCTGTTTCAGTCCAGGACCCAGACCCCCTCTCTATATTTAAGAGCAGACTTAAGACCTTCCTTGTTGATCAGGCTTATAGTCAGGACTGCTTAGGCTGGCCCTTAGATCTGCTGCTATAGGCTCAGACTGCTGGGATCTCCCATGATGCACTGGGCTTCTCTGTACTCCTGTCCTCTTACATGTCACTAACTCCTCTTCTTCTCCCCTCATCCCAGATCCTGGTGCTGCTGGAGGAGGCTCCAGACCTGAAGAGGCTCCAGCTGCCACCTGTAGCTCCACCTGCTCACATCCCCGTCTGTCCATCAGTCTCTCCTCCTTTCTCTCTCTTTATCTCTGTCCCTCTCTTTCCTTCTGTCTCTCTGTCTTCCTCCATTCTCTGTCTTTGTCTCTGTCCATCAGTCTCCTCCTTTCTCTCCCTCTTTATCTCTGTCCCTCTCTTTCCTTCTGTCTCTCTGTCCTCCTCCATTCTCTGTCTTTGTCTCTGTCCTGCTCTCCTGCTCTCTCTCCGTCCCCACTGATCCTGGATCTGCTCCACCTTCCTGCTGGTAAAGGAAGGTTCTGGTGGCTGCTGTTGTAGGATGTGCTTGCTGATGGATAATTGTTGGATGGAGGTTCATTGAAGGAGGGAGGTGCTGGACCTGCTCTACTTGGAAAGTGTCATGAGACCCTTTACAAGTAGAGCAGGTCTACTGCTCTACTTGTAAAGTAGTACGCTGGGCTGCACCATGGAAAGCACTGCTGTCAGGAAAGAGAGAAGGATTGGTCTACGTGGGAAAATGGACACGCAGACCAGACTTCATCTTCCCCCTTTTTTCTGCCTTGTGTGGAATAGCAGGTGACAGTCCCTCGGGTCTGGTTTGCTACATTGACGAGCCATCTTTTTCATTGCTCAGTGAGTGAAGGGGTGGTTTGATCCATGTTGGACCACTCGGTTCTCTCACCTTGATTCAGTGCTGAAACTGTGGGACAGTCATTATGCCAGCTTTTAAATTTTTTTATTTGATAGTTTATTTTAGAGAGGCGGCACTGTGGTGCAGTGCTTAGCACTGTAGCCTCATAGCAAGATGGTTGACTTGACGGGAGTTCAAGTCCCAGCTCGGGCACGGGATCTTTCTGTGTGGAGTTTGAGCTTATCCTTAACAGGATAAGCAGTAGAAAATGGATGGATGGATGGATGGATGGTAACTGGATTGAGAAAGTTGAGTTTAAAGGATATTTTGTAATCACAGCTCCTGTTGGATAACAATGCTGTCTGAAGTCTTAGATACCTAAATATTAATTATTTTCAATTATTATTATTGGCAGCCCAGTGGAGCAGTGGTCCTCACTGTGGCCCCCAGCAAGAAGGTTGTGGGTGGAGCCCCGGCTGCAGCACGGGGTCTTTCTGGGTGAGTCTCCATGTTCTCCCTGTTCCTGCTGGGTTCTCTCTGGTACTCCAGCTTCCTCCACAGTCCAAAGACATCAAGAGGGGACCAGGTTAATCCAGACTCTAAATTGACCGTAGGCCTGGCTGGGAGAGCCAATGGTTGTCTGTCTCTATGTGTTGGCCCTGCCATGGACTGGTGACCTGTCCAGGGGGGGGGCTGCTGGCTCCACCCACCCCCCCCCCCGCGATCCTTAACAGGAATAAGCGGAAGACAATGGATGGATGGATGGATGGAAATATTATTCTGTTTTGATTCTTGCATTGCATTTCAGCATTTACCTTTAAGTACAGTATTTCTACTTGGGTAATCCTGTGTTGTGTGGTGACATTAATTATGACAGCATTTTTGAGTAAATTTGTGTTAGACAGGATAAATATCTATTGTTCTGGGAGGTCTATTGTTAATGGTCAAAACATTACAGGGTGTTTTTTTTGGGGGGGGGGGTGGACTTCCCTAGGCAGGGTGTGGTTTATGGGGATATCCATAGTAAGTGAGACACCTGATGATAACATAGTCTCAGCCTCAACCAAATCTAAAAATGACTAAGGACATTCTGAGGCCCCAGACAACTCATATACTACAGTGCCATGTGAAGGGACACTAAAAGTTGGGGGTGTCTCCAAACCTGATTCTCCACGCTCCAGCTGCCCAACACCAGACCCATCCTCACTACACAGGTAAGAATCCTTCCTGCCACAATGTTAGCAATCTGTTTATTCATCTCTTTACTTCTTTTATTTTCATCTCATACAATTCAAATACATATGAAAATAGATACTGTATATTAATGATGCCATTCCTATCATGATACTTTCTGCAGAACACGAAAAGGTGGCAGTGAAAGTATCAGCCTCCACTTGAGACAGAAAACCTGAGGCACCCACCAGTGAGAAAACACCTGACAGTTATTTATTTAATTCCACATTTTCAGTTTTCAACTCAGTTCCTAAAACAAACCAATATCAAGAGCACTTTAGTTTCACACGTGCTCTAATCTTTGGTTTTGAAAGTCCACTTAGTTTTTGCTGATGTCATACTTGCTGTTCTGAAGTCCACCAGATCTGTGAATTTGAATCTACATGACTTTTTTAAAGTGTGACATTATTCAGTTTTAGATGTCATCTTTTGGCTCTATTATCACATTTAAAATTGCTAATTGGACCTTAAACAATAAAAAAGAGGTAGTATCAGTCAAGTTAAGTCAGTTTTATTTGTGTGGCTCCAAACCCCAACCAAAGTTCTGTCCTGACTCTGTCCAAGTAGAGAGGGACAGAGATAAAGAGAGAGAGAAAGGAGGAGAGACTGATGGACAAGAAGAATAAGAATTCTTTGGCCTGGACATTCGCTACTGATCCCTTTAAGGCTCTTCATAGCTGATGGGTTGTGAGACTCTGTTGGCATAGAAAGTACAGTCATCTGAAGAAGTCAAAATTAGATCAGCACTCATGTTTTGGTCCCTGCTGTGGCCCTAGGGCACACAACTAACCTTTTATAGGCTCCATTATTACACCAGGTCTCCAAAGGTAGCCTTGCCAGTAGGAACAGTCAAGCGGTGTAAGCTGGCTGATGGTAAGTGTCGTCCATTTACTCCCACAGCGGCGGCTGTTTATCAGTGAGCTGCTGCTGCCATTCAAAATGGTGACACCGGTGCTGCTCATCTCCTGCCATTCAACAAACTCCTGTGCAGAAGAAGTTGGAGCTAAAAGGTCTTCAAATTGGGGTTCCTAAAACTGTTATACCAATGATGAAAATGTCTTTCTGGTCTGAAAGCACCTCAAGACAAAATAATTTTGTAATTATCAAAATAGCCAATTATTGTTGATCAATCATAACCTTGTTTGCTAAGGGTGCCATACTTCATCGGCTAAAGTGAACATTGTGAACATACAACTGGTTAGGCTATAACGATAAACCCTTCATTCCCAGAGTAAGTAAGATTTCAGTCTGGAGAGGAAATATACGCAGGTAAGTCCTTGTGGTTCTCGAACACCTGCCACTGATAGGCACTTAATGGCAGACAGCCCCCACTGCATGTACTTTGTTTGCTTTATTATTTTGCATTGTCGCCAAATGCGCGCACCTAGCCACTCACGCAAGCGCATAGGCGCATAGGCAGCTATCTGCCGGCACAATAAAAACACCAGCTGACCTACTGCTGTGAGTAGCACTTCATCTACATTCAGTTTCTGTCTTGGTTTACCTGGTTTTCACATTCCACACTACACCGTTCCCCATACAGTCTCACCAGCATGTGTTCGAGTGTGCAGGGGTGGCCAACCAGCATGTTCAAACATTTATTTTTTTTGATTCATCACTCGCGTTTTCAACACGCGCCATTTTTCTAAAACATTCCCTCATCTGTTAAAACATTGTACTGGTAACGAAGCACACTTACACACACCACCGTTTTTGCAGTTTAATGTTTTTAGCAATCTTTACAGACACATTCAGTTTTCTGTAGCCTCACCAGCACATCACACACTCCCTTCTTCCTCGGGCAAAGCCGAGGAACTGTTCCAAGGCGCAATTGTTGGGGGGTCCGCGCGCTCTGGGCAGTGCATACTATTTGAGCATGGGTGTTTTTATGCATTTTGGGGAAAATATATTTTGTTATGTGTAGAGGGGATTTTGGTTATTGAAAATGATTTCAGGTGTTTATGTATTCTGGTATTTTTCTGTTAGTTGTTATTTCTCAGTTAGAATTTTGTTATTTAGTAAATTGATTAATTTTGCAACTGGGCTCTTCTGTGGGGAGGAGTTGCGGGTATAAAAGCCCTGTAGAACGCTCCAGAGCGGGGTTTTTTTTTTTTTGGGTGTAGACGTCGGTGTGGAAGGTACTGAGCAGTTGGCTATAATTTAGTTTTGTGCAGGGTCATTTTTGATTTAGCCTGGCAAACTTAAAGCTTGTTTATTTTTGCATTTTGATATTCTGTTTCGCTGAGTTTAAATTCTGCATTTTGACTTTATTTTGGACACTGTATATATTTGCACCTTTTGGAGGAAAAAATTTAGAAAAAAAAAGGAAAAATAAAAAGTGCTTTTTTTTTTAAAGAAGCTTTTGAAGAATGCTCTCTGTCCTCTCCACCGCCGTCCATTCCTGCAACAGTCATCCAACACAGCATGAATCCAGGATTCTTGCTTCAAATGAAAATTTTTTCCAAAATAGAAATGGAGGGGACCCAAATCAAAACGGAGCTCTACTAGGGAGTATAAACAAGATTTTTATATAAAGAAAGGAAATTCAGTAACAGCTAGTTCCTCTGTGGTTCCGTCACTCACTCGACCTGCTATTATAAAAAGCATACCAATCTATCGTTGAACTGAAAGACATCTTATTTTTTCCTGACAGACTAACATTTAAGACACTGCCTTGTACTCTGACATCATTAGCTGTCATTATCACAGTATCTGTATTTCCCCAGAGAAATGTACTCTATCTAATTTAAGCCTCATCAACCTAGAAGTGCTGGCTTCTTAGATCAAAGATATACTGTATGGGTTAATCATGAACGCTCTGCTCGCTGATACAAGAGGATGGATTCACTATGTTGGTACATTTCATTGTCATTTAATGGAAGAGACATGCTATCCAGAAATGAAAAAATAAAAAAAACATTTAGAGAAGCACCAAAGTAACCCTGAATACCTGATTACACGCCAGACACAAACGCTTAAGGTGCTATCTCTTTCTGTAAGTACTGCCTTGACATGGTCCCCAATCTCTAAATCACTGAATTGCATCCCATGAAAAATATTTGACATTTTATAAAACTGACTTGCTCCCAGGAGTTTTCATGTCATTGGAGGGAGAAGTTGCCAACAAGATGTACAAAATGATGTGTTCACATGTATCTCATGTGTTCTGAAAAATGCATGTGTATATAAGATTTCCATTCTGGTATAGCAGATGTTGCTGTATTTTTTGAATCTTCCATCTGTTGTCAATGCTGAAAATGTCTATTCTCACTTTTCTGGGATTGCTGGATGCCTGAGCAGCAACAGGTGGTGGTAGCCTCTGGCTCCGAGATCGTGACATTATAGGAGGGAGACGTGGATTTAATGTAAAGAACTGATGATTTAATGTTAACAAAATACAAGGATCAACACGAGACAAACCATAACATGCACTGGGGTGTGGTTATCAGTCGCATCAGTGGTGAGTGCGGGTGCGTGCATGAGTGTAAGGTGGGTGTAGATGTGTGTGGCGTGATGGATGCAGAGAACTAAACAAAACAAAACAAAACACAAAGAACGCAGCCCTCGTTCCAACTCCAGGAGGAGTGGGCGAGAGAGAGCAAGCGGCCGGGTTGGCCGTCTGCTTTATAGCTGGGAGACACCGGGCCCAGGTGCTCCCAACCAGCTTGATTGCTCAACAGTTCCATCCAAGGAAGCTCCAACCTGAAGAGGGAAGGAAGACAACGTAACTAACGCCACACCCCCATGCCTGTGACCATGGGGACGTGACATCTGTGTGCTCAGGTAATACAGTACATGTAATTCTGAAGAAAATGTTTCAGCATAACAGATTGTGTACTCTGACTGACTCCACCCCTTAATTACAGCTGCTATGCCTGTTAAATGTACATGTACATTATGGATTTACACCTTCAAATACATTCATTTTTCATTCAAAAGCAACAACCCTACTTGTTTGATATGGTGCTGCGATAAAACTGTCTCTTGCTAACCCTTAACATCTAATTCATTCTACATGCAATAGGAGCACAAGATTGGTCATTGCTATCAATTATCAATCGATTGTAGCTGCTGCAATGGCCACGTTAGTTGTCCAAAGCGTCACTTTTTTTCTTGGTGAAATCTCTGTCAATAAGTAGCAGGAAAATTCTTGGAAGAATCCTCCCTGCCTGCAGCTAAGTTGGTAGAAAAGCAGTTCTTCCCAGTGTGAGCCGTATGTCCCAGACAAAGATTCAGCAGCCTGACCATGCAGGTGATGATCCACGCAAAGGACATTAATGATTTGAGGCATTGCGCTTGTGTCGTTATTTTCATTACTGAAGACAAACATTTGGACAAGACATATCAATGTTTGATTGACGAATTTCAAGAGTTTCCACTGCAGCTTTGAGTAAGGTAGAAAAGTTATTCCAGCTTCTTTAACTTGGAGCCTAAATTGTCTCCAATAAGAGCAGAGACACTACCAGTTCAATAAATTTGATACTGTAGCTTCTTGCCTCCCATGGAGAGGTTGTTTCCATCCTCATCCATGTACGTGTGTGTGTGTTGTCTTGACCACAATATATTATGTTGTTGTTCTACTGCTATTTTACAGTCATGTTCATGCAATAGAGTTGTGCATGCGCACTGATGTCATTATACATGTGTGAACAAGAATGCTTCAGTAAAGTGCTGACAGAATGGCCGTCCACAATGTTCTTCTTAGCTAGTGAGTTAAAATGTAACATCTGGTGACAAAGGTAAAACCTGAACTTTTCCAATGGGGAGGAAAGACACATGCTTTTGGTACTAGTGAGTACAATGGCCCAGGTTGAATGTATGGACAAATTTAAGCCGGAAATGAACAGTGGTCAGCTTACATCGAACAGCTGGAGATGTTCTTCGAAGCTAACGACATAGCCAATGATAAAAAAGTAGCTACTTTGCGAAGTGTAACGGGCGCAACTGCCTGGGAAGCCAAAAGATCAGACATTTGATAGTTAAGTTAGATCGTAAAGACCCTCAAAGAACATTATGATCCAATATATTTCCATTTGAACATAGTGAATGGGCAGCACCAGTCGTACCAGTGGTGAAAAAAGACATGTCACTCCACCTGTGCGGTATCAGTAAACCAGGCTGTAGAAACAGATACCTACCCTCTACGAAGGTAAGAGGAGCTATTAGCAACCGGAAGTGGAGGTAAGGTTTTCTCTAAGATAGACTTAGCAGCTTACCAGCAAGTGTTGCTTGATGAGGACTCAAACAAATACACTACCATCAACACACACGGGGGATTGTTCATTTACAACAGACTTCCCTTTGCAGTCAGCTCCGTGCCTTCCATTTTCCAGCCGATTATGACAAATTTGATAAAGACTTACCAGGAGTAGTGTTTCTTGATGGCCTGCTCATTGTGGGGCACTCACAAGAAGGACATTTACACAACCCCCAGATGGTCCTGCAACACCTCAAAGAAAATGGGCCAAGAGTGAAGCACTCCAAATTTGAGTTCAGCTAAACTCGCGTGTAGTACCTTGGTCAGGTCCTGGATAAGCAGGTGATCCACCCAACAAAAGACAAGGTGAGAGTGGTGCAGGAGGCTCCTGCCCCAACCAACATCAAAGAGCTCCAGGCTTTTTTGGGACAGTTTTAACTATTATGGAAGGTTTGTGCCACAGCAGAGCACAGAGTTGGCACCATTATACAGACTGTTAAGGGGACAGGTACCTTGGAAATGGACTAAGGTAGAGCAGGGAGCTTTTGATAAGTGTAAAGCTTTACTGACTAGTGATAGAGTTTTAGGCCACAATGACCCCAACCTACTTTTCACTTTAGCATGCAATGCCTCTGCCTACGGCATCGGGGCAGTTATCCAGCACACCATGCCAAATGGGGTGGAGCACCCACTAGCTCACGCCACTCGAACATGTTTCCCATCAGAAACTAAATACTCTCAAATAGAGGAGGAAGCTATAGGGCTTATCTATGGTGTAAAGAAATTTCACCAGGACTTGTGGGGAAGACTTTAGTGACTGACCATTGCCACCTTCTGAGGCTGTTTGTTGAGCACAAGAGTCTGCGCACACTTGCAGCTGCACGCATTCAGTGCTTGCCATTTATCCTATCGTCTATGACTTCCACATTGTCTATCGTAAGTCCGAATAGCACAGTAATGCTGATGGACTTTCCAGAAACCAGTGACACAGGAACTGCCACAACTACCGCTATAGTCCACTCACTGTTGGCTGAGCATCTACAGGAAGCTCCACTGAATGCCACACAAGTTGCCTGGGTAACGTGCACAGAAGTGAGCTATCACGAGGCTATCCACATATGATGAAGGGCTGGCCTACACAAGTGGAGGAAAACCTTAGGAGATTTATAAATGCAGAGATGAGTTGTCCATAGAGCAAGGTTGTGTTTTCTGGGGGACCAGGGTGATAGTACCCTCAGAGATGAGAAAAGAGGTGTTGAGAGAGATTCACACGGGGCATCAAGGAATAGTGAAAGCGAAAGGCCTAGCTCCCTAATATGTATGGTGGTCCAACATTGCCTCAGATCTTGAGAGAATATGTAGAGAATGTGAGACATGCCGGCTCGTAAAGAAAATGCCACAACAGGTCCCACTCCACCCAAGGGATTTTCCAGGTGAGACCTGGAAGAGACTGCATATAGACTTTGCTGGACCTTTCCTGAACAACATGTTCATGATACTAGTAGATCTAATCACAAAGTGGTTACAGGTGTTCAGTATGACACAAATCCCCTTTCAGGATACCATCACTTGACTCAAGAGACTGTTCTCATCCTATGGTCTCCCTGAACAAATTGTGACCAACAATGCAACTATGCTATACATCTGAGGAATTGCTAACCTTTGTCAAATGAAAAGGAATTCGACACACGACAAGCACCCCCGGCCACCCAGCCGTCACACTTTATGTTTCAGTACTGGACCATACGCAACTGCACAACTGCACAGTCCCTACCTGATCTGTTCCTTCACAGGCATTTCAGGACCAGGCTGGACTTCCTACAGCTTTCCACCAAAGGCACTGTGTGTCCAAAACAGTACCAACAGAAGGACTGCCACGACAACAGTGCGGCAGACCGGTCAATCACCATGGATGATGCGGTGTATCTGCGTAGCACTGTCGGGGGAGGGGACGAGTGGATACCTGGATTTGTTGTATGACAGACTGGACCTGTGTTGTATGAGGTGAGAGAAAGGGACTCCAGTACAGCACACAGACATCATGGCGATCACCGCACCAGTTGACAGTGATTCTGGTGAAACTGAGCTGGTCAGTAGTGACAGTGCTACTCAGGGAACTATGAACACTGCTTTGCAGACACCACAATGAGTGCTTGAACCTGTGGTTTCTGAGGCGCTCAAGCCGAACAAGTAAGCCAACACTGTGTTATTCAACATAGGACTGCCTAACATAGCAATGGACTGTGGTCATGTTTATTATATATGTGGTTCACAAATACAGCCAGTACAGTTATACTCCATAATAGAGTGTAATGTTGTTTGATTTAAATGTGGTTAATTTATGTAGTGTTAAATAAGACCATGGTTCTAAAACAAATATCAATCCATCCATCCATCCATTTGCTTCCGCGTATCCTATTAACGGTCGCAAGGGGGGTGGAGCCTATCCCCACGGCTTTTGGGCGAGAGGCGGGGTTCACCCTAGACGGGTCACCAGTCCACTGCAGGGCCAACACATATAGACAGACAACCATTGGCTCTGTATTGCTTTTTCATTAAATGTCATTAAATATTTGAAGGACTTGCAACTTTTACAGCACCTCAGAGAGTATAGTGAGATAAACAGAGTAGCTACTGTGGACTATTAGTAAAACCATTAACAGTATGAAACTGACAAATGTCAACTCCTCAAGTGTCCTTGTTTGCAACAGTTGAGCTGAAAAGTTCTCAAGAGAAATCAGCACATTCACTTTTGTAGCCTTTCAAGTGGAGAAAGACTGAAATACAAGCAAACTCGCTCTAAAGACAAAAATACAAAAGAAATTAACATCAGCAACAGAGACGATGAGATATTTGTCGTAAGAATATTTAATATTAAATCCTAACTGAACATATCAGACTGTTGGGAGAAGATGAGCCACAAGTGGAGAAACCCCTCATGTGCTGCAGTAGCAGCTCCACATGCCAGTCTGCTGATTTTCACCTGGAACTTCGTACATTAACTCCGATTGACCGTCTTTGTGCTACCTTTTTCCATTGTTTCATATACTCCGAAGTGTCTCTCATTGGTTCCTGTTTTTATTTTGAAAATCTCTTGATTTTTGTATCTTGTCTGCCTTACTTCCTACCTTTGATCAGTGTCTGGTTCGTTCATCAGCCTTCAGTTCCATCTGGGTCTCTCATCCAATCAGCTGCTTCCTGCCCTCCTGTTTATTGTTGTGTCATTCGTGAGATTGTTCTTTAGTTTGGTTTGCTGCTGTCCATCCATCCATCCACCCACCCATCCATCATCCACCCATCCATCTATCCACCCATCCATCCCTCCATCCATCCCTCCATGTTCTCCCTCTTCTCCTGTTCAGGGTGGTGGGGGTGGAGCCTATCCCAGGAGCCTCCCCCCTGGACAGGTCACCAGTCCATGGCAGGGCCAACACATAGAGACAGACAACCATTGGCTCTCCCAGCCACGCCTACGGTCAATTTAGAGTCTGGATTAACCTGGTCCCCTCTTGATGTCTTTGGACTGTGGAGGAAGCTGGAGTACCAGAGAGAACCCAGCAGGAACAGGGAGAACATGGAGACTCACCCAGAAAGACCCTGTGCTGCAGCTGGGGCTCCACCCACAACCTTCTTGCTGGGGGGCCACAGTGAGGACCACTGCTCCACCGGGCCGCCTAAAACAAATATGTTTATTGATATTTACATTTGGTAAGTGAATATTATTTCTGCAGGCTATCCCCAGTTAAGAGGGGTGATGATGTGGTGTCTTGCCCACAATATATTATGTTGTTGTGTTCCTGCTATGATACAGTCAGGTTTATGCAATAGCGTTGCACATGTGCACTGATGTCATTATGCCCGTGTGAACAAGAGTGCTTCAGTAAAGTGCTGATTGAATAGTTGTCTGCATCGTTCTTCTGAGTGAGCAAGTTAAGATCTAACAGTGTGGCGCTGCAGAGCCTCATAGAGTGAAGAACAGGCTGGAACAGCACATTTGGGACAAAATTATCCTGCAAGGCATTCTATCAATTAGATAGATGAATGACCATGGGTTTTAATTAGAACACTGGGTACGTGTTCAACTTCATTATTCAGGGGGAACCAAACAAATTCTGCAGGCCCACAGCAGAGAGGAGGCTGGCTGTTCCATCAGCAAGCCGCCTCTGATAAGATCACTGGGGCTTTGAAAGGTGGTGACATAAAGAGGAAGAATATGCCCTCAACAAATGGAAGAAAACATCCGGAGAAAATGTTAAGAAACCGGGCAAAGACACACAATAGTGTGGTTGGGGAGGCTCATATGAAGGTGTTTCTACTCTGTCCCCTGAATGATAATGAATCGTTGTGAGAATGAAACACTGTGATTGAGATATGAGTGTTGAATACACTGGTTGCACATTAACCGCAGTCACTTAAACAGCCAGTGAAGGTGCAGTGCAGGTTTTTTTTTTTGCTGGCTAGGATATATAGTCAGTGTTCTCTCTCTGTGCTCTCAGTGTGCTTTCTAGTAGTTATACATGATTTCGCTTCTTCTTTGAAAAGGGTGTTTACCAAAACAACTTAATTTTATAATTCATCATTTGATTGCTTCAGAGGAAATGATTATTATTCTAATGAATCTGGACAGTATGTTTGGCACATACGTTGTTTAAAGGCACTGCTGTGTTGCAGAGATGGACCTGTGTCACGCATCACCCACAGCATTCCCTCCATTACCTTCCATCACTGGCTTGTACTGCACAGTGGAAGATTCATTCAGATGTGTTCTCTGGGTTAACATGCTCATTTTCTCTCGTATTGGTGGCTGCATTGTCATAAAAAAAAACAGCATATGGCTCGCATCCTCTCCGGCATCTGAATATTCTTTTGGTCTCCTCATTTTACAAACAAGTACTTTATTTAAAATAAACAACAAGGTTAGATAACACTGTAGGTAATTAGTTGAGAGTCACATGATGGGTTTTTAATAGCTCAGCTATGTGCCATTATATGAAGCAATAAACGAGTGCCACTGTGTCCTCTTTGCAAACACAGCACTGCAGTACATCCTGGACTCATCTACATCATAAATGTGACAAAGCTCCATGAAAGGATGCAGGGCTACTTCTCCTTGTTTTACAGCTGTCTCCAGAGAATCAGCCAACCAAACAGTTGTCAGCATTGTTGACATCCCTCCCCTTTTTTTTCCTGGCAAAATTTCTGAAACAACACTTGCCAGCTTCATTTTGTGGTTGTTTTTTTTTTGTGTGAACTCCAGTTGGTGCACTAAATTGCACAGAGACCCCAAGACACCCCTTCTGCAATACATGAATACACACTTCTGCACACATGTTGCTGTTTGGTCCTCAAACAACACTGAAGGCCCAACATATGAAAAAAAGTTAGTGCTGCTTATGGATGACAATTTATTGTTGCTTGTCTGTGTTTGTCTCCACCGATGGCATGATCCTTGTCTGGTGTTCCTGTTTTATTTTATAGTAAGTGTCCTGTCTTCCTGTGCCCCTTCTCATGATTGCCTTGTGTCTCCATCCATCCATCTATTTTCTACCTCTTATCCTGTTAAGGGTGGTGGGGCTGGAGCCTATCCCAGCGGCTTTCGGGCGAGAGGCGGGGTTCACCCTGGATGGTTCACCAGTCCATGGCAGGGCCAACACATATAGATAGACAACCACTGGCTCTTCCAGCCACGCCTACGGTCAATTTAGAGTCTGGATTAACCTGGTCCCCTCTTGATGTCTTTGGACTGTGGGAGGAAGCCGGAGTACTGGAGAGATCCCATGCAGGCACAGGGAGAGCATGCAGACTCCACACAGAAAGATTCAGTGCCTGAGCCGGGACTCGAACCTTCTTGCCGGGCAGTAAGGGTCTCTTTTTTGTTACCCCAAATCGAAGAGAACCTTCAACGACTATGATGCACAGCCCTCGCTCTCTTCAAATTCAAGTCGTCAATTTTATTTCTATAGCACCAAATCCCAACAAAAGTTCTCTCCTGACTCTTTCCAAGTAGAGCAGGTCCAGCACCTCCCTCCTTCAATGAACCTCCACCCAACAATTCTCCATCAGCAAGCACATCCTGCAACAGCAGCCATCAGAAACTTCCTTTACCAGGCAGGAAGGTGGAGCAGGTCCAGGATCAGTGGGGATGCAGAGAGAGCAGGAGAGCAGGACAGAGACAAAGACAGAGAATGGAGGAAGACAGAGAGACAGAAGGAAAGAGAGGGACAGAGATAAAGAGAGAGAGAGAAAGAAGGAGAGACTGATGGACAGACGGGGATGTGAGCAGGTGGAGCTACGGGTGGCAGCTGGAGCCTCTTCAGGTCTGGAGCCTCCTTCAGCAGCACCAGGATCTGGGATGAGGGGAGAAGAAGAGGAGTTAGTGACACGTATGAGGATAGGAGGAGAGAGAAGCCCAGTGCATCATGGGAGATCCCAGCAGTCTGAGCCTATAGCAGCAGATCTAAGGGCCAGCCTAAGCAGTCCTGACTATAAGCCTGATCAACAAGGAAGGTCTTTAGCCTGCTCTTAAACATAGAGAGGGGGTCTGGGTCCTGGACTGAAACTGGGAGACGGTTCCACAGGAGGGGAGCCTGATAGCTGAAGGCTCTGGCTCCCATTCTGCTGTTAGAACTCTAGGAACCAGCAGGAACCCTGCATCCTGGGAGTGAAGGGTTCTAGCTGGATCATAGGGGACTAGGAGCTCTGTCAACGGCCACATCCACTGCTTTGAAGCCAGAACAGTAAGAGCACAAGTTGTGAAAAGTGACTGATTCTGATGCTGTGACTAAATAAGATTTGTAGGCGCTTCAAAATCTCCAGTACTTTGATGCTACACTGTAAGTATCATCATTTTAGTTTTTTGCTTCATATTTTTTTTGTCTTGTCCCAAAAGCCAGCTTCCAAGTCTGGGGATCAGACACCCAAGGCCCCCACTTTGGTCTGCTGCCCAAACCACCCTGGACTAGACCCTTCCATTTCCTCCTGTGGGTGGTGGGTCCACAGGGGCACGAGTCCATTTAACCATTTTGGAGTGGGACAAGCCGGACCCCATGGGCTAAGGCCCAACCACCATCGCCAACGGGCCCCAACTCCGGGCCTGGATCCAGGGTGGGGCCCCGGTACCCCTCCGGGCTGGGTACACAAACTTCTTGATTTCCTTCCCATGAAGGGTCTTTTGAACCGTTCTTTGTCTGGCCCTTCACCTCGGACCAGTCTGCCTTGGTTGACCCGACCAGGGGCAAAATGCCTCTGACAGCATTGCTCCTAAAGTCATTCGGGCACTCTAACTCCTCCAGCAAAATGAGGTGACGGTTCCAGGAGGAGTATTGGTCGGTTTCAAAAAGGTTCTGGCACACCATCCGTTGCCTCTGGGGGGAAGGCGGCAATTTGGCCACACTGTTTACAGTGGGTTGGATTCCGCCAAGGCTGACCTTTGTCACCGGTTCTGTTCATAACTTTTTTAGACAGAATTTCTAGGCACAGCCAGGTGGTGGAGGGGGTGCAGTTTGGTGGCAGGAGGATGTTGTCTCTGCTTTTGCAGATGATGTGGTCCTCTTAGCTCCATCGAGCCACAACCTCTAGCTCTTGCTGGGACAGTTTGCAGCCAAAAGTGAAGCAGCTGGGATGAGAATCAGCACCTCCAAGTCTGAGGCCATGGTCCTCAGCTGAAGGTCGGGGGGGGGGGGGGGGGGCCTGCCTCAGGCGGAAGAGTTTAAGTATCTCGGGGTCTTCTTCATGAGTGAGGGTAGGATGGAGCGGGAGATTGATAGGCGGAACGGGGCGGCATCTGCAGTGATGCGGGTGCTAAACCAGTCTGTTGTGGTGAAGAGGGAGCTTAGCCAAAAGGCGAGGCTCTCAATTTACCGGTCAATCTACCTTCCAACCCTCACCTGTGGTCATGAGCTCTGGGTAATGACTGAAAGAACAAGATCCTGAATACAAGCGGCCGAAATGAGTTTCCTCCGCAGGGAGGCTGGGCTCTCCCTTAGAGACAGGGTGAGAAGCTCAGTTCTTCAGGAGGGACTCAGAGTAGAGCTGCTGCTCCTCCAGGTAGAGGAGTCAGTGGAGGTGGTTCAGGCATCTGGTGAGGACGCCTCCTGGATGCCTCCCTTGGGAGGTGTACCAGGCATGCCCAACTGGGAGGAGGCCTTGGGGCCGACCCAGGACACGCTGGAGGGATTATATCTCTTGGCTGCCCTGGGAAAGCCTCAGGATTCCCCCGGAAGAGCTGGTGGAAGTGGCTGGGAGAGGACAGTCCAGGCTTCCTTGTTGAGGCTGCTGCCCCCGCGACCCAGACCAACCAGATAAGAGGAGGACGACGATTTTTTGTCTTAATAATGTTCAAATATCATAGAGTTTCATTTTAGTTACGTTTCCTTGGAAGATACCTTATTTTTCTCAACACTGAGCTTGACAGCACAAGATTTTTCCTTTTGTGAGGAATAAAGACATGAGTTGAACCTCCCTGTGAACTCCTAACCGCCCCAGGTGCAGCATCACACACCTGCAGGGGGAGCATCAGCTGCAGTACTTACTGACGTGACTTTTTCACCATGGGATATTTTTAAGGATCCCTTCTATGTGGTATGAATGAAAATATGCATTAAATATTGTTGGGGATAGTTTTTATATTATTGTATCTTCTCATGTCACATCTTAAACACAAACATTTTGCAAATAATCAAACACTTAAACATAAATAGCAACCAAACATTAGCACCAATCACCATCACTGTGGCCCCCAGCAAGAAGGTTGTGGGTGGAGCCCCGGCTGCAGCACGGGGTCTTTCTGGGTGAGTCTCCATGTTCTCCCTGTTCCTGCGTGGGTTCTCTCTGGTACTCCAGCTTCCTCCACAGTCCAAAGACATCAAGAGGGGACCAGGTTAATCCAGACTCTAAACTGACCGTAGGCGTGGCTGGGAGAGCCAATGGTTGTCTGTCTCTATGTGTTGGCCCTGCCATGGACTGGTGAACCATCCAGGGTGAACCCCGCCTTGCGCCCGAAGGCAGCTGGGATAGCAGGTTTCCCACGTGTCCTGGAAAACGATTTCAATTTTCAGTCATGGAAAACATGGAAAATGAGAAAAAAAAGGACAAATGTCCTGGAAACGGTTAATATTTCCTGGAAAATTACTCATCCTCCCCCTACCTTGTGAGCCCATGCTAATGGGTTAAAAGTTACGCACATGCATGTCTGTTGTCACCTTTTTCTGAGCACAGTCCTTCCCTGCCTCTAACCAGCGCAGCGCCCCAAGTGACGCTACCAGCCAATCATATTTGCATTTCCACTTAGAGCAGTTCTGCAACCCATTGAACCACTGGCATTTTTTTCCAGTGTTATTAGCATAAATGAATGGGATTTAGCATGGCTAAATTTGCATTACAACTATCAATCAGTCAATTTAGTTTGTTTAGCTACAATAACTGAAGAATTTGAATGAAATTATTTTGTTAAATATTGACCTTTTTGCACTGCAACATAAAGTTTTTTTTATATTTAGTTATATTCATGACAATTTCTGTTTTGCTTGGTACTTCGCAATTTGAAAAATGCAGCTGTCAGATGTGTAAGTAAACTAAGTTGTGCAGTAAAATAAGATGAAAAAAAGGAAATTGTTTTTCAGTGATTTATTTAAAATATACAAATATTTTTAGAGGAAGTGGAGGAGAAAAAGTAAGAGAGAAGAGAAAGTTGAACTGGGAGTTGCCCAGTTGACCATTGTTCCTCTCGTCGTCTCCCAAACTCTTCACCAGAGACTAGAACTGAAGAAACCGCTTGATGAGAGGAGAACCTGAACCAGTCCTGTTGACCACCACACAGAACCGCAGAGGAACCAGGACCCAGAGGACTGAGAACCTTCACCAATATTGAGGAGTTTGCTGTTTCACTTTGTGGGGGGATTATAAAAAGGGCTGCATGTGAATTGAACAATGCAGACAGCAATAGTTGGACAATAGCGAGCTGCAACAGTCTAGGAGCTAAGCTGAGATCAGCCTCTGCAGGCATGACCAATCGATCAGAAACATCTCCACAGAAGCCTCAACAGCTGATCAAAGATTAAATCCTGTGTGGGAGATTCAAGCTGGGCTTCATTCAAACAAATTCCCTTTTATGTCTGTTTAGACTGTTTTTTTAAACTTAAGTCAACTTTCCCTCCTATCAGCTTCCTCATTAATAAGTCAATCCCAGGGGATGAATCGTGGTTTCCCTTCTGTGGCACCACGTGAACACAACTGATGTTCGACCTCATCACTCAGCCATGTAGAGAAGATGACAAGTCTATTTTATGGCAGTAACACCAATAACCTGGCAACTTGAAACCACCTCCATTCCATATGGATGGAAGGACTTCAATGTATTTGCACTGATGTCTTTGCAGTCTGGTGTAAGTAACCAGCACCAGCTGAGGAGCAGAAGACCAGGAGCTGGTGATGGATCAATTAGTCTGACAGCATTCAGTCCAAAATGAAGACTAGAAACTAAGAAACTTTCTTTAGATAGCAAATACTGCCATGGTTCATTACTCTGAGACATTAATTAAAGTAAATGAGAGTATGTCGAGAGTGACAGTTATGCAACCAGTTAAAGGACGTGTTATGGCCTCTCACCTGTTATAGAGCCATGTGGTGTAAGAATTTTGCTTTCCACTCTATTATTACTACAATCTGCAGGTATTGCTCTGAGGTAGGAAATGTGTTGTCAGTCCTGCCCTCCTCCTACTCAGCTGTGAAGTTTCCCGCCCCACACTTGTCACTCAGTCTGATGAGCTGTCGATGGTGAAACTGCTCCGAGCCTTAGGCTAAGCTCACCAGGGCATCCAGAACTTCCTCAGAGAGCTCCGCTGGTCTTCAACCATCTCTTTAGCCTTGTCACATACACATTTTGTTGCCATTACAGTCGCAGGTCAACTCCCAACTCCCACCAGTCGTCTTACAAATTAAATACACAAAAAGCACTGTTGAAATGCAGGCACAGCCACCATTTGTATTTGGTTTATGACTGATGCATGTGTGCTTGCTGTTTCTTGGCTTTCATAGTTAGTTTGTCGGGGATAGCTTCAGTATGTTAAAATGTGATTCAACGAAATATATGGATTGCTAATATATATCAGCCAAAATGTGTCTTGGGGTTGCTATTTTTATGCAACACAATTCACATCTAAAATGGAACTCTAGAACTCTCTGAAAATGAAACTAGACAGTTTAATAAGGTCTTAATTATCTCTTATATGACAATGGATTTGATTTATGTTTTTGCCAATCATTGGACATTTATGATTCGATGGACACTAATTATTCTGACCTTGTTGAAGTCATCAGCCACACTCGCATATTAGCCATGTGATGCTGAACAGCAGGTTACACACTGTATTGTTTAAAATCTTCGAGGGGGGCGAGATAAAGGCTTCACAGTGAGACGTTGTTGGTGTGTCATTGGTTGGACCGTGACACCTCAAGAAGGCTCATCAGGTCTCAGGTGCAACCACTTGCAGTGAAGCAGATTGTGATGACGATGATGACCTTCACCTTTGGCTTTCTTGAGCAGGCTTAATTCTTGTCTTACGGTTGACCCCTTTGGTACCGCACTGCTGGTTTATGTATGATAATCTAGTCCTGCTCTGTTGTAGTTTCTGGAGGACCAGCTGTTGCCTTCAGGTGTAACATCCTTGTGTGGTGCAGGTACTGATATAGGACACCGTTGCTGGAAAGCTGCAGAAGACAAGAAGATTTTATCAACTTCCTGAAAACCAAATAATGATGATGTTTTAACAAAAAACAACAGCAAAGACATCACATTTGATACAGCAATTGCAAACACTGCAGCCTGTCTTGATTAGGCTGTTTTTCTGTGTTCAAAACATTTATCTTTGAATTGATTATGTTTCTCCCAAACTAAAAAATGTTCCATGATATCAGTGGTGTTGAAACATTTGAAACAAATCCAATTTGTTGTTCGCTCCTTGCTTTTCAACTGGAAAATGTACCCCAAATTTTGCAGCTCTTCTGGGCAGAAAATCAATAAGCTGTTTTCATAAAACAACACCGTACAGTGGATCACTCAATTCAAAGAGTTGCTGTGCCATTAAATGATTTGTATGCCACGCTGTTTTGCTGTGTGCACCGCACAGGTTACCAAGGCAGCCAAGACAATGATGCATCAGTGACGAGGGAAACCTTCCTATAATTATGGTAACAGCACAAAGCTGACAGTGTGTCTTTGCTACTTATTCTACAGACAGGACTCTGACGCCTTTGTATGTTCTTGCAGTGATGACACAGTTTTTAAGCCAACAACCGCAAGAATAGTCTAGTCACAGTCATACCTACGGTCAATTTAGAATCTGGAGCCCAGGGGCCCACCAAGTTTATGGGCCTATCATTCTGGGGACAGGATGAGTTAATAAAGTCACATTGTTTTGTAACTTGTCAGTTTTCCTGTGTGCTCTATACACTGTAAAAATGAATCAGTAGAATGTAAGGTAAAATACTGGCAGCTGTGGTTGCCAGGATTTCACCGTAAAAAATACAGTCACAATGTATGAGACATTATGGTATGTTATTTTGGAATCCGTTAATTTTACAGTAGAGAACTGTATTTGCTTACGGTAAATTACTATATAAAAACATGTTTTACAGTAATACAGTGTAAAAATAATAATTATTAAACCCACTGATGGTAATTTGCTTCATAAATAATAGTTTTATTATAAACCCATTTACAGTAAACCATATTACAAATAACATACTGTAATCTGATCAGTTATAAATATACCACAAATGTATAGTACATTTTGTTATTGCAGATTCAACTTTACAGTAAATTACTGGCAGCTGTGGTTTCAGTGTAAAAAAAAATACATGATACATACACAAATACACAAAATTACATGAGAAATTACAGTTGGTTCACATAGATTTTACCATCAGCAACTGAATATAGTGAATTGTGAAGGAAATAACCAAGCTACGGGAAACAGTTTTTACATTTCCACGATCTCCAAGAACAGATTGAACTGATCAAATAACTTGTTGGGTATACCCAAATTGCAGAGGTGAAAATTTGAATCATAAAAAAATGAGCCACTTGCCCCGGGTTGAGCAAGAGTAACAAGTCACTGAGTCCAGACATAGCTGAAGAGGGCACTCAACATGGACATTAGGGTTGTATTGATACACTAATCTGGCGATACGGTATGGTTGAGCAGCATTGACTCAAACTTGCTCTCTTTGAAAATGTCACCATCTCTCTCTCTTTCATATCCTCCCACGTCCACCACTGTGAAACGCTATCTGTAAAAAACATAAATTCATTGCATGTTGTTTGTTAACAGAGAGAACTCAGAGAGTCAAGGTGAATGGAGTTTTATCTGAGTCGCTATGCTCTTCTACTGGCTCACCACAAGGATGTGTTCTTTCCCCCTTACTTTTTATTTTTTATACAAACGTGCAAAAGTACTTATGAAAACAGGCACATTTTGAAATTTGCAGATGATACTGTCATTGTACGTCTGTTGTCAAACAGTGAATCCAGCCATGGTCCTGTTTTTAAAGATTTTATTGATTGGTGTGATCGTTCCTTCTTGGTGCTTAATACAGCCAAAACAAAAGATATGATCATTGATTTTAGACTACAGGCTGTAAACCACGATCCCACCGTCATGAAGGGTCAACCTCTGGAATGTGTTGAGAGTTACAGATACCTTGGGACTATCATTGACTCGAAACTAACTTTCAGCTTAAACTGTGAAGGTGTGTGTAAAAAGGGACATCAGCGCTTGTTTTGACTTCGGAGACTGGCCCGTTTTAACATTTTTAGATCTATGCTGACCCTGTTTTATCGTGCTTTTATCGAGTCTTTTTTATCCTTCGCCCTGGTCTCTTGGTTTGGGAATTTGTCACTTCAAAACAAAAACTCACCGAACCAAATTATTAAGTGGTCTGGCCGGCTTATTGGAGAGCCCCAACTCCCCATTACAGAACTGTACAAGAGGCAGTTACTGAGGAAAGCGAACTCCATACTGGGGGATCGCTCCCACCCCTTAAATGATGAGTTCCGGCTCCTCCGCTCTGGCCGCAGATTCAGCGTACCGAAGGGTCACACAAAGCGGTACAGAATCAGTTGTATACTCAGAGCGGTCGGAATTTTAAATGACCATAAGTCTAGACCATAGGGTACCGGACATAAATCTATATAAAGTTATTTATAACTTATTTATATGGATTTTACTTCTGATGATTTCATTCAGATCAAAGGACGCACTGACACGCACTTTTACCATGTTTTTATATTTAGATAGATTTTTATTTTTTTATTTTTTTTTGGATTGATTTTATTTGATTGATTTTATTGTATGGACCTGGCTGGTATGTCTAGTGTGGAGATGTGAGTGGTATGAGGGGATTGCTGAATTCCTGCCTGCAAAACAAATTTACCCTCGGGTACAAATAAAGAAACCTTGAACCTTGAACCTTGTGTGGTTACTGTACAACATGGACTCAGATCAAACAGACAAGTTTTAAATTATGTGGCTGTCTTACCTGGCATCGCATGTTGCCATTAGCACAATTGAGTGAGTCCCTTTATAGTTGAAGTAGTCACTTCCTGCACGTTCCGGTGCTTTAATGGTTACAACTTTACCATCAAGGTTTCCAACGCAGTTTGGAAAGTTCCACAGCCACCAGTAATCTGCTGCCATGGCTTCCCACTGGCTGGTTGAAGGACACAGCAAAAAGTCGGGCTGGAGGGCTGTCCACAATGCTTTGCAGACCTCGGAAAAACAGCTGGACACAGTGCTCCACGCCAGTTTGCAGCTAGCTAAAATTCTTAGCGTCACCGCCAGTCTTTGGGTGACATCAACAGGCATGCTGTGCATTGTCTGGTGCAATATTAAAGGCTGTATACGGCGAAGAAGATCGTCAAATCAGTCCGTTGACATTCGAAAATAGCGAAAGTGCATTTCCTCATCGAGGCTCCTCAGTGGGCAAACCCGTGTGGTAAATTCACCCGTTCTCAACCTCGACTGGTTCAGTGGTCAGACAGACCACCTCCGCAAACGTCTTCTGTGTTGCCCTCACTTCAACATTTGGAGTAACAACATTTGTTGTTCAATATCAATGAGTTCCAGCTCCAAAAACACCCACTCCATCTCAATTGCCATCGTTGTTGTTGTTGTCTCATGTTGTTCTGAGTGGAAGAAAACCAAGGAATCCCACAAGAGCCCCCCGAAACCATACAAAGACATAGCCACACACCCCTAGCGGCTTGGCGGTGAATTGCAGGGCAATGCGTTCCCTCAACGCAGAACTTCGAATGCTAAATGACGGCGTAGGGCTACACTGTCCCTACAATGCAGAAGCATAAACCAGGCTTTAGGCAGCTTTTTAGCTTGATACTGAACACAGGAGGGAGCTGCTGGCCAGTCCAGCCACCAGCTTCACAAAAATAAACCATGGCAGCCAATAATTCAATTGGCGGGTGACAGCAGCATAGCGGGGCTCCATCGCGTTCACCAGGCGCCTAAAGCCGGTGTTTTCCACCACCCAATAAGGTCTCAAATCCTGACAAATAAAGTAGCAATGGACTCCGTAATTTTCTGCAACCTCGAAGAAGAAAATGGGAACTTGTGGCAACAACCGCTGTCACTGTCCAGTGTGGTTCGTTTGGGGTCGTGCCTCAGCTTCTTGGGCTCGGTCTCAGTTGGCATTCCTTGTCCGGGTGGTGACGTTTTAGGAGCTCTCGCAGGTTGGTGGTACTTCCAGAGTACTTAACGTTTGTGTGACAAAGTTTGCAAACCACCCTTTGTCTCAATCATCGCTTTCCTTTTTGTTTTTGAACCCAAAATGCTCCCACACATCTGTGTTTAAGCGTGCAGGCGCTGGATTTATACTCACCATCATTCTACTGAATCTCTCAGCCGTAACCAGTTGAGAAAGGCGTCAGCGTCTGGGTAACTATAAATGCTCTACAGCGACACCAGCAGCTGGCAGACCTTATTGCTCTTCCTGCAAAGTGCGGGACACGGGGGATTGGAATGGGGCTCAATGTATCGATACTCTCTGAAGAAACAAATATCGATATATGTCACAGAATCAGTAAAATTGCTCAGCCCTAATGGACATGGTGCTGCTTGAGGACTCACATATTGTCTATCAGGAGTTCACTGTGGACTGGCATGAACCTCTCTGCAGCCAGAAACAGAAACAAAGCAAAAGTTAATATCTCAATATTTTTTCATATCATTCGACCTGGTCAGCATGATGGCTATACAGAGATGCGTTCCACCTGTACTTGTTCATTTGAGCTCCAATGAGCTACACAAACAAATAAATCAAACAGTATGGGTTTATGTGATTTCACTGCCAATCAACAATTGATGTTATGTGAATGGCTGTTACACAGAAAGGGAGACATTGAGGCTCAATCCCAAATTGCCCCCTACCCACTGGCCCTACCCACTTGCCCTCCGTTTGTGCATGCTCGCGGAGGCTCCGCCATGTTAAAGGGAAAGTGCCATTTTTTCAGTTGTGACAATATTTGTAGCATGTAAAAAGTTAATCTACTCACCCATAATGATTCCTTGATGCAATGCCCCCACCGACTCCCGTTTTATGGATTTAAACTTCTTGGTGTGGATCTAAATGTCTCCCGAAAAACTCATCGTATCACTGAAAAAAGTTCCGCAACATGTTCCTTCAAATGAGCTGTATGTAATGAACGTGGTGCGGTGCATGCAAAGAGCATGCACTCCCCCTCGACTATTTTGTGTGCCCCCCTCCCCTCCCCTCTCACTCGTGCACGCTCTCTCCTCGTCTCTCTCTCCTTCTATCCTCTCCTCCTATCTCTACCTGTCCTTCTCTTCCCCCTCTCTCCTTCTCCCCCCCTCTCTCTCCTACATCTTAAATTTACTGCCGGCTGTTGGGAAAACTGGTACCTATAAATTGAAATAAGGAAAACACCTGTATGTCAGCACACATATTCCATCAGAAATAATTGTAAGACATTTAAGACATAAAAGTTATCTGCCTTTTCAAACTTGATTTTGGCCCCCCGAATGTGTCCCAAAACTCACAAATTTTCTAGGAAGGTTGGGTCTGCCAAAAAATTTGTTTTCTTTTTATTTTGCCCTAAAAAAAAGCAACACAAAATCGCTAGCACCTGCTACAGAGTGTCACAACTGTTGACTTTATCCTATCTGTATGAAATTTTACACATCCACGTATGTCAATGAGATCTTTGATTTTGCACTTCTCTGAAATTGCACCCCAGTCATTTTTAATGTTTGCACATCCAGCTCAGGCAGTGTTTCACTGACCGGCCTCAAACCAAGCCCAGAGAACTCAAAACATTTTAAAGGTGCTGCATGATTGATCTTGTGACTCCGCCAAAAAGGGGTGTGACCATGGTGGCACAGCAAATTGCTTGTTTTGCCGTGACAACAAAGTTGTTGTATGTTGATAACAGTCCAGCCCCAATCGGACTGATACCAAAGTTAGCCCTGTATGTGAAAGCGCCACCTATAGGCAACAAAAAGTACATCTGTCTCTTGTATTTCTGATACAGACATGTAGTGACGATGATACATTATAAAAAACTATTTGGCAACGTTAAAGAGGGCGTGGCCATGGCAACACCTTGAGTTTCATACTTTTTGAAGGGATGGGAAACAAATCCAAGCTATTTGGCTGCAAGGGGTGACGACAGCTCGAGAGGGCGAAGGTCGAGGGGGAAAGAAGCGGTCAGACTAGTTATGCATTACATAGCCACTGCTACCATAACAAATTATGTTCAACAGGTTAATATGATGATGATAACCCAGTAGACATTTACAAAGCTCAGTCGCTCGACTGCTGTCCTACTAACCCCCTGACCTTTGCCACTTCTGAAGGTCACTCGGCTCTGAAACTCAGCTCACTTGTCAAATTCCCCATCACAATGCACATACTGAATTTTCAGCACTCTGGCTCAAAGTGTGCATGAAATATTAAAGAAAAGCATTTTCCCCTCCTTTTTCATGGTTTTTTAAAATTTAGCAAAGAGGATGCAATGGGGCCCCGATAGAACAATACGAGAAAATAACCCTCAAACTGGATGTCTCAATGGGGAAGGGGCATACACACTGACACCCTCTTTTCCAAAAGTTAGTTAAATTAAACATGTTTTTTCCTTGAAATCAACATAAAGATACAATATATTTAACTTCTTCTTTCTGTAGAAATTACGGTACAGTTTTGCTGAATGGTTAACGGTCCTATACCATAAATTTAAATGTACAATGTGCAAAATCTTTAATTTAAACAGAGTCATACTGTTAATTTTAGGGTATTTGCATGCTTGTGAAATTACGGTATTTGCACACGTATTTTTACAATTTTTCAACTTTTTCACAGTTAAATAATGTGTTTTCTACATATTACAACCATAAAAATTTAGGTTATATACCATTTCTCAATTTACAGGAATCTACTGCATTTACTACAGTGATGATTTAACGGTGTTTTACCGTTGCTACTTAACAATTTTTTACCGTAATTTCTACAGTCATTTTTAACAGTGTAGCCTCTATTCTTAATGGGGACTACTTTATGTTTTAGGAACACGTTATGTGTGCTCTTAGGCATGATTGATCTGTATATAGTTCTGTTACGTTCTGGATTCTACAAGTAAGGAGCCGTTAAACTTAGTTGGTCTCCCCAGCGTCTTCATTAGTAATCTAGTTGTGTTAATAGGCCACAATCACAACATCCTGTCAGTCCCTTTATACCACGCTTGAGGCTGCTGGTTGATCCAAATTAACCCTTGGCGAAGCCCCCCAATGTGTCAAGCTTCCACCCTTTGCTTGAGTGAGTTGCAAAACAACGGGAAAAAAGAAATTTGAGTGGGGCGCCCACAAAAGAAAATATCTCTAAAAAAGCAAAATCGAGGAAAAGAGCATCCCGAAGCTCACAGGATTCTTTAAATCATCGGATGATAGTGGACCCACAGCAGGACTGTGACTATCTAACCCTCAGATGAAGCAGAGGTGGGCCCTCACAGATGGAGGGAACAGCCACAGAACAGAAAAGTGGAGAAGAGGAGGAGGGGAGGCACAACCATGAGTATCAGATTGGGGCGGGACAAGTTAGACTGTGATGATGAGACAGGACCTACAAAACCTCTTAGCCCCAAGGTCTACCATTAGGTTAAGGTGGCCCTGCCTAGAGTGCAATGATGGGTGGAGTAACTGGGTCCAGTATTGGACCTGAGGGTCCAGTGAAGGGAGGCTGGAGGCTGAGGCATGTCTGCAGACAACATCTCCATAATCTAGAACTGATAAAAAGTCAGCTTCAATTAGAACAACAGCAAGATTAATTTTTTTTCTCTTTTAAGTATCCAGTCTTTTCTTTTACTTGCGAGTGTGTCAACATGACATTTAAATGTACATTTCTGATCCAGCAAATGTCCAGATATTTGTATTCTGAAGCCTTTTCAACTCTGTGTCTAATGTGTAAAGCTGCAATTTTTCTGGCTCTTGAAAATATTGTATATTTGCTCCTGTTGTAAATAGTCAAAGGCTTACTGGAGGAGTTCATCTCCAGGATAGCAAAGGAATGGAGAAGCCACCCCAACAGGAAGTTATTCTGGGGGGTCCTGATCTGATGAGGCTCCCTCGGAAAATGACCCACTGCATCAGTTGTTCCAATATGACAACTTGGTTGGAAGTCACATCACATTTTATGCCGAAATGTCACTGAAAGTAGAAAGCAGATATCCGTTTGGCTCTGTGTTTGTGGCGTCATTTTTTGATTGAACTGTTATTAAGAACAGCACTGTATGTGCTGCATGTTTGACCTCACATAATTTTGTCTTTTTTGTTTTCAATCATTCTAGAATCATTTGAAATGCATCTGCTTATGTTACAAGTTGCATCTGTTCTTTGCATTCTTGAAATACTGCCAAAACTGGAGCAAAATGGAAGCTCACACAACATTGATCCTAGGATATTAAATATTGATTTCAGAATTATGATGAATCCCAGAAGCAGAAAATAAATTTGATTTGAAAAAGCATACATAATTGTGAGGACAAAGATCGCAGCCACTGGCACAAATCAATCTGTTGCTCATCATCTTCATCACCATCAGCAGGAGCACAACAAAGATAATGATCATCTTCATCTCCCAGGCAAAGCCAGTGTGTGATGAGCTAATGAGATCCATCCTCTAGGCTACGATTACGGCTGCTTACGTAGATAAAGTCATCTTCAGCTAAGACAACAGATATGCAAGATGAGTCTATTTGTGCTTCAGCATCAGAATATTTAAAAAGTCTTCAGTCAGTTCACTTCAGTGTTGCCTCTTGGATGTTGAGAAATTATTTTCACGTCCGACAAGAATGTCATTAAGATTTCCTCTGTTTATCTGTCAGATATTCCAGAATATAATTTTTTTTGGATTCAGTTCATTTCAGCTTTTCTCTTTTAAATGTAAATGGAGCATTGTTCAGGCAGGCAGTTGATGTCAAGCACAGCTCAGCTCCTTAAGACTGCAGGCTCCTCCTAGAACTGTCACCTTATTGTGGTGGAAGAGTTTGAGTGCTGTTAGGACCCAAGGAGCTATGCTGTCGGGGGAATTTTGCCCATGGTAGGGTCTCTCATAGCAGACAGGCAGTCCTTGGTGAAGAGCCAATCGAAGAACAGTTCAGAAGACCCCTCATGGGAAGAAAATCAAGGATCCATCGGTGTACCCATCCCGGAGGGTGACGTGTGGCGGTGTTTGGTAACTGACATTATTTGATAACCGCACATACATCGGGCACAAAAAAACCCATCAACACAAACCCACAAACCTGTTGGCATTACTGAAGCTGCTATAAAAGAGCCTTCATGATTGTGCTGAATGTGCAACTTTCAACAATGGCAGCACTTGCGCTGTTGGAGGACGTGGCAAATAGTGAAATGAGAGGGGGGCGACATTTCAGGGAGTGGGAGGATCTGCTGCAAAATTCTGATGAGTGGCTGATGAGCCGGTTCAGGCTACCGCGGGCCATCCTCCTGCAAATTTGTGAGGAGCTGCGACCGGCGCTCTAGTGCCGACACTGGTGCTGAGCACTCACGGCTTCTTGGCCACTGGCTCCTTCCAGTGGGAGATGGCGGACTGTTCCAGGGTGAGCCAGTCGACCCACAGCCGGGCCATGCCCTTGGTGGTGGACCTGATCATCCACCTCTCCCGAAGGTACATTAAATTCCCTTACGGTGCGGTTGAACAGGTCAATATGAAAGCGCAACTTGCAGCAATAGCCGGATTCTCTACATAATCGGAGCCACTGACTGCACTCATGTTGCCATAAAAGCACCGTCCCATGAGGAACACGCTTACGTTCATCGTAGGGGTTTCCTCTCAAACATAACAAACATAACACTCAAACATAAACATCATAAATCAGGACGTTTTGGTATCTTAAACTGCATGACATGACAGGTGTTGTCAGATTTTCTCGTCAGGTAATACTATACTTTACTGAGTGATAGAATGCTGAGCTTATATTTCCCTACAACCCAGCTAGAACCCTTCACTCTTCAGATGCCTGCTGATTTCTAGAGGCTCAAAAATTAGAATGAGAGGCAGAGCCTCCAGTTATCAGGGTCTTCCCCTGTGGAACCGTCTCCCAGTCCCAGTCAAGGACTGAGACCCCTCTCTACGTTTTAGAGTAGTATTAAGTTAAGTCAAGTCAGTTTTATTTGTACGGCTCCAAATCATAACAAAAGTTCTCTCATGACACTTTCCAAGTAGAGCAGATCCACAACCTCAGTTATTTAATGAACCTCCACCCAACAATTCTCCATCAGCAGCACACCCTGCAACAGCAGCCACCAGAACTTTCCTTTACCAGCAGGAAGGTGGAGCAGATCCAGGATCAGTGGGGACGGAGAGAGAGCAGGAGAGCAGGACAGAGACAAAGACAGAGAATGGAGGAGGACAGAGAGACAGAAGGAAAGAGAGGGACAGAGATAAAGAGAGAGAGAAAGGAGGAGAGACTGATGGACAGACGGGGACGTGAGCAGGTGCAGCTACGGGTGGCAGCTTGAGCCTCTTCAGGTCTGGAGCCTCCTCCAGCAGCACCAGGATCTGGGATGAGGGGAGAAGAAGAGGAGTTAGTAACACGTATAAGGACAGGAGGAGGAGAGAGAAGCCCAGTGCATCATGGGAGATCCCAGCAGTCTGAGCCTATAGCAGCAGATCTAAGGGCCAGCCTAAGCAGTCCTGACTATAAGCCTGATCAACAAGGAAGGTCTTAAGTCTGCTCTTAAACATAGAGAGGGGGTCTGGGTCCTGGACTGAAGCTGGGAGACGGTTCCAGAGGAGGGGAGCCTGATAGCTGAAGGCTCTGGCTCCATTCTACTGTTAGAAGTCTAGGAACCAGCAGGAACCCTGCATCCTGGGAGTGAAGGGTTCTAGCTGGATCATAGGGGACTAGGAGCTCTGTCAGGGATGAAGGAGCCTGATTGTTGAGGACTTTGATGGTAGAGGAAGAATTTTAAATTCTGTTCTGAATCTGACAGGGAGCCATGCAGAGAAGCAGTCCAGGAGAGACCTGGTCTCTGCTACCAGTTCTAATCAACACGCAGGCAGCAGCGTTCTGGACCAGCTGGAGAGTCTTTCGGGACTTATTAGTCCAGCCTGGTAGGAGGGAGTTGCAGTAATCCAGCCTGGAAGTGACAAAAGCAGGGACTAGTTTTTCTGCATCTTCTTGAGACAGGATGTGTCTGATCTTCAGTCACATTTTAAAACCCTGCACAGCACTGAGTCTGCTTTAATAAAGGTTTTTAAATGATATCCTCCTGGCAAACTATTCTGGGGATCATGTGATTCTTGTCCTACTGGACTTAACTGCAGTGTTTGATAGGTGGACCACAATATTTAAGTAACTCAGCTGAAGCGCCTTGTGGGCATTTGTGGTAGTGCTCTGGAGTGGTTTAGGTCTTACAATTCTACAATTCTACAATTCTACAATTTCATTTAGCAGACGCTTTTGTCCAAAGCGACGTACAACACAAGCAAGAATTTAGACTTAATTAAGGAAAAACCCATAGTAGCACAAAAGTGCTTCAGTTGTGATTTGGTCACAGGTACTGCCATCTAGTGGCAGAAGAAGTGTTGCCCCCCCCCACCTTTTTTTTTTTTTTTTTTGTATATAACAGACATACAACATCACCCAACCCAGTTAGTGCTACATAATCACTAAGTGCTGGGTCTTGGACCCTCTGACTGATTCTACCCCAAAGAGGAGAAGAGTCAGGTTCAGTGCCTCGGTGCTCTCTGAACAATTGAGTCTTGTATTGTCTATCAGGTCCTATCTGGCATACAGAACTATATGTGTAAGCTTTGCTGGTTCTGAGTCCCGCCCTGCTCCTCTGTCTTATGGGGTTCCTCAGGGCTCAATCCTAGGGCCCTTGCCGTTCTCCTTGTATCTACTTCTCCTGGGTTCCACTCTTAGAAAGCACGGTATCTCCTTCCATTGTTATACTGACAACTGCCAAATATATGTGCCACTGAAAAAACAGATGCCTTTTCTTTGAAACCGCTTCTAGCATGCCTCGACGACATGAAAGCCTGGATGGCTTTAAAATTTTTAAACTTCAATGAAAAAAAAACAGAAGTGATGGTGTTTGGTCCCGATGGCTCTTGTGATCCACCTCCTGTTGATTTGGGCCCCCGTGGCGCTGAATGTGAAGCCAACAATTTCTAACCTGGGTTTTAAGATGGACAGTGATTTTAAACTAGACCGACAGATAAGTGAGATTGTTAAGTCCAGCTTTTTCCACCTTAAGCAGCTGGCAAAGATGAAGCCACTTCTTGCACGAAAGCACTTTGAGACAGTAATCCATTTCTTCATCACGTCTTCGCTGGATTACTGTAACGCACATAATGATGGAGTCAGTCAGTCCTCACTTACACGTCTCCAGTTGGTCCAGAATGCGGCCGCTCATCTTTTAACTGGAACGCGTAAGAGGGAGCACATCACTCCCATTCTGGCCTCCCTCCACTGGCTGCCTGTGCATTTTACAGTTCATTTTAAGATTCTTTTATGTGTTCTTAAATCCTTAAATGGTCTGGCCCACCTTACCTTTCTGAGCTGCTTCACCCCTACGCTCCTGCCCGGTGCCTCAGGTCAGCTGACCAGCTGCTCCTGGAGGTACCAAGGTCTAAGCAGAAGCTCAGAGGAGACAGAGCATTTTCTGTTGCTAGTCCCACTTTGTGGAATGACCTCCCTCTCCACAGTAGACGAGCTCCCTCACTGTCGATTTTTAAGACCCATCTCAAAACCTACTTTTATTCCTTGGCTTTTAACCCAGCATGAGACAGCATTTGTTTTATTGTATTTATTTTCGCTGGTTACCCCTGTGCCATCATCATAGATGACATCATCGTCAGAGACCGCACTGAGGCAGAACATGATGCAAACCTAAAGTGGGTGCTTGACTGCAGGCAAAGTTGATCTGAGGCTCAACCCCCTCAAATGCAAGCTCTGGCTGGCGGAGGTTAGTTATGTCGGTCATGTGTTCACCAGGGAGGGCCTGAAAGCAGACTGCGACAAGAACACAGCGATCAACGAAATGCCTGTTCCTGAAGCAACACCAGGACGCCTATGACATGCCGAAGAAATGTATTTCTGTCTTATGTTGACCTACCAGTCACGCTCTCATGTTATGCTTCACAACACGGCCTGGGAGCAGTGTGTTTAAAAGGAGGCAGACAAAAGAAAAAAGGCAGATCAATTACCTACATGTTGCAGACAATGACTCAGACAGAGACATGTCATGCCCAAATTGAGAAAGAACTCCTGGCCGTTGTGTTTGAAGAACACTAAGGGAAAGGTCAGGTTTTGGCAAACACCAAGGAATATTACAACATCATCATCTCCCTGTTTGGAGTTGTTATTGAGAAGATATTGATGTCCCGGGAATTATTCCCATGTTTGGAAATGTTACCGAGAGGATGTTAATGTCACCAAGAAGTTGTTAATGTTCCGAGAAGTTTGTTGCGCCACAACAATGTCAGTAGCCAAGACAGGCACACGCGCGCACACACACACACACACACACACACACACACACACACGCACACACACACACACACACACACCTGTAATCAAAATACATGCCTCTTTGACTATAAAGATAGGTTGATGAGATGTGAGAGGGCGGCTTTTCTCAAGATGGGCAACTTCTGTTACTCTGTGTTGTAGAACTTGTGAGACTATTGAGAATAAAACCCGTTGGCTGTACTCTATCTCTTTCTCTGGTCTATTCTTACATTTTTGTCACTTGGTGACCGGTTGAGGTTCCGATCGAATCCTCTATAATGTTCACAATTTAATGACTACATCTATGGAAAGCCAGTCACCATAGGGTTAGGGTTAACCCTCGTTACTGCTGAGAGTTGGGGGGATGCATGGCTCAACAGCACTATGGTTCTTGGTGAGCCTGCCCACGGTGTTGAAGAGGAAACTGGGGTGGTTCTTATTCTTTTCTATTAGGGACGAGTAGTAAGCACTTCTAGCATTACGGAGTTCTTTTTATATATTAATAAACTCTCCTTCCAGGCTTGGTGGACTTCCTCGTGCTGGCTGGAATGTGTCTTCCTTTCCAGTTGTCTGGTCTTCTGTTTTAAGGCACGCAGCTCTGGGCTGTACCAGGGAACTATTCTTTTTTGGTTGATAACCTTCTTTTTCAGGGGAGCTACGGCATCAAGTGTCCCAAGGAGTGCTGCTGCAGTGCTGTCCACAAGATAGTCCACCTGGGTGGGGGTGAAATCAGCATAACTGCCCATTATATTACTACAAGATGTGGCAGCAAGCTCTGCTGGAATAAGCTCCTAAATCTAGAAACAGCAGTGTCAGATAGACTTCTACTGAAGCGGGACCTTCACCCAGGTAGGATATAATTTGTTAAAGTAAATTCAAATGTGATCAAGGAGTGATCAGACAAGACGGGGTTCTGAGGAAGAACTGTGATGCGGTCAGCTTCTATTCCATAAGTGAGTACGAAATCAAGGATGTGATTAAAAGTGTGAGTGGGTTTGTTTACCCTCTGACAGAAGCCAACAGAATCAAGAAGTGACTTAAACGCAGTGGCCAGAGAATCATCATTGACGTCCACATGGATGTTCAAGTCACCCACTAGAATGACTTTGTCTGAGTTCAATGCCAAGTTAGACAGAAAGTCAGGGAATTCTTCTGAGAACTCAGAATAAGGTGCAGGAGGACGGTACACCACAGCAAGTAAGAGTGGTTTCTCTGCTTTCCAGTCTGGGAGGGAGAAGCTGACAATAAGGCTCTCAAATGAGTTATATGAACTGTTAGGGAAGTGCTAAGTGCTCAGAAACTGATGGAGAAGTCAAAGAGGGATGGCACAGATGTGCTCCTCAACCTCTGAACCTGAGGAATAACCCTCACACACAGCTTGGCTCACCTGCACAGAGCCTGATGTCAAGGCAGATATGTACCACACTCCCCATCAGCAAACAGCTACTGCAGCTAGCCCCTCTCAACACCCAACAAGTCACAGCCCAGCTAAAGAAGAACAGGCTTGCCCATAAGCTGAACTATGACAAGACCAGCCGCCCTTTGCGACCAGTGCAGGAGGGCGAAGTCATCAGGATGCAGACCCCCCGAGTGGGCACAGTGGGAGAGATCTGTGACGAGCCACGGTCTTACATCATCCAGTCGGGAGGTACTGACTACAGGAGAAATCCCAGACATCTCTTGCTTCCTCTGGATCGGCTTGACAGTGCCAACTTGATGCCCTTTAACCCAGCTGTCAATGAAGCACCTCCTCCCTACAGAGAGGAACAACAAGACCGTTTGGACATTGAACCACCCCTAATTCAGGTACCTCTATCTCCACTGCCCACGCTGTCTGGTAAGAACCTTTGCACAATACGCTTTGGTCGCAAAGTCAGACTTAACTCTCGATACAAGGACTGAGTATTGGACTGTGGATAGCCTCGATTGATTTCTTTTTGTTTGGTACTACACATTGTTTTAAAAAAAAGTCAGAGTATTGGGGTATTTGTTAAAAAACAAAACAAAAAAATCAAGTTGTCATTCATTTGATACATTTGTGCTATTATGAAGTTCATGTATCATGCAGCTAAGTTTTGAAGTGTTACTGCTCAGTTTTGAATGCATACAGTAGATTATTTGTTGTTGGTACTGGGAGCTAAAGAAGGGGGATGTAGAGCATTACATAATGCTCAATTTGTACTTATTGTACCTTGGCAGCCACCTTGTTTGTTATTGCATACTGCACCTGCGCAAGCCAGTTCACTCATTCGATTACACACTATGCCGCCAACCAGTACAATATTAAGAGCTGTAGCAGTGAGCTATAATAAACCGAGGGTACATACTTTGTAAATCAAACTCAGTCTGGTCATACCACTACACCAATGACATGTTCCAGTCAGTGGTATCAAAGCTGCACTGAGATCTAATAAGATCAGCACAGAGACCAGTCCCTCATCTGGTGCCAGTAGGAGGTCACTGGTAACTTTGACGAGTGCTGTTTCTGTGCTAGGATGAACCTGGAACCTGACTGAAATCCTCCAATAAGTTGTTGTCAGGGTTGTTAGGGAAACTGGACCCAAATGCAGGTAGCCTCAACGGAGTGTAACAAAAGGCATTTATTTCAAAAGCAAGGTAAAACACAACACAGGGGTCCAAAGGAAGGAAAACACAAAGCAGCAAATAAAACGATCAACAGGCCTATGTCCTGGACAAACCAAGGACTCACTGGAGACACAGAGGAACAGGGAACACCACATGGTAAACAATGACAATGATCCACTACCAGACAAAGGGATACACAAGAGTTGAAATACATGAAGAAACAAGATACAGGTGGTGCAATTATACGCAGGTGAGACACATGAGGTAATCACATAAGGGATCACACAGGAAGACAAGACCTGAACTTAAACATAAAACAGGAACTAAAGACATTTTATTTCAACATTATTTAACAATGTGAGTATATTTGAGATTAAAAACTCTTTCCAAGAGCGATCTGGCCAAGAAGGCAGCATAATCACGGCAGAAAAAGCAGCAGATCACAATAAAGGAAGCAAACAGGAAAACAAAACAGGAAATCGAAATGCAGACCATGACAGCTGTTGCTGTGGAGAAGTCACAGAGCTGTTTAGCAACTGCTTTCTCCAGAACCTTGGAGAGAAAAGGAAGATGTGATGTTGGTCTGTAGTTGGTAGAACTTCTGGATCCAGGCTTGTTTTTTTGAGGAGGGTTTAATTCCTGCTACTTTAAAGGACTGAGGGACGGAACCAGATACCAGCACCACATTGATCATATCTAAGAGGGAGGGGCTAACGAGGGGAGAGAGTCTTGGAGCAGCTTAGTTGGGATGGGGTCTAGGAGACAGGTGGAGGTTTAGAGGAGGACATTATTGAACTGAGCTCATGAAGGCTGATGGGAGAAAAACTATCCAAGTGTGTGTCTGGTCCTCCAGCTGCCTCTAAGGTTCTGGGTTCTATGGGCCATGTTGTCAGCTGATGACAGCAGGAGAAGAAGTTTCTCTCTAATCAGGAGAATTTTGTCATTAAAGAAGTCCATGAACTCTTTGCTGCCCAGGGAAACAGGACTACTTGGTTCAGTAGAGCTGTGGCTCTCTGTCAGTCTGGCTCCAGGACTGAAGAGGAACCGGGGTTGTTCTTCCATCCATCCATCCATTTCATTGGACGATTGTTGAGTGGAAGTTCATAGAAGGAGGGAGGTTCTACACCTGCTCTCTACTTGGTGGGAGGTTCTACACCTCCTCTACTAAAAGGGAGGTTCTAGACCTGCTTTCTTCTAGGAGGGAGGTTCTACTCCTGCTCTACTAGGAGGGAGGTTCTACTTCTGCTCTACTTGGAGGGAGGTTCTACACCTGCTTTCTACTAGAAGGAAGGTTCTACACCTGCCCTTTGAGGACAACGGCAGCATGGACGGGTGGAGGGATTTGGAGACACACCTAAAACTAGCTGGACCTGATTTGGTCTTCTGAAATCAGTGCAGATTCTCAACAGTGTTGCTGTGTGTCATACATGCACAGACTATTGACTGGTTTCTCACTCCATTCATCAGTTTCTAATTCTCTTTTCTATTCCTTTCTTTTTTTTCTGCTCATGTCCCCTTAAGGACCCCAGAGTTTCATATGCATATTTCATAGCAAATGTTTGCATCTGTCATTGTTTGCACAATCATCCCATCAAGTATGTCACAGTGACAATGAGAGGTGATTTACCTCCTACCAGCTTCATCAACCACACCTGTTTCTGATGACCTCAACCACCTACCAGCTGCTGATCAGATACACACCCAACTGGACTCACACCTGCTTTCTGGCCACAGACCTATCGAAGTAGTTGCTTCCATCAGCTTTTCATCAAAAAATAAAAGTTAAATTGTGCAGATGATTGTTTTGAATTAGAAATTGATTCAATTTTTTTTTTTTTTACAGAAACAGGAATTCAATCCAAAAACCAAGATGCTAGCCATGCTTGACAGATATCTAAATCTGTGTTTTTTGTGACTTGATAGATTCACTGAGCGTTTACTTTAACCCGGTCAGCAAGAGAAGCTTCCATTAAGCAATGCTGCATCACATCACAGCAACATGGGATTTCTAAACAGATACTGAACAATGAAATGGAAACCAATGTACTGCTGTGAAATAGAATCCACAATATGTGTCTCGAGTTCGAGGGGAGGGCATGAAAATGGGAAAATAGATGATTATAGTGTAGGAGAATTACATTGGTGTGTCGAATTAAAGGGACGTCTGTTATATCCAGCCGAGATAGAGGCAACCAGCCCAAGTGAGCGAGGGGAAATGGCAGAAGATGAATGCAAAAGACGGGGACAAAGACATTGTGTGGAGGATGAGAGGAGAGGAATCGCATTTTGCTAAAAATACTTCCCCACCCTATGAGTTTTCATCTGTTGTCATGGATGATACTTGCTGAACTAAAGCAGCAAGCTTGTGATTGTTATTTCGTTATTCTAGATTTTGGGTGTCTGCATATACACGACAGACTGGGAGGGAAAAGAATGAGATTATTGTCACTGGGGGTGAAAAATTGATTCACTGAGGAAATAAAACAACTTAGATATTAAAAATCTGGAATCCAATTAAAACTCAGATGATAAACTCCCAAACAACTAAACATAAACTATCATCTGAACATATAAACATCATGTTAGCATCATCTTGACACACTTATTCCTAGAAATGTATAGGTGCAAAAGTGCAGTAAATATGTTATTTTGGCTGGGTAGATGCTTCTCACAGGCTCAACCTAGACCGTTTCAGACCTGGATAAAAGATGAGTTTCGGCCAATCTGCACATCAAACTGTCAACTTCCAGCATGGCACTATGTGATGCACTGCAGTTAAGCCCTCTTCCAATTGGCCGACATTGTCATGGTCTTCATTTCTAGTGTGGACGTCTAGTGTTAGTTGGAATTAGTTAAGGTTCAGTTTTTTTTTATTTGTACCTTTAGGCCGCTTGGTTTTGCAGCTAGTAAGATCATTACATCTTTTTTCACACACAGTTACCACACTGATGTGACGTGAAAACCCTACTAAAATGTATCAAAGTAGTAAATTTATCCTTATCAAAGTCCCTTAAAATAGTAATGAAACAGGCAGTCAAATGATAAAATGACAGAAGTGCTCATGGTTACGAAGATCATAAAGTATTAAAACAATAGATCACTGCAAATCACAATAAAATCTGAGGTACCTTCTTAAGTTAAGACATGATAAAATACACTCAGTACCTTCAATGATTAATGAATAAATTAATAGATAAACAGATGCAGAAAGGTTGCAGTATGTTAGGTATGGCAGCCCACTGGAGCAGCGGTCCTCACTGCGGCCCCCCAGCAAGAAGGTTGTGGGTGGAGCAGTGGTCCTCCCTGTGGCCCCCATCAAGAAGGTTGTGGGTGGAGCAGTGGTCCTCCCTGTGGCCCCCCAGCAAGAAGGCTGTGGGTGGAGCCCCAGCTGCAGCACGGGGTCTTTCTGGGTGAGTCTCCATGTTCTCCCTGTTCCTGCTGGGTTCTCTCTGGTACTCCAGCTTCCTCCACAGTCCAAAGACATCAAGAGGGACCAGGTTAATCCAGACTCTAAATTGACCGTAGGCGTGGCTGGGAGAGCCAATGGTTGTCTGTCTCTATGTGTTGGCCCTGCCATGGACTGGTGACCTGTCCAGGGGGAAGGCTGCTGGGAAAGGCTCCACCCCCACCACCCTGAACAGGAGAAGAGGGGGAACATGGAGGGATGGATGGAGGGAGGGATGGATGGATGGGTGGTTGGAGGGAGGGAGGGAGGGATGGATGGTTGGAGGGAGGGAGGGAGGGAGGGATGGTTGGTTGGTTGGTTATTGCTGCAGGAACAAAGCTGCTTCTGTACCACTTTGTTCAGTGGCTAAATACCTCCGTCCAGAGGGAAGAAGCTGAACGTGTTTGAGGAAGGGGTGTGAAACATCCTTTAAGATGGCATTTGCCACCCACTGTAACTGTTTACCTTACAAGGCTGCTGAGTGAAGCTGAGACTCATCAGTCAGTTGACGAGACCATTTAAAAATCAGACTCAAGGCATTTGTATCTTTTAACGTGTTACTGAACCGTGACACCAAAGAAAAAGACGAGTGACTGTAAAAGCACAATAAAACATGATCCTTTAGGTTCCATCAATGTGAGAATATGACAGTTTCCTGAGACGAAAAAGTGGCTGGTGCATCTTTTTACTCAGCCCCTAACAGTTAGCTTTAAAGCTCAGTTTTGAAACAATAATGGTCCCAAGATGTTCATAATCCTAACCCTACTCAATGGTCTGACCTTTAATCATTCCTCCTGAAGTCAATTAAATTATCTTTCATTATAGATATGTTGAGCTGTAGGTAGAACTGGTCATTGATCAGCCATGGCTGGTCTCATATTGACTGGCAATCACTGAGTCAACCGCATATGAAATGACTGTTCAATTTTTATATTTGTGTAGAGAATAAACTGTAAAGGACACAGCACACACCCTTGTGGTAAACCAGTAGAAGAACATCTCAATCAGACAAAACACCATCTTCTCTGCCTCTCTGGGTCCTGGTTGTTAAGAAGTTAAGACTCCAACTGACCAGAATGTTACTCTGGTCAAAGTTCTCTAGCAACCTTCTGATCAAGATGTGAAGTTGGTTTGTATTAAAAGCCGATGAAATGTCTACAAATAATGCCCGGCATGCATCCCACTGCTGTCCAACAGTTAGTGCTGCGTCCTCCAATCCTCTCTGAGGACTTGATGCAGAGTCGAACCACTTTCCCGAAGATTTTTATTAAAACTTAGGTCAGAGTGGGCAGCTTGATTTAGGACCAGGTACAATAACAGCATCATCAGTTTGATTTTTTTTAGTTCTGTTTTAATTGTTTAGTTCCATAGTTCATGAGTTGTGTTTCACCAGTGTGTTTTCTAGTTTGTGTTACTGGGTTAATTCACATGTGTTCAGCTCGTTTTATTTTGTTGGCTCTTTCCTCCTGTGTCTTTGTATGCTTGTCACTTCCTGTCTTGGTCTTTTTCCTGCCTTTCTTGTGTGATACATCTGGTTCTTGTTGGATAATCAGTTTTGGTCCATCTCAGTCCTGCTCCTGGAGTCTCTCCCCCCACCAACTCCTTCCTGCCCTCCTCGTCTCCACCTGCTTTTTGTCACTCATCAGTATTCATCAGTTGAGTGTGTTAGGGTTTAGTTAGATGTCACATCACGAGTTTGGTGTCCTGCCTTTTTGCTTTGTTTCTTTGAGTTTTTGTGTAAACAAATTCCTCATTTATTTCAAGTCCTGCCTCTTCTCCATTCTCTGACATGACAGAAGGAGCTGGTAGGGTGAAAGACAGTAGTGGTGTCTCCCAAATCACATACTTCCATTGTACATACTTAAAATTTTGAGTACTCAACTCAAAATGGAAAAAGTATAGATAGTATGTGAAAATTGAGCTGCTGCACTCATTTCATCGTTAAAAATGGCAGCGGGCAGCTGTGGTGAGAGTCGGTCAACACTGACTTGTACAGAGTCGTCTTTACATTAAAGAACGGGGACAAGTTTGAAATTCTGTGTGGACACGGGTTTGAAAAAATAAAATGACTTGTCAGCAACATGTTTTGAGAAATAGATCCCACAAATAAACTCCACATACCGTTGACCTTCAGCCAATAGAAGGAGGACATCCCGTTGTCGGCACCAATTTTGGCACGATGTCCGTTCATTTTGCTGTTTTACTTTTTCAGAAATTGACAAACAAGCACAGGCAAAAGGTGCTGGTAATTCGCTGATGCGGTGCTAGCCGGTCACAAATCGGCGTAGAAGAAGAAGACATCGTGTCGTCATTTCCGGTGAGTGCGCCGCGCAGCGGTATGCGATTTGGGACAGCGCTGCACCCTCGAAATTTGCACACTGCATGATTGCGTACATAGTATGCTTAGTGTTCCGTTCTCAATGTGTGTCTCCACAATCAACAGACAGATAACAGTAGGCTTGAAGAGACGGTCGGAGGCGGAGTTAAGTTTTCGCAGATTTTACCGTATGTCTCCAAACCATTCAAACCAATTCTGTAAAACTGCAATGAACTAAAAAAAACAAAGGAAGCACCAATTAAATAATGCTCACTGTCACATACAGTCGTCCATGAAATAAACATGAAATATGCAGCTACATGCAGCACAAATACTACACAGTATATCACTTATAAATAAAATGACCATATAGATTAAATGTACATTGCTTGTAGATATGAAATCGTCTTTAACCATATATACAGCACTACTTTTATACTGCAACATGAATTAAACATGAATTTTTCCTTTACCATAATCATGAATTGTAACGACATGCTCCTTTAGAGCTTGCTCAATGTTAACACTGTATCAAGCATCATATATCAAGCACAGGTCTTATAGAAGTTAGCTTTAGCAATACACACGCAAACAGGCCGGATGCTAACATTGACCTAGCAGGCCCAAACACAAGTTACACAACCATCATAAGATATCAGAAAATAAATTACACGGTCCTAATGGTAGTATACATCGTAGAAATGATTGTTCACATGATATCTGGTACTTACAGACGATACTTTCCAAAAGCACAACAGAAAGTGTTAAGAAATACTGTCAAGCACAAGCACTGTGACCGCATACTCTAAAGTCTCACTTGTTCATGAGAAGAAAATTGTAGAAAACCCAATATAACTGGCTTCCACTTGGTGGCGCTAAAACACCAAAATAAAACAGTTCACATTGAACGTGACACTTAGTATACTCAATTTGAAAATTTGAAATTTGAAAAGTATTCGATTTGGGACACAGCACCGGAGCAGGACTGAGACTGACGAATGCTGATTAACTGACAAGACACAGGGGAAGCATGCAAGAAAGACACTGGTAGACACTGACAAAAACAAGAACTACCAAAATAAAACAGAAACTGAACAGAGTGGTAACACAAACTAGAAACAGTGGTAACACAAGAAACACATGAACTGCAGAACTAAACAGCCACCAGTGCAAACAAAGTCCAAAACTAGAAGTCCATACGAGAAACTTGACAGTCCTGATGGGACAGATTATGAAATGACTTGTTCAGTGAACATGATTGGATCTGTTCGTTGCAACATTCGTAAAGTTTGAAGAAGCAGTAAGTTTAAATTATTTAGCCACATTCTGGGAGGGTTAAAGTGGACTCGTGTTTCCCTCTTAGCCACCAGCAGCTTTCTCAAGAATGATGCCCTGCCTCCAATAGTGTATCCACTTCTCTTTATACATCAATAAACTATTGAAGTCGAGTTACCTCGAAGCTACATTGTAACATGTACACATCACTTCAAGGTGAGTGTCATTTCCCAGGGTAAACAAATATATTCAGCTGTAGAAAGTGACTTACCTACCTTCTTGCTTTCCCTTCCTCACTGTGTCACCAAAGACTAAACATACTCATGACTTCAGTATTCAAAAATCGTGATGCATCATGAATCCAAACAGCTGCAGTCTTGCACTTGGTTGTAAAATATTTTACAGATGCTGCTCTAGCAAGCGCATCACTGGTGATGAAGACCGAAGTTGCATCAGTGAGGTGGAGCAAACTTGTGTATGTCGGCAATCAGAGCAAGTAGGAGGTAAAACCATGAGAACATATGTTGGAGCTGCTTGACCGGTGGGCCAACATCATCAGGGCCCCTGGCTGATGCATTTTATAGACTGGCAGATTGTCAAATGTACCAGGATGTAAGAACAGCATCATGTGGAAGTGATGGCACTGGCCGCAGCTCACTCTCTCTCACCAGGAAGGATGATGCTTCCCATGCAAATCTCTTCAGCAGTCACAGAGAGTATCTGAGTTCTCTGAACTTACATTATCAGCTAAAGACAGCAAATGAAGACAGAGAAACATGCTAATAACCTGACCATCATCAAGGGCGGAGGAGAAAACCTTGTGTGTGTGATGACCTGCTACACCAGAGACCCCACCAGGAACAGAAGGAGCTGGTGCATGTGTGTGCCACGGGGAAATGAGAGTAGAACTACAGAACTGGTTACCATAACAACAATATGAAAGTAGAGGAAGAACAACTGAGGTCAAAAGTTTCAGCAGCTACCAGAAGAGGGAGGGACTTTATTATTGATTACAATACAGAAAACAAAGTCTTTAATAGTTTATTGGTTCATTTCTACTGAAATGATAGTCACTTAACATGCAGCATCTCAGTAGGATAAACAGGCTTGTTTTAAGGACAGTGTGATCTTACCAATATTTCTTAAAGGCATGACAGGATTGTTTTACTCATTATAGACAAAATGTTTCAACGGTGTGTTTGTCAGGGTCCTGCATGCATTTCAGCTGTGGACTTTCTCTTGAGCTACTGTGCTGTGGTCTGTGCATTGTTTTGAATTTCTCCTTGTTTTCCTGTTTTCTTGTCACTTCCTGCATTATTTTGTATTTTGTCTACTCTGTCTCTTACCCTCTCAGCTCCTTCCAGCCCTCATTATTCTTCTTGTATGATTAGCTGAGTTGGTATTTTAGTTTTGTTGTCTCTGTCACTTCTTTTTCGGTGGTTAGGGTTAACCCTCTGCCTCTTTCCTTACACGATCTCATATAACAAGCTCATGGAAGTCAGCAGTTGTCTGTACTATGATCCACTAATATATCATGATCCACATGTGTATTTCATGAGTTATGATGTGTAAGTTCATATCCACAGAAATACAATAGCATTTCCAAACATTCTAAACATTTCTGTAAACATTCATTTCAGTTCCACGTGAGAACATCATAGTTTCTCCAAATATGAATTCATATGGTTTGCTGCTCACCTATTTCTTCCTTAACAGACCAACCATCAGGGAAACCATGATGCTGAGAAACACATAGTTCTGAGGTGCTGAGGGGTGGGCTGGGCTGTGTTATCAGTCCCCATGCTACGGGTGGCAGCTTGAGCCTCTTCACGTCTGCAGCATCCTCCAGCAGCATCAGTCAGGAATCTGGGATGAGGGGAGAAGAAGAGGAGTTAGTAACACGTATGAGTACAGAAAAATAGAGAGGAGGACAGAGAAGCCCAGTGGACCATGGGGGATCCCCCATAAGTCTAAGCCTACAGCAGCATATCTAAGGGCCAGCCTAAGCAGTCCTACTCATCCATCCACCCATCCATTTTCTATAATGCTTATTCATTGAGGGACACTGGGAGAGGGGAGCCTTCCCCGCTGACATTGGGTGAGAGGCGGGGTTCACCCTGGATGGGTTGCCAGTCCGTCACAGGGCCATCAGGACCAATGAAGGGCTCGGGATCTTGCTCAAGGATACTTCGATATGGTCACCAGGAGAAGTGAGGATAGAATAAGCAACCCTTCTGTTGCTAGACGGCCACCCTACCTCTGAGCCATGCTGCCCCCTCCCTAACTATAAACTTTATCAAAAAGAAAGGTCCTAAGTCTAGTCTTAGACCTAGACAAAGGTCTGATGGATGAGTACATAAATGGATAGATGGATGATGGACGGTCGGCCATTCCTGCTTCCGAGGATCCTTCTTCAGACCTGACTGGAGTTCTGTCCTGTTATGCTGACCTTCGGGAGCCAAAATATTTACGAAGTTAGATCTTAGAAACGCTTATCACTTGGTCAGAATGATAGAGGGGGATGGGAGACGGCTTTCATCACACCTACCGGATAGTATGAGTATCTACCGGTAGTTATGCCCTCTTGGTTGACAAATGCACCCGCTGTGTTCCAAGCCCTGGTTAATGATGTTCTTCGTGACATGGTTGATATTGTAGTGCACTAGCCCACTTTTCCTTCATCACACCCCTCAGGGTGTCTGGAGTAAATCCCTTCTGAACACTCAACCTAGAAAGATAAGATGGAACTTCCACTCTCTGGCCTTTTATAATGACAATTAACCCTTACATGAACCAAGAACTCTTACTTCCCCTAAGTTTTTACAGCGTCAAGTTTGTAACTATCCAGATGGTGGTCATCCTTGATCATCAAGAGGAACAATCATTCAATCAGGAACCAGCGACAGTGGCCAGGAAGGGCAGCGAAAGGGGGTTTCTCACCTCACTGTGAACTCTACTCCCCACAGGATGCAATCAACCTTGCGGAAGAGGCCCAAGGTTATGAACTGAGGATGCATTGTCTGAACATGTGAAGATGCACCCTCTTTCTTGAGATGTATGTGTGTTTAAATATTCCAGCATCCAATCGCTGACATCAATTAGAATGTTCATATGATCAAAAGGTTCTGTGTCACTGTTAAACGAAGTATGAGAGTAGGAATCTATCAACACCCACAGATGAAACCTGGATTCTGTATTAAGCGATGCCACCTTGTAACTGAAGTCTCTGTCACAGAATTTCTTGCATAACTTCAATCTCTCACTCACACACACACACACACACACACACACACACACACACACACACACACACACACACACACACACACACACCCAAATATGCTCACATAGTCATATACACACACCTATGTGTATGGACATGATAAGAATAGTTCACTCTCTGTAATTGTTCCTTGCTTTTCACTGGTATGTTCATGACTCTGACTTATCTCGATGATCTATCTGCAGGGCATGGAGTTGCTCTCAGCCTGACAAGTTAATACCTGAGAGGTATTCCAGACGGCAAAGTGTGCTGATTGGCCAACTGCCCACACAGGTCAAAGGTCACTCCCCCCAGGCGGACCAGTTCACTATAACATTCGTGACACCATTCAGTTAGAGTTAGAGGTAGAGTTTAGTTGTGTTGAGTTGGGTCCGGGTTCGGGGGCGCTCTTCAGTGCTTCTCGCCCGGCGCGTGAGCTCCTAGAGCGGCTGGTCCGTCTCTCCCCCTTTTCTTTTTCTGTTCTGCTTAATTTGTTGTTTTTGTTTTGTTTTTTAACTTTACACAGAACTTCTTTTCTTGCAACAATTTTTCCTTTAGTAAAGCTTTTTCAGTACACGGAGTTGAACGTGCCTCTCATTTTTGAGCTTGTGAACGCATCGTTTTGCATAGCAATTAAATTCTTGATTTTCAATTTTTGTAACTCATCATCGATCGTGGCTCACGGTCGCTATACTGTTGACCTCCCCAGAGCCTTGAAAAAAAGCCAGAGCTTTTGATCTCCCCCCATGTGAAGATCCACATCCAGCATGGAAAAAGAGTGCTTAACCCTGAGGGACCCAAGCTGATTTTATGGTAATTTTACATCCTTTACTTTTGACTTATGATCTTGGTCATTATAAGGTCAATCTCTACGTGCTATATCTGTTTTTCTTTTTTTTTCCAGGATAGTCTATAGTATCCAGATAGGTCATCAGTTTACTTGATACTACTTACATATATTCTATAAAAAAAAAAACCTAACCCTTAAAACAAAAAAAAATTTCGCATTACAAAATTTTGGGATTTTCTCCATGTTTCTTATCATAGGTTTCCAGCACACATAGCCCTGCATACTGAGTCTGGGGAGTTTTCCTGGAATCTGACAGTATCAGCACCGTGATATTAGGATGTTCTATGTCTTCACAATTGGCAAAAACATGTGATGTGTGCATGATGAGACTAAAAGCCATTTAACTGAACACATTCTGCTTATGATAAAAAAAATGATTAATTCTAAGAGAAACATGCATAAATAAAAACAATTACACAACTATTTACAAGAACACACAACTATACAAATTTCTATATACATCAGTAGGGATTTTCAAGAGGGCTGCACGGTGGAGCAGTGGTCAGCACTGTGGCCTCACAGCAAGAAGGTTCCGGGTTCGAGTCCCGGCTCGGGCACGGGGTCTTTCTGTGTGAGTCTCCATGTTCTCCCTGTTCCTGCTGGGTTCTCTCTGGTACTCCAGCTTCCTCCACAGTCCAAAGACATCAAGAGGGACCAGGTTAATCCAGACTCTAAATTGACCGTAGGTATGAATGTGAGTGTGAATGGTTGTTCGTCTCTCGATGTTGGCCCTGCGATGGACTGGCAACCTGTCCAGGGTGAACCCCGCCTCTCGCCCGTTGACGCTGGGATAGGCTCCACCCCCCCCCCCCCACGACGATGTGTAGGAATAAGCGGAAGATGACGATGGATGGATGGATGGATTTTCAAGATTTCTCATGGTGGCCCTGGAGTTGTTACGTCAATACATTATGTAGAAAATAGTTACAACTTACATAAATCTTGCATCATCTTCAGTTGGATCCATTCCATGAAAAATCATCTCATCTGCAGAAACTCCACTCTCAAAGCCTGAGCCATTGTCCAGGTCACAGGGGCCAAAGTCTGTAGTTGCTTCTTCATGGATGAGTTGAGCCACTTCAGCTGCAGCTTATTTCTTTGGTGGTATTTTTTTCTTGACAGCGTACACTGCTCTGCCAAGTGTGTCTTTTCAGTGTCCAACGCTGACCTGTAGGGACCTGAACCTGAACTGATCTGTACACGCGCATGTACAGTAGCCTCTGTCGGGAAAATGCATGCACCTGTGCTCTTTTGTTTACTTGGAGAAGGTTTTGAGAAGCAAAACTTTCCTATCATTCAGAAAAGGACGCAATGCTATGCTTATACTGGACACCCTGTAGGAATTTACAGTGATCAAAACCGGATTATGGACGTCGTTTGTCATGGAGGAAAACATGATAACCCAGTAAGATATGTTGTTCTTCTCTACAATGCAATTGACAAGTAAGAGTGAAATACTGGAGTAAACAAAAAAGGCAACTCATTGTTTTGCAGTCTTATCAGCTGAGTTGTAAAAAGATACATTTGATGCACATGTATCATTTGTGGCTGAGTGGCCCTGCGTCGGGTGGTCGTCTGGCGGAGCAGTGACCAGAAAGGAGGCAGTGGTCTCTTTCTCAAACCTTACACACACTTTATTCATGCATGAGAGAGAAGTTACAGCACTCAGAGCACCAGAAGTTCTCTGATGTTTCTGAGGAACAGTCAGCTATTTATCACCGCCGGGGAGGAGACATACAGTTTGAAGGTAGAGTCATGTCACATCCAAGAATTCTCAAAATAGGCGCCCAGGTTAAGGTCAAATGGCTCAGATTTCCCAAATTAACACACGCAATCATCAATCTGCGAACCAAAAAAAACAAGTTTACAACTTTGTAACCTGGAACATGGGGTTACACACTTCAGCACCTGTGGTTCGACCTAAATATATATTTTAAAGTCTCTGCATAAGCATCCAATTTTGCATGAATAGCACATTTGCATCACAAGCAAACATTCTCTAAGGTTTTTTAATAGTCTCAGCTGTGACGCTCTTTCACATTCTACTTGATCCTTTGCAGAGAAAAATAAAATCCAACAGGTCATCTTCAGTTGCACAGATCCTGAGTGTATTTTCATTCGCTCTTTTCTTAATAACTTACATTTTAAAAAAAAGATAAACAATAAAGATGTTAAAAAAAAGATTCTGCACATTGTAAAGCTCAGTTTCTGTTGTTTCATATAATGTGTGCCATATCTGTCCAATGACCAGTTTGTGAGTTATTCAAATGAGTAAAAGGAGTGCACATCAACGCACAGCTTTTTGCAAACCGTATTTATGATTAAGTTCAGCCAAATTCAACATTTTTTTCAAAAAAATACTTGAACGCAAAAATAAGTGATCGGTACCACTGTAAAGGCACAGCTCTGTAGTTCCACGTGACATGAGTGTGATCGACCTCCGATGAACCATTCAAGAGAAATTTAGTGCAAAGAATGTGTGTCTAAAGTCATGCTCTTTGTATAAATAGGTATCTAAGGGTTAAAAGACTTCTAGACAATCTATTGTTTGTCAAGTTGAGAAATGTAAATTTCATGTAACCACAGTGTCTTTTCTGTTTTGTGGTGACTCAGGGTACATTCAAGATAGATCCTAAGTGCTCTCCCTAAGTACATTTACTCTAAAACCCGAACTCCTAATACACCAATACCATAAATTTGACCTTACTATACTGACCCTTTACACTAACCCTAACATCCTGATATACTAACAATAGTACACTAACACTGATCACCCTAACCCTAGTATATATATATATATATATATATATATATATATATATATATATATATATATATATATATATATATATATATATATATATTTTTTTTTTTTTTTTTTTAACTGCAACATCGACCTGCCTAATTTGGACTAAATATGGAAATTAGCCCCTGGGCTATAATCTGGCACATTTATGTGTACTTTTGTATATGTTTATCAATTTGCATTGTCCTGAAATAATAAATATAGTAACCCTAATATCCTAATAGAGTAACCCCAGTACAAACCCTACTGCACTGTCCCTGAAACACTAATCCTAATACCCTTACTCTAACCCCAATACATTAACCTAAAGACCCTAACCTTCATCCTAATACCCACAACCCTAACCCTAATGCACTAACCCCAATTCCCTAACTCAGGAGATCAGTGAGTGAAGCTGCGACAGCTGAAAAGTTTCTACAAAAACTGGGGTAATACCCTGCCATCCCCCAAAAGGGGCACAACTTGCGTATGGAGGCTGTAGCAGGAAACAACAGAATAGCCTCAACTATGGACTGTATTAGTTTAACCTGCCCGACACCCACAACTTCCCCCAAATAGATGACTGTAGCTTGGCCATATTCACTTTAGCGTAGCTTAAGCCAGGGGTCGGCAACCCGCGGCTCCGGAGCCACATGTGGCTCTTTCATCCTCATGTTGCAGCTCTGCATGGCTTGGGAAAATAAATTGTAAGTGTCCGATTGAAGTGAATGTTATTTGTCTCAAAAACGTGTATCATGTCTTCTTATTAAGTCAAAGTTTTTAACTTCTTTCTTCAGACCTTGTGCAATTTCGGTGATCAGCATTCGCCTTCTTCAGAGACGTTTGACAGCACTCGGCGTGTCAGCAGGCAGCCGCCATGTGCGGAAAGCCCAGTGACACCAAAACTGCGCACTATCTGAACAAAGTATTTTCTTTGTGTTTGTTCATTTGTTTAATTGAAGTTGTAAATTGTAAGATTATTGTGATCTCAAAATATCAATATAAAATTATATATAATTCTGGACTATAAGCCGCTACTTTTTCCCCCCTGCTTTGAATGCTGCGGCTTATACAACGGTGCGGCTGGCGGTTTCTGGTAGGCTGGTTATATTTTAAACAGACGTTACTGCACCTTTAGGCCTACCACTGTGTTACAGGCACTTTTGAAAAACACTTAATTGGTAGGCTGCAACAATTAGTCGACGTTGTCGACAAAAATCAATAATAGAAATAATTGACAATGAATTCCATCGTTGACTGTGGTCGCCAGACGCGTTTTTCCAGCAGAGTGAGGCGTCTCTCTTGATTATCATCTCTGCCGAGAGTCGCGCATGCGCAGTAGCGTCTCTGTCTCTGAGCGGGAACATACAGGAACGCGGCGTCAACATCAGGTACGCGCACCAAAACTAAACTTTGGTGGCATTTTAGCCTGGATACAGGGAATAAAAAGACTACTAGTAAAGGTTGCACAGCAGACCTTGGTGTCATGGCGGTGATGCAGGAACTTTTAAAGAAGCCCGTCGGGCAGCTGAAGGGAACGGAGTCTGACTCGCCTCTGTGAGACTCAAGTGACATTTAAGCCAATGCGGTTTTTATTACACACATTGTACATTTTATAAGCATATTTTTGCTATAAAAATGTTTACTTGATTTTGATTTATTTATTTGCCTGTCCCTAAAAAAATGGACAGATTTATTTATGGATTTATGTATGTACTGACCGAACATTACCTCATTGGTTTTAGACAGGACATTTTTATTTGAGTTTTGTACGAATCCGCAGTGTTCAATAAAAGATGTATTTTTCATTGTACCCATCTTTCTTGTGTTTATTATCATTTGCCACAATTAAATCAACTTCATGCTTAATTTAAGAAAAAAATAATAATTATCCGATTAGTCGACTAATCGTTTCAACAGTCGGTGACTAGTCGATTAAAATAGTCATTAGTTGCAGCCCTATTAATTAAGGGTAGCCTTGTCGAGCGCTATAAGCTTTGTTTATGGTCCGAGAGCTGAGAGCACCGTTTATTTCTACAGAGTAAATACGTTTCGAATGCTGTGAAGGTTTGTGTGTCTGAAACACGATGTGTAATGATACAGTACAGTTTACACAGCACGGTACATGTTCCGCACTATTATTATAAGTTATGCATATATGCAACTTGTTGTTTGTAGGAAATGTTAACAAATCGGAAGCTTCCCCAAACAGCCATCTCTTTCCTGACAATCCCCTCTGTGCACGAACCCTTACATGTGGTAATTAAACATTAAAACACCTGCGGCTTACAGTCCAGTGCAGCTTGTATATGTACATATTTGTTTTTTCCCTAAATTTCGCTGGAGCGGCTTCCAGTCAGGTGCGACTTATAGTCTGGAAATAACGGAAATTGTGTGTGCGTGTGTGTATATATTGTATTATTTTGAATATAAAAAGTGTTCACGGCTCCCAGTGTTGTCTTTTCCGTTGAAACCAGGTCGAAATGGCTCTTTGAGTGTGATGGGTTGCCGACCCCTGGCTTAAGCCCTTTGCTCCTCTTAGGTGCACAGGCCGTTGACGAACAACCTCTATTTCACTCTGTTAGTGGCTCTCTGTTCAAGTTCTCCCCAGTTCAGCCCAGTCTCAGACATTTCTGCCTCTAAGCTTCTTCTCCAGCTGTTCCTGGGGCGACCTCGTTTCCTTTTCCCTTGGGGGTTCCACTTCAGGGCTTGACGGTGATGTCTGTGGCAGGCTTTCTGAGGGTGTGACCAATCCAACTCCATTTTCTTCTGTATTTGTACATCTAGGGGATCTTGGTTTGTTCTTTTCCACAGGTCCACATTAATCACTTTGTCTTTCCACCAGATGTTTAGTATCCTTCTGAGGCAGGAATTGGTGAATGTTTGCAGCCTGTGTGTTGTGTGTTTTGTTGTTCTCCATGTTTCAGACCCATACAGCATCACCTGTTTCATGTTTGAGTTGAAGATGCGTATCTTAGTGGTTGTGGAGACGTTCTTGGAGCTCCAGATGTTTCTGAGCATGTTGAATACCCCTCTTGCTTTGATAATTCTGCTTCGATGTCCGCCTCCGTTCCTCCAGTGGTATCCACAACACTGCCTAGGTAGGTAAAGGATTCTACCTCCACTAGGGCAGCATTGTTTAAGGTGATGGGGTTGCTTGTGTTGGAGTGGATCTTGACCACTTGTGTTTTTATTGTATTGGGAGTAAGGCCAAGTTTTGTTGAAGTTTGTGCCAGTCTGTCTGTCTTTTCTTGCATGTGCGTGTGTGTGTGAGAGTAGAACGATATCATCTGCAAAATCCAGATCATCCAGTTGCTCCCACAATGTCCACTGGATTCTGTTTCTCTTTCCTTCTGTTGTTTCCCTCATGACCCAATCAATGGCGAGGAGGAAGAGGAATGGTGAGAGAAGACATCCTTGCTTGACACCCGTCTTGACTTCAAATGTCCGGGAGAGCTGACCTGCATGCATGACTCTACAGGAAGTGCCGTCATATGAATTCTTGATTAGGGTTATGATCTTGGTGGGGATTCCATAGTGTTCCATTAGCTGCCATGGTGTTGTCCGGTCTAAGCTGTCAAATGCCTTCTCAAAATCAATGAAGTTCATGTACAGGGATGTGTTCCATTTGATAGACTGTTCAATGATGATGCGAAGTGTTGCTATGTGGTCTGTGCATGAGCGATCTTTCCTGAAACCTGCTTGCTGGTCCCGCAGCCTCTTGTCTACGGCTTCCTGGAGACGGTTGAGGATGACTCTTTTAAAGATCTTACTGGGCACTGAGGGAAGGGTGATCCCTCGGTAGTTGTTGCATTTCCTTAGGTCACCTTTCTTCGGGAGTGTCATTATGTGTCCCTCTGCCCATTCTGTGGGTGTTTTTTCATCCTCCCAAATTCTCCCAAAGAGGCTGTACAGCATGTTTGTAGAGGTGTTCATATCAGCTTTGAGGGCTTCAGGTGGAATATTGTCAGGGCCAGCAGCCTTGCCTGGTTTTAATTGTTTGATTGCAGCTTTTATTTCAGTTTTTGTTGGTCTGTCACACTTGATCTTTAGCTGTGTCTGGGCCATAGGGATGTGTGGCTTATCTGCTGGTGGTGGTCTGTTCAGAACCTCTTTCAAGTGTTCTACCCATCTGTTGAGCTGTTCTTCTGGGGTTGAAAGGAGTTGGCCGTTCTTGTCCATGATCGGTTTATTACTCTGTTGATGTGTCCCAGCCAATTTCCTTGTGATGTTGTACAGTTCTTTCATGTTTCTTTGGGATGCTGCGAGTTCTGCCTCCTTAGCCAGACTCTCCATCTGTGCTCTCTTGTCCTTCCTGATGTTCTGGCGCACTTCTTTGTGGCAGTGGTTGTATTCCTTGAGGGCTGCTGCTTTTTCAGATCTTGTTTTTGCCATGTTTACTTTTTCCTTCAGCTGTCTCCTCTGATGGATTTTGTTGAGGGTTTCTGGTGTTATCCAGTCTGTATGGTCCTGTGATCTTCTCCCCAAGACTTCCTCACATGTTGAGCTCCAAGCAGTCTTTAGGTTTTCCCACTCCTTGTTTGTTGTTCAATCATTTGTGCGACCAAGCTGTAGCTCTGTATTTTTCTTTTAGAGAACATCTCTGTACTCATTCCTGATTTGAGCATTGCTGAGGTAGTTGGTGTTGTATTTTGTTCTCTGGCCCTTTGCACGATGATGATATTTCTTCAGCCTCAGTTTGAATTTCCCCACCAGGAGATGGTGGTTTGAGGCTGCGTCTGCCCCCCGTCTTGTTCTGACATCTTCCATGGTCCTTCTAAACTTTTTGTTTATACAGATATGATCGATTTGGTTTTCTGTGACCTGATCTGGTGACACCCAGGTTGTTTTATGGATTGTCTTGTGGGGAAATATACTCCCCCCTATAACAAGGTTGTTGTTCACGCAGGTTTCAGCAAACATGTCGCCGTTTTCGTTCATGGTCCCCACTCCATGTTTACCCATCGCAGACTCGTATCCCTCGTTTTGGGCTCCAGTCTTTGCGTTGAAGTCCCCCATTAGCATAATGAGGTCTCTGTTTCCAGTTGCATTGAGAAGGTGGTTTAAGCTGTCATAGAACCTCTCCTTGGCCTCGTCATCTGCGTCACTGGTGGGTGCATAGCACTGGATGATGTGGGCTTTCACTCTCTTGTTGCTCGTACTGAAAGTTGCTGCGATAATACGAGAGCCGATGGGTTTCCATGCCGTTAGAGTCTTCCTGGTCTCTTTTGTCATCATGATAGCCACCCCCTCTGTGTGGCTTGCTGCCTCTTCTTCGTGTCCAGAATAGATAATGGACTGGCCACTGGATAGTTTGACCTCAACCGACTGTGAGGTTGTAGCTCTCCATTTCCTTGCCAATGGTAAGGCAAGGCAAGGCAAGGCAATTTTATTTGTATAGCCCGTTTTCACAAACAGTTTGTCTCAAAGGGCTTCACATGGCATCATAACATCCTCTGCCCTTAGACCCTCACATCGACTGAGGAAAAACTCCATAGAAAACCCTTTTAACAGGGAAAAATCTGAGAAACCTCAGGGTGAGCAACAGAGGAGGGATCCCTCACCCAGGACGGACAGACGTGCAGTAGATGTTGTTACAGACAAGAAAACAGTTTACAATACAAAATGTGGGAAACACGGAAATGTTAATAACAGCTGAAGAAGGAAGCTTCTGGTAGGGGAGGCAGGGAGAGCAAGCCAGCTTGATGGGGGACTGGATGGCAGACTGGTTCATGGGAGGGGAGGCAGGCAGAGCAAGCCAGCTTGATGGGGAACTGGATGGCAGACTGGTTCATGGAAGGGGAGCGCAGGCCGGTGTAACAGTAGGGAATAAGGGGGGGGGGGCGATGCAGGCGGCGGTTGGGGCTCTGGTGGATCTGTGGAAACACAGAGAGACTGCGAGACACCAAGGCCAAACTACAAAGTGCAACAAGTAGTGGTAATGACAGTTCCAAAAATGTGCAGGGAGGAGAGGAGGAGAGAGGGGGAGAGGAGGGGAGAGGAGGGAAGGGCTCCATGTAACCTGATGTGTCCCCCAGCAGTCTAAGCCTATAGCAGCATAGCTATCAATGGTTCAGAGCTACCTGAACCAGTCCTAACTGAAGGCTCTGTCATAGAGGAAGGTCTTAAGCCTGGACTTAAACGTAGTTAAAGTGTCTGCCTCTCTGACCCATGGAGAGAGCTGGTTCCACAGTAAAGGAGCCCGGTAACTAAAGGCTCTACCTCCCAGTCTGTTTTTATTGATACTGGGAATCACTAAAAGATCTGCATTCTGGGAGCGGAGTGCTCTGGTCGGACAGTAGGGACTAATGAGCTCTTTCAAATAGGATGGAGCTTTATCATTGAGAGCCTTATAAGTTAGCAGAAGGACTTTGAAGTGGATTCTAGATCCTACAGGAAGCCAGTGGAGAGAAGCTAAAGTGGGAGAGATGTGTTCTCTCTTCTTAACTTCTTAACTCCCGTCAAAACCCTCGCTGCAGCGTTCTGGACCAGCTGGAGACTCTTTAGAGAGTATTTAGGACATCCTGACAGGAGAGAGTTGCAGTAGTCCAGCCGAGAAGTGATAAATGCATGCACCGGTTTTTCAGCATCACTCTGGGAAAGGATATTCCTAATCTTAGCGATACTTCGCAGATGGAAGAAGGCGGTCCTAGTCACATGCTTTATGTGGGAGCTGAAGGAAAGGTCCTGGTCAAAAATGACCCCAAGGTTCCTGGGGGTAGCAGCCTTGCCAGCCTGGTACATGGTTCTGATGTTCCATGTTCCCAAGGTAATGGGTCTCCTTGGTGTCAGAAGGTGTTTCAGCCTACCAGCTCCCTTGCGGGTTTGGCTGGTAAGCGTCATAGTCCCCATTGCTGGGGCACCCTCTTTGGCCAGGTGAGTGGTTTGTTTTTTCTTCATCAATGTTTTCGTAACTGGATTGTGTTTTACAGGGTTGGGTAGTTAACCCAACGTCCAACCCCCAACCTGGAGGACCAGCTGCTGCTTTTCGTCTGGCCTCTACTCTAGAAACCTGCCCGGCATGGTTGGACCTACTGGGGGCATGATCCCCTGCCCGTTGTAGCCTTCAGAGTCACAGAGGCACGCAAGCAACCCCACCATGACAAGGTAGCAGCGCAGGGGAGGGCCATATTCACATTTAACAAGATTTAGCATCAGATTGGCAGCTTGAAGTCTGTCAAAAACAACGTACAATTTCTCTGTGTGCTCATCCCATGTGCTGAAATACACCCCAGTGTCATCAAGATAAGCCTCACAACTAGTTACCCCATACAGAACAGTATTGACCAGGCTTTGAAAAGTAGCAGGTGCGTTATACACAGAAAATGGCATCGCGGCATACTGCAGGAATGCGCTGGGTGTCAAAGACAGAGACTTCACTGACCTGAGAAGTAAGCCAGTAACTCTTTAAAAAGGTAAAGTTTTGACACAAAGTTGGCGCTGCCAAAATTGTCTACACAATCCTCAACTCAGGGAAGCGGACAACAGTCAGGTTTAGTGACCCCATTGACTTTACAAAAATCCATGCCGAACCGATTAGAGCCATCAGATTTTCCAACTAAAAGGCACTATGAACTCCAGGAGCTACAGCTCGGTTCACTGATATCAGGATTCATGCGGTAAGCATGTTGTTTTATAGGAGGAGAATCCCCCACATCAATGTCATGCTGAAGCACATGTTTGCATAGGCAAGTCAGAAAACAAAGAAAAATGAGGCCTAAACAATTTGACCACATCCTCATGTTTTGGCTCATCCAAAAGAGAAAAACTCTTCAGGTTTAGACAACATTTCTGAATTTTCAAGCCACCATGAACAACAACAGTGAACAGACGAGTAACATCACTTTCATCAAAAAGCTGTACATCAGTCGAATCAGCACTGGACAGCACATGATAGTTTCACGTTCTCCAGGTGAGAAGACATAGGGACACCCTCCCTCCCTAGGTACAGCTTTATCATATTAATATGGCACAACCTACTCTGCCTTCTACAATCTATATTACAGGCTACTATATTGAGCCTGCAGAGCTGAACCAGGAATAGGCAACAATACCAACACATTATCACCAGGACTGAAGCTCCTCAGCTGTGTGCCTTTATGGAACCAAGTCATTTTTTTGTGCTGCAGCTATGTCTTGCTTTGCCAAATCACAAGCAAAAAAGTTTGGAAAGTTTGAAACAAAGGCTATTAACATAGACAAATTTTGCAGTTTTGCATCACTCAGCCATTTTTCCTGGAGAAACCTGAGCGGACCAAGTAGAGTGTGCAAAAAAAAACAACAACCAAAAAACAGCTCAGCTAGTCTAAAGGTTTGAGACTCCAGTATAAACTCAGGAGCCACAAACAGAAGAACTCCCTCATCCGATCTTTGTTGAGTTCTAAGCAGTATGTTCAGAGCATGGGTTTCAATGTCTGATGGAAATACTTGATCACCCCCTGACTCTTCATATAGTAAGCACGAGAATGATAGTTAGTGATATCAAGCTGTTTCAGGACTTCAGCAAAAATAGGTGACATGAAATTAGAACCCTGATCAGACTGTAATACCTTCGGCAACCCAAAAGCAGAAAAAAACTTGACCAGGGCTTTTACAACAATGGGGGCCATGATTTTATTCATGGGGATGGCCTCAGGGAACTGCGTAGCAGAGAACATAACTGTCAGGAGAAACTTGTTTCTGGATTTTGTGCAATGGAATGGACCTACACAATCTACGGCTCATCTACCACAGGAACTGGAAATAGATATGGTGGAATAACCTGGTTCAGTTTGCCAGCAACCTGACAGACTTGACATGTTTTGCATTACTGACTCACATCAATCCCTTCAATCCCGGGCAGAAAAACGGCGCATGACCTGCAAGAGGATTATCACAGGGCCAACGGAAGAACTTTGTGTAGGAACGATTTTGGGACCACAATTTGTGTCACCACACTCCAATCGTCCTGCTCAGACACATGAGGCGGCAGCCATTTACACACCAGCACATCATCTTTAACAAAGTAACCCTGCAACATTTTCTCAATTTCATCCCCCAAAATAGCAGCTTTAAAAAGAGGAAAGAGAGACAGATCTCTTAACATGTTCAGTTTGGAGGTCTTTTCAAGGAGAAGTAGCAGCCAAAGAAACAAAAGACGGAGTGGACGTGGCAAGAGGGGAGTCAGGAGTACAGACTGAGAGGCTGCACTATCCCTCAAGATGGTCACAGGAACCTTTGGCCCTACATCTGTCAGGGAAAAGAAACCCTGTCATTAGAAAGGTAGCAAACACCTGGAGATCAGGTTTCACTGAAGCCTGCTGTAAAGAAAAATCTGATTGTTGAGATTGTGGTTCTGTTTCTAACAGCTTTGGGAGTTTTATTCTTCTTTTCAAGAGTGAAACAAGTTTTTATAGCATGCCCTTGCTTTTTGCATTACGCACAAACTGGTTTATCACCCTCTTTAAAATCATTGCCACTTGGATTCACCTATGCCAGACTTTCAACACAGGGCTTAAAAAAACATGCATTCTGAGGATGGACAAGACTGTTCATATATCTCATTGTGCATGAGAACATATTCATCGAAAAAGGCAGCCACCTAGGACTCATCAACAACATTCTGCTCATTAATGTATGTCACAATTTTATCAGGTTAGCAATTTCTGAAATCCTCTGAGAATCAGATCTTATAGTTTATCAAAATCTTGCACGTTTTTAGAATGACACAAGCAATCAAATCAGGCCTCCTACTTTCTGCCAAACTTAACACATATGTAACAGATTTTTTTTAAGCTTGCAGAATCTCTGGCGATGCACCCCAGGCATGAGCTCATTCACTCTTAGCACAGCTACTTTAATTTCATGATTATGGCTGGCAACGACGCATTTGCAACCTGGGTTTTTCCTGTAAAAGGCAGAAGAAGCAACGGCCAAATTTTTTTAGGCCATTTTAATGTGGTGGCGACGTGCTCAAAAAGCATGAAGTATTTATCCACATCGTCACCATTCAACAGAGGGACCAAATGAAAACATTGAGTAATGTCAAACTCATCACAACGAGCTGGAGACAGGACTATTTTATTCTGAGTTCTTTCATTTTAAGTTGTAGCATGGTTTCTGCATCTCCAGGAGTGGTGGGTTATAAATGTCTATATTCTGATATTTTATCGATATACATTTGTAGGAAAGATTATCGATACATAAATCCCAGTATCGATCTTTTAAAATGCATTAGATTTTACCCGTCTATTCCTTTGTTTTTGTTTGCCCCTTTAGTTTGGCGTGATTTAGTGCGTAGTGCAACGTTACTGCAGTCAGATGATCAGATCTCACCAGATCCAGGCCATGTGCCTCCGATCAGAGAACAACAAGATGGCGGAAGCGCAACTTTAATCTCCGGCAAATTTAAGAGCCGATGTCTGGCAGCACTTCGACTTTAAGAAGCAAGAAAACTGCGTCCGACTTGACAAAAATAATGCTGTGCACAAAATGTGCAAAGTAGAGGTTAAGTACAACAGAAATACTACTAATCTCTGGAGCCATGTGAGCAACCAGGAAACTACAAGTCCCTGCAACAACCCTCGCTGGAGACAGCATTTGGGACCAAGTTTCCGTCCACGCCTCCACGTGCAGAGAACATCACTTCAGCTCTGGCAGTTTTGATCTGCAAGGACCTCAGACCATCCTGTGAGGTAGAAAATGTAGGCTTCAGACCCCCGTCCACACTGGAACCACGCTATGTGCTACCGACACGGAAACAACTGAGTCAAGTCACAATCCCAAAGATGTACAGAGAAGTTAAAAACAACGTCACAACTGCACTGAAATCAGCAGAGAGAGTTGCCATCGCTGGTGACAGCTGGACAAGCAGAGCTACGATTCCTACTTGACCATCACCTCTCAGTCCACTGACAGTCACTGGTCCCTCATGTCCCACGTTGACAAACGCAGGCGATTGAAGCTCGCCACACCGCGAGTCCTCCTGCTGAGCTGCTGACGGTTTGTGGAAGTCTAAGTTGCCCTTTTGTTTTGAATGACGGTCGTATATTTAAATAAAAAGTGCACGGTGTTGTATAACTATTGTTTAATGATCAGTTCTCAATGTAAATATTAATATTTAATGATGCAGCAGGGTAGAGGGTTACTTTTACTATTGAATTTACAGCATTAGTCCTTTGAGAAGCTCTTCCATTACCAAAGCAAAATTAGTATTGTAACTAAAATATCTAATCTCCAGGTCATTGCTCCTTTTCTTTGAGATCAAACCGGCACATCTCAAGATCTAAACTCTTAAGCAGAGCAAAGCATTTCAGATGTATTGTCCTTCGACAGAAACTGGTTGAGCTAATAGCTCTTAACAGATTACAGCTCAGATTTTAACTCAGACTTCCGCAAGTGTTTGGAAACATCTACCATGAAGTGATGGACGATTTCCAACAACTGCTCTTTCGTGCAGTGATTAAATAAGTCACGCGTCGACAACATTATTCAGTTTAAAGTCCATTTACCCAGGCACAATTGATCACACCCATAACACAAAGAAAACAGCAGCTATGCAGTGAGCATGCATGAGTATACTCACTCTCACACACACAAACACACACACACAGGCTATGCTAAACATGAAAGCAACTGAAGAGAAAAAAAAACGTCAGGCACACAATCTGCCATCCAAGACAGTTGACGGAGTGTAAATAAATGGTGTACTATGATAAATTTCCTAATCTGAGTTTAATTGCACTCAAAGACACAAAAGGCAATAAAGCAAACAAAAGGAAGTGTCAGTACGCAATGAAAATACCAACAGTTTGCAGCAACCCAGCCTATTTGTGCGTTTCCTAAAGATCATACTGATCCGCGGTACGATGTGAAAAAACAAACAAAAAAAACAAACACCAGCAGCTTAGCCAATAATCAAGAATAGCCTGAAGAGCGCATTAGAAGTGGATGAGCCCCCAAATGTTATGGCTCCATAAAATTACATAGATAACACGTCGGGGCTAAATGAGGCCATAACATATAAAGGGTGCCACACAAGAACTTCAAGATTTGATAACTATAATTTCTTTATTTCATAGTTTAGACACTGGGGACGAAAAGGATACTAACCCAAAAGTAATGAACCAAAAGAAGGAGACCCTGGCCATAAAGAACAAAAGGGAGGTAAGCACAGGGCTAGCCACACCCTGGCTGTCACACCCTGCATTTCCCTCACAAACTAAGAAAAATAAGGCTTAATCTAAAACAAAATGACAAAAAAAAGAATGTGACTACTAGTGATTCCCAACTCAAACTAAAATTACAAACCAATGTAAGAAAATGCTGCCAGTTATTCAAAAAGTGAACAACCACAAAAAAACAAACCTTCCCCTGCTGCTGTTGCCTCCAGAATGACAGTGTGAGAGTCAAACCACAGCCCCCCCCCCCCCCCTTACCTCCTGATTACCAATTGACCGCTGGCCTGTAGAGGAAGGAACAAAGAGGGAGGAGGGGTAAACAGCAGCAGCAGAAAGGACACCAAGGTGTGGAATCAGCCAATACCTGGCCACACGTACCAGGGTTAAATGGTATGTTGGTGTCACCACATGCTCTTCTACGGTAACAAGTCCCTAGAAATGCCTGCAGATGTCACGTGTATTCGACTCATGAACGTATGATTTCAAAGCCGTGTAAATACCAGCATGTGATTTCCTCTTGTCCTGAATGATGAAGGTGGAACACTTCTGAATAATTCCAATGAGCTTCCATATTTGTGTTTGTTGGTGCATTAACGTTTCTGTGTGTGTGCATCAAACGTAATCAAGCAACATTTGAATGGCAGTTTTTGGTTCTTGCCAGTGTTGACAAAAGTGATGAAACCACACAGACAGATAAGAGTTTTTAAATATCACATCCAAGAACACTTTCTTTCAGAACTTTACTGGTTTGGTCAGGAATATTGAACGTTATTGTCGGGGCTTTTTCAAATTCGGATTTGACACCATATTTTCAGACATGCCTCCTCTCTCTCTTAATCCCTTCACCTGCCTTTTTCTTCAAATGAGTGGGTGGGGGTGTTGTTTTGTGCCCCCCCCCCCCCCACACACACACACACACACATATCTTCTTCATGTGGAACCTTTTCCACTGCCCTTGTGTCCTCGTGCTCATCAGGTGAAACTCTGGTTTATCCCTTGACAGACAGACCTTAGCTGGAATGTCCAGAGTGATGATGAAAGGATGTGACTTCAAATTAAAGTCTAACCCTAAGACACGTATGACAGCACCTTATCTGGTGGGGCACACACTTTATCTAGAAATAACTAGAATTAGCGTCTCTCGGTTGACGCCTCCACCAGCTAGCCGCTATTGTACTTGTACTGACTTACATGTATGTTGTGGAACTTTTGTCATCTTACAAGTGTGTGAATTCAAGAGTCATAAAGAGAAACGTGTCTGCAGTCACAGTGACTTTGACCTTTAAACACAAAAATGCTCATATTTCTTTGTGATGCTCAGAGAAACGTTGTTCACATCTGGACCTTTGACCTGCAGTCAAGGGAACGTTTGTCAGCTTGAGGTGTTCCGGAAATATAATTTTAATGAGAATGGCATAAAACTCACGTGGGTTCTACAGTAAATGGTATTACCAGTATAATATCATCTTGCAACTAAAATATAAATCACATTTCATTCCAGCAGATTGTCTGAAACGTTCCAGACTGATCAGAACCAGCTGCTGTGTTTCTGTCTTTACTGCAACCGAAACCTCGTCGTGGGAGTGTCACATCTCTGTTGCGCTCCTGAATAAAACCAGCAACAGCTGCAAAGGCCAGTCAAGCCACCATGTAAATCTTCTGTCGACACCACAATCGCTCCATTGTGCCTGCGTACGTCCATGTTATACTTTACAATCGACTCAAATTTATTCATTGTTTTTTGAAACTATTTTTTAATTAATTTTATGATGAGAAAAGGAATTTACAATAGAACAGAAATAAAAGAGGAGCAAACAAAGAGAAATTTATAATCAGTATTTATAGTTGGTGGTCATTTTCCTCACATTCGCACAGTATGACAGAACAAACACGGGACACTTGAAATGAGACTTGAGTGAGCTTTTCTCACGTTGGACAATCTTATAACACCACTTGGAAACACATACACACAGCAAGTCAGTTCATCATCATCATCACTCATCATCACTCATAAATCAGGACTGTGGAGGAAGGCAGTGATTCTCTCCACTGTCAACACCTTGTGCAGTTTTTGGAATGGGTGAGGCTACTACTGCTCTGGGGTCTGCTAGCTCTGGTTTGAATTTGTATAAAACTAGAAAGGAACACATGTAGAAACAAGCGGAAATCAAATTATCTGGAAAAAATACTGATGTGTTCATAAACTCTTCTATGTCTAGCAACACTTAATAACACTTATGTTTTATTTTTTGTCCTTTTTTAAGGTTTTATTCCAAAATGGTCAAGGAGCAGTTATAGTTTGTATCATCTATACAACAGGCTATAAAACACAACATTTTCACAGTCCAGAAAGCACATATAGATGTGGTTTTATATAAACATATGGACTGTTGTAAGATAATTTTGCGTGCATGGCTCTGGATTTGAGATGAGTTTCGCCGGGGAACGCTCTGATTGGAGATCATGGGCTGTGACCACCAAGGCCTCCAGCTTCATCACTGGCACCACGGATTTCTTCTTCTTTTTTTACAACAAAGTCTTTCTCTGCCATCTTTCAGCCAGGGGTGCATCTCCTCTGGCCGTCACCGCCTCCTCACCCACTACTTTGGCTGACTCCTCTGTCATCCATCAGGGATTTTCCTCCTCCCTTGATTTATTTTTCTCCCCATGGTAAACAAATGGCATATTTATGTTTATTTATTCATTGTGCCATTTTCTCTAAAAAAAGTCAACAACATGAACACAGGCAATGTAAATAGAACCGTGAAGATGCCGACGCTCCGTCTGCAAGTGTGTCTGTGCTCCTGTTCGGCAGCAACGACAGAGTTCCGAGGAAATGAGTCACAGATGAGTTCATGTTATTTGGTTGACATGTGCGATTTGTGGCAGTTCAAGTGGCTGCCAGACATATTTGTCTATCGGCAGCCTGGAAAATCTTGATGTCATTCAAACTGTCTTGAGTGCTTGAGTCAAAAGAGTTTTTTTAATTTTAGTTCTCATGTTTATTTTCAGAGCAATGTCCTCGAAGAAAAAAGACTAAATAAGGTTCAACATTGTTATTAAGCTGTACACACATCAACGTCCTGATGTGTCTTTTCAATAACTGGCTCTGGCAAAGACCAAAGCTTTGACAATCACACATAGTATTCCTTGTCCTTGTTCTTCTTGTTCTTGCTTGAGGTCTTTGCTGTGTTGACTGGTTTCTCTTTGACGATGGTGCCATTGGACTGCGCTGAGTTGCTGATGTAGTTGCGACTCTCATCGACGTGGTACGAGCCCTCGTCTCTGTTCCGGTATTTATACATGGCATATAGGAGGATGAGAATACACAGTGCTGCTGCTGCTACGATGCCCACGACCATTCCTGTGGTGCTGCTGGATTCCCGGAAGACCTCAGAAGTGTCGGGGAAACCTTTGGGCCCAGCACCCGTGGGATTGGCTGCAGGGGAGAAAAAGATATGATGACCAAATGTCATGTTTCACACATTATCTTTAGGGATGTAGCCACATTCACAGTGTTACAGCTGCTCTTGTTTCTAGAAATATGGCCCAGTTTATGATAGAACCAAAACACTGACAACCCAGAGTTCAGACCAGGAGGCAGAGCTGCCGTCTTTTTTATCCAGCTTTGTTCTCAAAACAAAGTCGTGATTGGAAGAGACTTCAGTATTCATGAGGGTGTTGATAACCACAGTCTGGTCCTGCATTTCTCTCTCTTCTAGACTCAACTGGTGTCCATCAGTCTGTCCATGAACCCCCTCACTGTCACAACCACACCTCCACCTCCTCCTAACATGTGGAACTGAAGCTGAACATCTGGTTGTGTTTCCACAGAACGCTTTTATCAGACCACCAATCAATCACTTTGGAATTTGGACTGATCAACTACACTCCACTCAGGAAAACTGTAGTTTCCAGATGTTTGTCTGATCAGGCCACACCTGGATTTAAGGAAGTGGTTCCATTGGTGCTAAATTCAGTGTCATGTTCCACTGTAACAGAGGGCGCTGTTGTCCACCTTAGTCCCTCCCAAACTGATCATTTTATCCATAGAGCAGCAGGCACCTTAGCAACAACTCTGGACTCTACTGGCCCACTAAAACAGAAAACTATGAATCCAAGAAACAAGCACCTTGGTACGGTTCTGGAACCTGACAGCGTCAACAAGAAACCAGAAACTGGAGAGAAGATGGTGCTGCTCCAAACTGGAGGAGTCACATGTAGTCTGGCAAGATGGCCTTAGAACCTAGAAGAAAGCCCTTGGTAGAACCAGAGCAGCCGACTACTCAGCACTAATAGAGGAACACAAGAAGACTCTCTCCCCTCGTTAGCTCCTCCCTCTTAGATATGACCAATGTGGTGCTGGTATCTGGTTCCGTCCCTCAGTCCTTTAAAGTTGCAGGAATTAAACCCTCCTCAAAAAGCAACCCTGGATCCAGAAGTTCTACCAACTACAGACCAACATCACATCTTCCTTTTCTCTCCAAGGTTCTGGAGAAAGCAGCTGCTAAACAGCTCTGGGACTTCTCCACAGCAACAGCTGATTGGAGGATTCAGTCAGGTTCCAGGTTCATCCTAGCACAGAAACAGAACTAGTCAAAGGTACCAGTGATCTCCTACTGGTACCAGATGAGGGACTGGTCTCTGTGCTGGTCTGATTAGATCTCAGTGCAGCTTTGATACCATTGACCACCATATCCTTCTACAGAGACTGGAACCTGTCACTGGTATTAAAGGAACCACACTAAACTGGTTCAGTTCATATTTACTAGGTCATCTCAGTTGGTACTAGTTAATGATGGTTCCTCTGAGACCACTACAGTCAGTTCAGGTGTTCCACAAGGGTCTGTGCTTGGACCAGTCCTCTTCACCCTGGACCTGCTTCCTCTAGGTCACATGATCAGGAAACACTCCATTAATGTTCACTGCTATGCAGACGACACACAGCTGAACTCATCAATGATCCACATGGAACAAACCAGCTGACTGAACTGGAGGCCTGTCTGAAGGACAGGAAACATGGAGGACCATCATTTCCTTTATTAAACTCTGATAAACTGAAGTTCTTGTGCTGGGCCCAAACACCTGAGGACCACCTGATCTGATGAGACAGGTACCCTGGATGGCACCACCCTGGCCCCCAGCACCACCTTAAGGAACCTAGGAGTTCTCTTTGACCAGGACCCTTTAACTCCCACATTCAACAAATCTCCAGGACGCCTTCTTCCATCTACGTAACATCGCTAAGAAGAAGATGCAGAAAAACTAGTCCCTGCTTTTGTCACTTCCAGGCTGGATTACTGCACCTCCCTCCTACCAGGCTGGACTAATAAGTCCCTAAAGACTCTCCAGCTGGTCCTGCCTGGTGTTGACTAGAACTGGTAGCAGAGACCAGGTCTCTCCTGGACTGCTTCTCTGCATGGCTCCCTGTCAGATTCAGAACAGAATTTAAAATTCTTCTTCTACCATCAAAGTCCTCAACAATCAGGCTCCTTCATCCCTGACAGAGCTCCTAGTCCCCTATGATCCACCTAGAACCCTTCACTCCCAGGATGCAGGGTTCCTGCTGGTTCCTAGACTTCTAACAGTAGAATGGAGCCAGAGCCTTCAGCTGTCAGGCTCCCCTCCTCTGGAACCGTCTCCCAGTTTCAGTCCAGGACCCAGACCCCCTCTCTAGGTTTAAGAGCAGACTTAAGACCTTCCTTGTTGATCAGGCTTATAGTCAGGACTGCTTAGGCTGGCCCTTAGATCTGCTGCTATAGGCTCAGACTGCTGGGATCTCCCATGATGCACTGGGCTTCTCTCTCCTCCTCCTGTCCTCAGACGTGTTACTAACTCCTCTTCTTCTCCCCTCATCCCAGATCCTGGTGCTGCTGGAGGAGGCTCCAGACCTGAAGAGGCTCCAGCTGCCACCCGTAGCTCCACTATTATTATCAGAACTGTAGTATTTATGTCAGTATTCTAAATACTGTACTCTACTGTACTAACATCAGTATTATATTTGCTAACACATTGTTGCTCATTGTGCTGGAATTGATTGCTTGTTTTGAACCTGTAGATGTGATAATTGATAGCTAGTATTTGATATTGTGTGTATATCCATCCATCATCCATCATCCATCCATCATCCATCTATCCCTCCATCCATCATCCATCCATCCATTTTCTCCCTCTTATCCTGTTAAAGGTGGTGGGGTGGAGCCTATCCCAGCAGCAGAACCCACGCAGGCACAGGGAGAACATGCAGACTCCACCTAGAAAGACCCCATGCTCCAGTCAGGGCTCCACCCACAACCTTCTTGCTGGGGGGCCACAGTGAGGACCACTGCTCCTGCCGAAGGAGAAACACTTGCAGCTAAATCAGGATTATAAATCACTAGACACTGTTTTCTGTCTTTTGCGTGTAAGTGAGAGCGTCGCTCATTATCTGTTCCCAGGGTTTATGGGAACAGATAATGATGGATTCATGCTGTGTGTGTGTGTGTGTGTGTGTGTGTGTGTGTGTGTGTGTGTGTGTGTGTGTGTGTGTGTGCGCATGTCACACACACGCACATATATTATCTATATATCTATATATATAGAGAGAGAGAGAGAGAGAGAGATGAATGTATAAAGTAGGAGCTGATAGAAGTCATGTCTAGAAAAAGTCTGTACCTCTGTAGAATCTCAGTCCCACTGGTCTGCCAGCTGCAGCTGTCAAACATTACCAGTTAAATGACACAAACACCAGGTGGATTTCCATAAAAACTCTTAAAAAACTACATTTTAAAGCCTTTGACTGTCATTAAATCTGACATTAGTTCTGAAATGATAAGGAAATGTCACACACTCATTCCTGTGTAATTGTACCTGTCTCGTGTACTGCAGGGAGCTGTTAGCGGAGCTACTATGTGTCTACGGCAGAGTGAGGATGGTTCGGTGCTGTGGGAGGCTGCTGATGGATGATGATGGAGAGATTTGCTAAAATTGGAATCAAAGCTGACAAGAATGATGTGTTAATGATTCAGAGGGAAGCACAGTTTAAGCTCACAGCTCATTACATGTTTTACAGCTCCGTCATGAATGAACACACCACATTTATATACACTCACGCCACATTCAAGCAGAACGGCTGATCGTCACTGGAAATAAATCTTTCACTGAGCACAATTCTTCAATTCACTCAGCAGATTTTTCCAAAGGCTGTCCCTGCTTCTGTTTTGAAGGCAGATTCTGAAAACACGTCAGCCCCGATCTTATTCAGTCCTCTGGCACATCTCGCTGTGTTTTTGTAGCAGTCATCATTTCTGCTTAAGCTGTCTTTGTTGTGTTTGAGAAATCCACACACTCAACATTTGGAAATGAAAACAGTCTTGTTCCACTGGATTGGGTCAGAACACACTTCAGGGTTTTTATCAGTCAGGTTCAGATCCTAGTTCTGTTGATGTTGTGCTTCAATATGCATTTACCATCAGGAAGGCGCTGGTGTTGAGACGAAGGTTGGAATCAGCTGCAGCTTCTTGTCTAAACATGCCTGAGATATTTTAAAATACCACCCACTGCAATACCAGCAAAGATTACTGATGCTGGGACTGAAGTAAATAAAAAGGAAGTTGATGAAACCAATGTCAAAATAATGGCTCTGTTCATCTGACATATAAATTTGGTCACACAGCAACAGCAGATGCCAGGAACATTACTCAGACACTGATAGAGGTTCCTGCTTACTAGCAGCCCTGCTGGCAGCCCTGCTACCTTGCTCTGATAGCAGCCCTGCTACCTGCCCTGCTAGCAGCCCTGCTACCTGCCCTGCTAGCAGCCCTGCTACCTGCCCTGCTAGCAGCCCTGCTACCTGCCCTGCTAGTAGCCCTGCTAGTCTGAGGAGAAAAAATTGCATTCTTCAGCTTTTTGAAAGGAGAGGTTTCAACATTGTCTCTGTGATGTCAATCCTTTGATCTCCAGCAGTCGCGCTAATATTTCCACATGAGCAACTCTTCACAAGCTACAACTCTATTTTCATGCATCATCATGCATCTATCTCTTATCCATCCATTCATCATCCATCATCCCTCCATCATCCATCCATCCATCATCATCCATCTATCCATCCATCCATCCATCATCCCTCCATCATCCATCCATCCATCATCATCCATCTATCCATCCATCCATCCATCATCCCTCCATCATCCATCCATCCATCAATCATCCATCTATCATCATCCATCTATCCCTTATCCATCCATTCATCATCCATCCCTCCATCATCCCTCCATCCATCCATCAATCATCCATCTATCCATCATCATCCATCCATCCATCATCCTCCATCCATCCCTTATCCATCCATCCATCATCCATCCATTCATCCATCATCATCCATCCATCCATCCCTTATCCATCCATCATCCATCTATCCCTCCATCATCCATCCATCATCCATCTATCCCTTATCCATCCATTCATCATCCATCATCCATTCATCATCCATCATCATCCATACATTCATCATCCATCATCCATCCATCATCCATCTATTCCTTATCCATCCATCCATCCATCATCATCCATCTATCCCTTATCCATCCATCCATCATCATCCATCCATCCCTTATCCATCCATTCATCATCATCCATCCATCATCATCCACCCATCCATCCCTTATCCATCATCGTCCATCCATCCATTATCCATCCATCCATCCCTCCCTCCCTCCCTGTTCCCCCTCTTCTCCTGTTCAGGGTGGTGGGGGTGGAGCCTATCCCAGCAGCCTTCCCCCTGGACAGGTCACCAGTCCATGGCAGGGCCAACACATAGAGACAGACAACCATTGGCTCTCCCAGCCACGCCTACGGTCAATTTAGAGTCTGGATTAACCTGGTCCCTCTTGATGTCTTTGGACTGTGGAGGAAGCTGGAGTACCAGAGAGAACCCAGCAGGAACAGAGAGAACATGGAGACTCACCCAGAAAGACCCCGTGCTGCAGCCGGGGCTCCACCCACAACCTTCTTGCTGGGGGGCCACAGGGAGGACCACTGCTCCACTGGGCCACCTGCTAGAACAACCACTTTATGATATTAAACACTCTCTGTTTCAACTATGATGAGGTTTAGATCTTCGGTAACACACTTTTGGGCATCATTTCCAGTGAAAAGGGAAGTGATTGCACATCAGTACACCTACTTCCTCTTTTGAATGCTGTCCAAGTCATAATTGCCCCGTCACCATACATCTGATAGCTTTCAGCTCTCTTCTGACTCTTGTCTGTGAAGCATTTCTAGATTGCATTCATCTCTCTCCATATGCACCTGTTTAATATTCATACAAACATTGCTTTGGATGGTGTCGTATTAGCTAATGACTGAAGGGATATAAAGGGATGAGAGCTGCAAAGGTAAAAAGTTCCAGCAGCTGTCTTCCAGCAGAGGAGATGCTGCCGCCGCTCATTGACATGTTTTCCAACATGGTTAGAGTGATCAGCGGCCCAAGCAAGCCTCCAGTGCCAGTAGACATTCAAGGACAAGCAGAGAGCACCACTGGGGGATTGAGTGTGACTGAGCGTTGCAACAGATTAGCTCTGCTTGTGACAAGCCCACTTATCCTTGGAGACAGGTGTGAAGAATGCCCCCGCCTTGTGGGTGAAAGTCAGTGGTTGACACAGCTCTTCTCCAGCAAGCCACTGTGCAGGCATGAACAGTGAGTTACTTTCATATTTGCTATCAGGGTCAAAAAGTTGAAAGTGTAGGCAGAAGCAAAGCAGGTTGATGGTCTGGTTTTGACGTGGTCAGAGGGTTGAAAAGGAGACCTACTGGCTCTTGCAGTTGGAGGAGCTGCTGTACCAGGAGTGAATCATGTGATAACAGGAGTGTGCCCTTCTTCCGTCTGTGATATGACACCTCCAGTTCCAGAGTTTTGTTATTTGTTCTTGCCTGGACCTGTTGATTGGCTTCCAACAGGCTGCATTCACACATAGGCTGACCACAGTGTTTCTTTAAAAACCAGGAAAGGTAAAGGAACCAGTGTGATCCACCTTAGTTGATTGCACATAAAAATAATTCAGCCAAAATCATTTTATTCAATAAACTTAAAAACAGGAATTCTCCTGTGCCAATGCAGCCAAGTTTCCCCCCAAAAGATTAGCTTTCCTTAAAGCTCATTAGTTTGTCCTTAGCAGGGTCAATCACACACCTTACTGATCTGGGACGGGGGTGGAGGTCTGCCCCCAGACCTGCCCTGCTGTCCCGCTCAGGCCAAATGAATCTGTTCATTACCATCACCCTCCATTGACAGCACTTGAACGCAGAGAGAAATAGTAGCTGAAACAAAATGATAGCTGCTCTTTTTCTCTGTGCTCAATCACACCCAAGGGTAAAATTAGACACGGGGAAAATGATCTTAGCGTGGCACCGTGCTTCATGGCAGCGTGGCGGGGCGCACTTGTGTAGTGACAGAGCTAAACCCAGGGGGTTCATTTTTGAGAGAATGCAGTTGCGTAAAAGTTGCCAGAATAATGTTCTGGTCTCTGTCTTCTGCCAGAGAGGGACTTAGATTACAGCCTGACATCCAGACCACCATCCAGTCCTTGCTGGTCTCCTAGCAAGGACCAGAGTGTGTGTCTCAGTCTTTCAGACCATCAGAGGTTCCTGTGGTGGAGACAGAAAACTGTAAACAAAGAAGCACAGCTGTTCAACCCTGCTCCATCATGGCGGCGATGGTCACATCAGCATCTGTTCTCATGAATGCACCTGATTCTTCTTCTTCTCATGGTGTCAGCAGCGCTGCAGCAGAGCCTGTCATTTAGGCTTCTGATGTGATCGACCTTCTTCTTGCCAGACTTGTTTTTGCCAAGTGCTCTTCGGAGAGCAGCAGGATCAGAGACTCCACACTGTCAAGTGGGATTTGAATAAATGGTCCTCCACAAAGACTTTTTGTCCTCATTTGTCTCCAGTGAGATGGTTCATTTATTTGGTAATTTGCAAAGGCGTGAGCTGGCTGACAGGGCCACGGATGAAGGAAAACATGGAGAGCTGAGCTGCCAGGTGACTCCAGGTGCGTGCGAGGCTTGTAGAGAGGTAATGAAGCGCACAGGTCTACTTAGGATACATTGAATGAGCAGACTGGGCTTGAACTTTCAGGCTGAGTTAATGGGTTGGGAGAGCTGCAGGAGGACACATGGACAGCCTCTTTCATCAATGGATGCAGTTGTGGATGTCAAGAGAAGTGATGCAGTGTTGGAGGAGGAGCCTTGTTCAAAGCTGTGACAGTTGCTCAGTGGCACATGACATCAAACAAGGGGGTCCTGGTTTGGCGTGTTGGCGCTCGGCTCACTGCACGACCCCGAGTTACCTGGACTGACGCGACTTCCCTTTCTGTCACGAGTCTCCAGACATGACATCAGACGAATAAACAGATCGAATCATGTTGCTCCTGTTTCAAGTTCAAGTTGTGATTGTTTATCTCTGTGTCTGGTGGGTCAAGTGAGCCACGATGAGGGAAAGGAGTGTGGATTGGGATGCCTTCACATTGACCTGGATGTAGCTGTTATTCCTCAGATTAGTGTTGGAGCATCTTCTTGCTCCCACATCCAGCCATCATCACAAGCTGTCATCACCAGCATCATGCAGGCAGGCATCAGTGGGCGGGCAGGTCTCCCTATCAGTGGCAGTGCAGCCAAAACACTTAATAATCTCCTTTCCCTCTTTAATAATCTGAGTGTCCTCGAGACGTGATGCAAGCCATCCTGTACTTGTGACATGCAGGCACTGTGCCTGATGACAGAAAGCACGTGTGAGTCAGAAGTGGCTGATGAACGGGGAGCTGAGTGGGCATGAAAGGAGGACAGCGTGAGAATTCGTCCAACATGTTGGATTTGGCCCAGTAAAAGGTTCCCCTGAAAGAGGCCAGATGCCAGAGAAGGATCCCGTCTCCAGAGTGCCTTTAGATTCCTCTATAGTCTCTATAACCTCTCCTACAACAGAGGCGACACTTGTTGGTCAACTTTACTGCTTGATATTGATAGCTGTTTCTGACACATATCAGATATATACACACCATTTCACACTTGATGCTACTACAATCCTACAATACTACAATTCTACAATTCTACAATTTCATTTAGCAGACGCTTTTGTCCAAAGCGACGTACAACACAAGCAAGAATTTAGACTGAAGGAAAAACCCATAGTAGCGCAAAAGTGCTTCAGTTGTGATTTGGTCACAGGTACTGCCATCTAGTGGCAGAAGAAGTGTCGCCCCCCCCCCCTTTTTTTTTTTTTTGGACAAACATACAACATCACACAACCCAGTTAGTGCTACATAGTCACTAAGTGCTGGGTCTTGGACCCTCTGACTGATTCTACCACAGGACAAAGAGGAGCAGAGTCAGGTTCAGTGCCTCGGCTACTGTAACCTCAGGATGCGTTGTCCTACCTGCTGGACCTGCAGTAACGTCCATGTAATTTTACAAATATTTTTATTTAAAAATATACATCTGGGTTGACGTTCTGTGGCTGTTCCCTCCATCTGTGAGGGCCCACCTCTGCTTCATCTGAGGGTTAGATAGTCACAGTCCTGCTGTGGGTCCACTATCATCCGATGATTTAAAGAATCCTGTGAGCTTCGGGATGCTCTTTTCCTCGATTTTGCTTTTTTAGAGATATTTTCTTTTGTGGGCGCCCCACTCAAATTTCTTTTTTCCCGTTGTTTTGCAACTCACTCAAGCAAAGGGTGGAAGCTTGACACATTGGGGGGCTTCGCCAAGGGTTAATTTGGATCAACCAGCAGCCTCAAGCGTGGTATAAAGGGACTGACAGGATGTTGTGATTGTGGCCTATTAACACAACTAGATTACTAATGAAGACGCTGGGGAGACCAACTAAGTTTAACGGCTCCTTACTTGTAGAATCCAGAACGTAACAGAACTATATACAGATCAATCATGCCTAAGAGCACACATAACGTGTTCCTAAAACATAAAGTAGTCCCCATTAAGAATAGAGGCTCCACAGGACACAGGAAAACTGACAAGTTACAAAGCAATGTGACTTTTTCAGTTCATCCTGTCCCCAAAATGATAAGCCCCTAAACTTGGTGGGCCCCTGGGCTTCAGCCCAGGAAAGCACATGCATTAAGGTGGCCTTGGGCATGGCTCAGTGGTTGAGTGGCTGTTTAGCAACCAAAAGGTTGCTTGTTCGATCCTCACTTCCCTGATCATGACGCAGTACCCTTGAGCAAGATATTGAACCTCTAATTGCTCTTGAAGAGCAGGGTGGCGCCTTGCGTGGCAGCTCCACCATCAGTGTGTGTGAGAATGGGGGCATGAGACGACACTGCCAAGAGCTTTGAGTGCCGCTGAGGTAGAAAGACGCCAGAGAGAAATGAGACCGTTTACCGTCTCCTTCTCTGAACACCAACACCTGACAGTCAACCACCGACAAGTGATGAGCTTTGTGAAAGTAGCTGGCATGGCAGAACCTTGTGTGTGTGTGTGTGTGAGTGTGTGTGTGTGTGTGTTTGTGTGAGTGTGTGTTTGTGTGAGTGTGTGTTTGTGTGAGTGTGTGTTTGTGTGAGTGTGTGTTTGTGTGAGTGTGTGTTTGTGTGTGTGTGTGTGAGTGTGTGTGTGTGTGTTTGTGTGAGTGTGTGTTTGTGTGAGTGTGTGTTTGTGTATGTGTGTGTTTGTGTGAGTGTTTGTGTGCTTGTGTGAGTGTGTGTGTTTGTGTGAGTGTGTGTTTGTGTATGCGTGTGTTTGTGTGAGTGTGTGTTTGTGTGTGTTTGTGTGAGTGTGTGTTTGTGTTTGTGTGAGTGTGTGTGTGTTTGTGTGTGCTTGTGTATGTGTGTGTTCGTGTGAGTGTGTGTGTGTTTGTGTGTGCTTGTGTATGTGTGTGTTCGTGTGAGTGTGTGTTTGTGTATGCGTGTGTTTGTGTGAGTGTGTGTTTGTGTGAGTGTGTGTTTGTGTATGTGTGTGTTTGTGTGAGTGTGTGTGTGTTTGTGTGTGCTTGTGTATGTGTGTGTTCGTGTGAGTGTGTGTTTGTGTGTGTGTGCTTATGTATGTGTGTGTTTGTGTGAGTGTGTGTGTGAGTGTGTGTTTGTGTATGTGTGTGTCTGTGTGAGTGTGTTTGTGTGCGTGTGTTTGTGTGAGTGTGTGTGTTTGTGTATGTGTGTGTTTGTGTGAGTGTGTGTTTGTGTATGTGTGTGTTTGTGTATGTGTGTGTTTGTGTGAGTGTGTGTGTTTGTGTGTGTGTGCTTATGTATGTGTGTGTTTGTGTGAGTGTGTGTGTGAGTGTGTGTTTGTGTATGTGTGTGTCTGTGTGAGTGTGTTTGTGTGTGTGTGTTTGTGTGAGTGTGTTTGTGTATGTGTGTGTTTGTGTGAGTGTGTGTTTGTGTGAGTGTGTATGTGTGTGTTTGTGTGAGTGTGTGTTTGTGTGAGTGTGTATGTGTGTGTTTGTGCATGTGTGTGTTTGTGTGAGCGTGTGTGTGTTTGTGTGAGTGTGTGTTTGTGTGAGTGTGTTAGTGTGTATTTGTGTGAGAGTGTTTGTGTGAGTGTGTGTTTGTGTATGTGTGTGTTTGTGCATGTGTTTGTGTGAGCGTGTGTTTGTGTATGTGTGTGTTTGTGTGAGTGTGTTTGTGTATATGTGTGTTTGTGTGTTGGTGTGTGTGTGTGTGTATGTGTTTCTGTGTATGTGTGTGTGTGAGTGTGTGTTTGTGTGTGTGTGAGTGTGTGTTGGGTCGACATGTCTTGCCTGTGTGATAGTGAAGGCACAACATGTGTGTCTGAGTGTGGTCTGATAAATTTTGTTGTCTGAAATATTTATCACAGAAAACAAAATGTTGAGAATATTTCGGTTCCTCGGTCCGGTGCTTAACAAAGCCAAACTTATTTATTCTGGTACCATAACTGAACTTTGGCTGAGCGCTTTTCCTTTCTTGGATAAGCAAAGTCTTTCATGCCCTACTTAGACTTATAAACAGACACAATGTGTTAGCATCAATGTCAGCACATCCAAAAGATGTGTGGTAGAAAGAGAGAAATAATTGAAAATATAAATATGGTGGGATCAGTAAAGAGAACGACTGACAGTGAGTGTGAAATCCTGTTTTCTTTCAGAACTCATTTCATTTAAAATAGGGTGTAGAGAGAAGACTTGGATGGCATAATCCTCACTGAAAGAGTGCAGGAAAACAAAAATGGGCAGAATTCCATCAGATTGTCTGCATGAGTTGGAAAAATGGCAGTATTTATATATGAAAAGAGCATGAATGATGCTTGCATGCCCTGGTGACATAAGCATGAGCTGGACATACCCTTCATTTGATGAACCGTCTCTGCTAGCGGCAGGCAGTTGGCATGCTAGGTGAACACACAGAGTTCCAGCTGGCCGTGATTGAATAACCTATTAAATGTGGGCAGTGACCTCTTCAGCCAGCACAGTGCTGCTCATGTTTCTTTAATCTCACAGCGACTTCTACAACAATAATTTGCTCTAATTCCTGCTGGCGTGGTACCGTCCTGTTGCCATCGGGTTAAAGACGGTATTCATTTGCCGTTTGATGTATTAGTTGAGGCTTTTTATTGCTTCCCTACTCATGAATTTAATCTATTAAAACAAATGCCAAACACATTAGTGGCTGCTAATGTGACAGCAGAGGGCTGGAGGACAGAAAAGGATGAGAGCATCGAGAAACAGGAGATGATTAACCTGAACGTGCCGATGGGCATTCTGCAGTTGAGGGCTACTGGAGCCGTGAATTACGACACTGTTGGATTGTGCGAGGCTACTGGGTGTTTGCATTTGATGACTCGCCCGTTGCTGTCATTCCCACTAGATTCTTACATAATAAATGGTGGTGGAATAATATCAGGTGTAAAAGATAAACATCCTGCTGATGCTTCACCATGTGTGAATTCTACAGAACTCCACAGCGAGGCAGAAGAACAAAGCACTTTGAGCCTGAGATGAAAGAAGTCAAGTTCAGAGGAGACCCGTTCACCCCAAAATCAAAGCAAGAAAAGGTTCAGCCTGATGCATGGTGGGTTTTTCTCGACTAGCAGTCCCTCACTTTACCCTGGTTGACTGAATGCTCCTTTGAAAGATCAGAAATATCCCGGGTTGACTGTACAAAACATTATTCATAAAATAAAAGTTAAGCACACTTTTACAATCCTGGTCAATTTACTGCCAGTTGTATTCATTTCGTATAACCAACCCAGTGGAACAAAAACAAAAATATAGGTTCAATATTCTGTTCAACAATGTTGCAAGCCATGCACGTACATGCAAGACTTGGACCCAGATGTACAAACACATCACTTTCGTCACAAAATATGCTTGAAAAAAGGCACCACACGTTCAAACTGCAGGGCTGTTGCCATGGCAAACTGCACTCGTTCGTCTCGTGCAGCTGCATTCAGAGAAACTGTGTTCCATGCTCTAACGCAGGAGAAGATTCTTCAGGAGAGGCTGATTATGCATTCTGCTGTGTGTATGAAAACAGCAGGGGACATCAGGGTTGAGGATTTCCTGACTTTCAAAAGCAGGCGTCATGTCAGGTGTTTGAACAGGAGGAAGCTCCAGAAACAATGGAGGCAGCCTTCCAAGCAATTTGTACTATTTTAAGAGCAACTTTTACTTTCGTTTGCCATTTCATGTTCACTTCATTCATTTCCATACTTGGTGATTTGCGCTACCCTACTGAATTTGGTTGTTAAAGTTGCACAAATGGTCCAAATTCTTCTATTCTGAGAGATGATGGAGGGATGGATGGATGGACAGAGGAAGGGAGGGACGGATGGATGGATGGACGGAGGGAGGGAGGGAGGGACGGATGGATGGATGGATGGAGGGAGGGACGATGGACGGATGGATGGATGGAGGGAGGGAGGGGTGGATGGATGGATGAGGGAGGGACGATGGACGGATGGAGGGAGGGAGGGACAATGGACGGATGGATGGATGGAGGGAGGGAGGGAGGGACGGATGGATGGATGGATGGAGGGACAGATGGACAGATGGATGGAGGGAGGGAGGGACGGATGGATGGAGGGAGGGACGGATGGTTGGAGGGAGGGAGGGAGGGACGGATGGATGGAGGGAGGGAGGGAGGGATGGATGGAGGGACGGATGGCTGGATGGAGGGAGGGATGGATGGATGGATGGAGGGACGGATGGATGGATGGATGGAGGGAGGGAGGGATGGACGGATGGATGGAGGGAGGGACGGATGGATGGATGGAGGGACAGATGGATGGAGGGAGGGACGGATGGATGGATGGAGGGAGGGACGGATGGAGGGAGGGAGGGAGGGAGGGAGGGAGGGATGGATGGAGGGACGGATGGCTGGATGGATGGAGGGAGGGACGGATGGATGGAGGGAGGGATGGATAGATGGAGGGAGGGATGGATGGATGGATGGAGGGACGGATGGATGGATGGAGGGAGGGATGGATGGATGGATGGATGGAGGGACGGATGGATGGATGGATGGAGGGAGGGACGGATGGATGGAGGGAGGGACGCATGGACGGATGGAGGGAGGGACGGATGGATGGATGGATGGAGGGAGGGACGGATGGATGGAGGGAGGGACGCATGGACGGATGGAGGGAGGGAGGGACGCATGGACGGATGGAGGGAGGGAGGGACGCATGGAGGGAGGGAGGGACGGATGGATGGTCCATGATGGTTCCATTAACTTTTGCCTGTGAATGAATGATTGGACTCGGCTGCAGGTGCTGGGAATTCCGGCCAGAAGTTGGTGACACAGGCTGAGTCGTCACAGCTGTCGTACAGTAGAATGAGGGAACAGCGCCTGTTCTGCTCTCGCCAACATACCAACCGTTGCCCACAGTCCTCCAAATCATTATTTATCTCTTTGGCATCTTTCCCAGCCATATGGCGTTATTGTTGACAGCTCCACAGATTTGTTGGAGACTAGCCTTTGACTGATCTTAAAAAACCTGGAGGAGCAAAAGCACAGAGGAGACTGAGCAAAGGCAGAGGCATGTAACCTCTGACAGGGGTCATCGTGCAGCAGCTGCCCTTCATCATTCACCTGCACGACGTCAGTAAAATGAAGCAGTATGTAAGTGACATCTGTTCTGTCTGACCCCGTGCAGCTTGGCAAAAATATGTTCCAGTTCCTTTTGCCACGAACACAGAGGGCTGGTATTGTAAATCAGCTCTGGCTACCATCTCCCCAGGCTCTTCACAAGGCTATTTTCTACACAGCTATATTTTCTCCAGCACTCTGGCCTTCATATGAAAGATCATATCTTGTGAAAAATGCTGGACTCTTTCAGGCTGCATGTGAGAAAATACTAATAACAATTAATTAATACTGGTCAATACTAATTACACACACACACACACACACACATATACATATATAAATCAGAATTTGCCTTCAAGACATTGAATCTGTCTAAGATGGTGAGATCACACAAAAGCTAAAGAATTTGGCACATTTTATTTTTCTCAACTTTTACAAAGCACAACATTTCCACTATAAGCAGCCCAAAGCTGGGTGTATTCATGTGTGTGCATGTGTGTGTGTGTTTGTGTTTGTAACGCAGCCCCCTATCACAGATTGGACGTGTCGCAGTATCAGGGCCTGTGTCGTCTTCCGTGCTTTCCTGAACCGGGGGGCAGGATTCAATTTGCTGCAGTGTGATCTAATCTGAGTCCTATGGGGTGATAAGCTTTTGCTGGTACTGCTGGATTTTCATGGTTTCTGGAGGTAAGAGAAATAAAGCATGGCCATAAATAGGTTTACCAAACTGATGTCACCCAGTAGCTGATAGGAGCGAGACGCAGGTGATATACAGGATGACCCAGAGTTGACCTTGGGCCATAGAGAGCTCCTATCGCTCTGCTTCAGAGCTCTCCTTTCAGCACAGCTTATGCACCAGCGTCATTCAGCATCGTGCACACGTGATGTCTGAACCAGGTTGACAGAGCCAGTGACACCAGATCTACTTCTCAATGTACAGCCACAGTCTGAGATGCTGTGAGTGTTTGGCAGAGCTTGTGAATGTAGATATTAATCAGGATACATAGTAAGACAGCTGCCACCCCAGGAGCCCACAGCTCTGTTGTCAAATCCCCTCCAGTAATCACCGAAGGCCAGGGATCCTCTGCTCTGGGAGAGCGCCTTGCCGAGCCTCACACAGTTCACCACTGATTTTTGGCAGATGCCCTTGTCAAAATCATCATAATGCAAGGTGCTGCTGTGAACAGGAGAATCTCCTGAGTGTGGTGTTTGACAGTGGAGCACCCATATGTTGGAGGTACCTATGGTGACGCTGCCCACCGGGGACAGCACGATGATGTGCAGCGTGAAAGCCAGGAGGAGAAAGATGGTGACAAAAGCAGTTGCAGCTAATGTTGCGAGCCCAGGACCAGATTAACAGGAAGAGAGACGGATGAGAAAGCTGATGGTCTTTGCTGTTGGGCAGACATTAATTTAGTGGAGGTTTTATGACCACATACTGATCAATAGCACATCTAGATGGAGCCGGGGCTTTGGGTCCGGACTTAATTGTTCTCCTTGCTTCTCATCTCTTCAGAATGCCTTTGAAAATCCTTCTATTCAAAGGGTTTGACTTCAGTCTTCCACCAGTGACAAAGGTAAGAGATTAAAAGTTGGGTGGCATTGTAAGGAACTAACTGACGTACAATCTGACTTTATTGAAGCAACACTGATAAGAACATTTGAGACATTCTGAGGTAAAAGAACTGCTTCAAATAAGGTGTTCAGTTACGATAAACACTTGATATGTGCTGGAATAAAAGCACACGAGAAACAACAGGACGAACTCTTGCTGTTCTCTGTCGAGTTTAATGAGCAACAGTGGAGGCCATCATCCACTCACACACTCCCCATTCACTGTTTACCATTCCTGTTATCATGTGATGGCGTCATGTGGCTCTGATCATTACTACTGTGTTGTTCCGTCTCCCTGAGAACTGCGGTGTTTGCATGCAAACAAATAACACCGATAGGTGCAGAATTAGGATGCAGTAGCGCCAGCTGCTCTGACACCGGCACCTTAGGCACAGTGCAGTTCTAAATCTGCATGTCTGACAGCCTGATTTCTCCTGTCAGACTTCTATCATCACAGATGGAAACCAGGAAACCAGGATGTAATCCATGTCAGCAGCTGTGTCGGGCTGCGGCCCTTCCACCTGAATGCTTATTTCGGCATGCAGACACGCTCACAGTGACGACGCCAACATGCTGAAGTTTATCATGTTCACACATCTTAGATGAGTGTGTGAGACATTTGCTGAACTGCACTGAAGAGAGAGGGAAGCTCAAGTGGACAGGTGGTGATTTGTTTTCCAGGTATGGAGCGTATTTCTGACCTGATAATGAATTAATTAATTGTTGACTTTAGGACACAGTCTCCAAACCACGATCCCACAGTCATTAGGGGTCAATCTGTAGAATGCGTGGAGAGCTACAAATATCTTGGGACTGTCATTGATGCCTCACTGACTTTTAACAAAAATGGTGAAGCAGTGTGGAAGACGGGACATCAGCGTTAGTTTTACCTTCAGAAACTGTCCTGTGTTCATATTGACAGAACTATGGTAACCCTCTTTTACCAAGCTTTTATTGAGTCTTTGATATCTTTCGCCCTGGTGTCCTGGTTTGGTAATCCGTCACTACAGGACAAAAATTCCCTGAACCAGATCATAAAATGGGCCGAAGGCTAATTGAGGAGCTTCAACTCACTATGTCAGCCCTCTTTGACGCACAGCTGCAACATAAAGCTAAGTTCTTCATGACTGCGCACATCCCTTGCATGGTGAGTTCCAGCTCCTTCACTCTGGCTGTCGTTTTGTGGTCCCCAAGGGTTGGACAAAACATGAGGGAAGCAGCTTTGTACCCACAACTGCAAAGTAAGTCCACAAGGTGATCTTGTTCATCCTGAACTTTGGCTCGGTCCAGGGAGATGTAAAGCACATTTTTATGACAGCATGTGTTTTGGGACAATTGTATTTTTTTCAATTGTGTGATTTTTCTGTTAAGACGTCTGTTATCGTACATTGGGATTGCCGAGTTCCTATCTGCACAACAAATATACCACTTAATATTAATAAAGAAACCTCGAACCTTGAACCTTAATTCTGCTGGGGACATGAGCCAGTCAATCACAAAAACCACAATTGCCAAACTTCCCTGTACACTAGAGGACAGGATTGAAATTTGTTCAGTGAGCATCAAAACCTTTTACAGATGATTTTACAGGATCAGTGTAAACAGGGAAGAACCCAACTGCTCAACAGATGTTATGAGGTCTCATCCAGCTCTTGGATCTTCAGGCCTGGTCCAGGACAGACAATTCATGTAGTAGTCATCTACATCTGCTGATTGGTGGACATGGTCACGCCTCCCTCAGCTGTTCCGCTGTCATAAAAGGGCTGGTTCCAACTGGTGGTTGGTCCCAGCACATAACCACACTAATGCTTTTATTTGATAGTAGCATTCCAGGACATCCAGCATGAGCTCATATTTTGGCTACATGGACACTCACAACCAAACACAGGGATCCTCAGTCCCAGACGGCTCTTATGTATAAATTGTTCTTAGGGCTTAACACTCAACTCCGTTTCACAGAAAGGAAGCAAAGCCAGATGCTTGTAACTCCCACTGACGTCTTTTACATTCCTCCTGAACACAGAAGCCTTTGCAAGTCTGGCTCACTGAAAATTAACAGAAGTCCACAACAGATATCGGGAGCAAGGAGTTCTGAGCAGTCATCAGGGTTTAATTCCTGTCTGTGAGACTAAACTGGGGGCTAAAAATGCCCTGTGATGTCAGAACAAGAACATTATTTTAACATACCTGTGCTTTTTGTGCCTGCTGATTGTCGCAGGTTAAAAAAAGGGAATTTTTGTCCATGTGTACGGAACAAAAGATCAAATATTGTGACATTTTCAGTGATACCAGCTCAGACATTATGAAACTCATCACCACTTAATGACAAAACGGCATATTGCATACATGAAACAATACATGAAAGTTGAGTTTTTTAAATGGGTTTCACTACTAAACTGCCAGTCCCCTATGGGGGGGGGGGGCAGTACAATGATGCTCTGCTGCACAATGGAGGCTTCAGGAGCTGAGCTGCCTCTCAGAAAAATGTTTAAGCAATAACTGGAATCCAGTGTGCTGGTTTAGACGCTGTGTGTGAAGGTTGCGGTGGTGGTTGACTATATGACAGACAGAGACACACTGACATACCCAGAGAGAAATAGAATAAAAAGAGATGACTAACCTAACCCACCTGAGCTCGGCTCACAGGGATCAATGTCCTCGTCGTCACTCGGACATTCGGCTGACCCCACCGGTGAGTCATCTGTTGTCTGAAAAGAGAGAAGCAAACGGTGAAGTGGAGAGAGTGCAAAATCTTCTCACTCAGAGCAAGCAGGTGGTGTCTATTACCAGGTAACTCTGTGTGTACAGAAACAGAAATTGATAATTGAGGAGCAGTGGAGGCTCCAGTTCAACTCCACCCTTCATTTGAGTTTGACAAGTGCCTGTTAGGAGCCTTCGTAACAACTACCAGACCCAAAAGCATTAAAGGGCACAGCAGTTGAGCTTTAAAATGATATTTTTTCATTTATTGTGTTGAGGTATGTGTTTCTTTAAGAATTAAAACCAATCATGGCATATGCATATGCAGAGGCTGTCCATCATTCTGCTATGACATCACTTGAGACTGTTAAATTCTTCTGGAACATGGGAAGGGCAAAAACAGACGAGAGCAATTATTCCAGAATACTGCAGCGTTCTTTTAAAGTCTGGCTCCAGGCCGTTTTATCAGCTCTGCGTTAAAGGTCTTTTCATTTCAGCATGGCAGCCCCTAAACAACCTGCTGGGATACATCCAGCCTTGCACCTCCACTTAACCTGCCCTCATATATTCTTACAGTCCTCAGATTAATTTGTGGTGATATTTATGGGCAAACAATCTTCATGCTTTCATGTACAAGATTGACACAAACAAGAAGACGGAAGGGAACAGATAAAAACAACGAACACACGTTTGCTCCCGAAAATAAAGATGGACGTGCTTTTATTCAATCTGTGCCATTATTTGACTGATGTAAGACTGCGCATCAAAATATATCTGCAAGTTGGATTAGTATTGACTCATTTCAAGGAAATTAAAGACGAAGCCATTTTGTTTAACATCCATTTGCCTGCATGTAATGTGATTTTATTGTGACTGCAGCACCATCTTGGCATTCTGAAGACAGACCAACATCATCTTTACATAATAGACCTGGAAATGAGAGATCAAACCCATTTAGGGAATTGTGGTGGAGGCCTGTCCTTAGTGCATCTGTGCAGGCTGGGGCAGTCCAAATGCAAATTTAATCTGCTTTCCATGAGGCCGATACACAGTGGCCACATCCAGATGGCAAAACCGCCGGAACCTGGAGTGCCACATCCATCACTCGGACCTTGTGATTTGTTTTTCCTGGCAGGAGATCCTGACACTTTGCATTCGCTGGCAGTGGTATGGGAATCAAGGAATCAATACTCCTCCTCTCCTCTTGCCACCAGCCCCCCTCCCCTAACTGTGCCTGCAACTGTCTGTCAGACTTATTTGCAATAAGAGAAGAGGAAGAAATCTGATGTGGGCGTACGACATATAGGTTACCTCCCTGCAGAGTGACCGGAGTGGAGGTTTTGCCTGTTCATATTTGTTTCTGTCTGTAATGCCTCTTTAAGACAAATGATATGGGTCAGACTGGGACTGGCTAACCAGTGTTCAAGCCTTCTTTTGCCAGTTCAAACCAGTCAGTCCTCACAGGTTCAGCTACAACCTGGCTGACAAACCAAGGACATGCATAACAACTAAGTGTGTGAATTAAAAGTTTCAGATATCATGAAGGATGCTCAGGAGCCTGCAACTGCTGTTTAATGCACTGAAATAAAATCTGTCTTGAGATCGTATCGGCATTTGACTTTGAAATGTCAATATGCTCTCAACAAAGTGATGAAAACTGACAGAGCTTGTTGAAAACAGAGCTTGGTATCTGGGCACCATGGGGGAATGGAATCTTAGGAAATGCTTTTGAAAACACACTACCAGTCAGAAGTTTGGCCACGCCTTCTCATTCAATGCTTGTTCTTTATTTTCACGTGTTTACATTGTAGGTTCTCACTGAAGGCATCAAAACTATGAATGAACACATCTGGAATTCTGTAGTCATCAAATCATGAAAGAACTCCAACAGGTTCTACGTTCTAGGTTCTTCTAAACAGCCTCCCTCTGACTCCTGCTCTGCTCACTCTTGGCGTTCTCTCCTTGAGCTTCATGAGGTCATCACCTGAAACGGTTCTCCAACAGTCTTGAAGGAGTTCCAGAGGTGCTGAGCACTTGTTGGTCCTTTGGCCTTCAATCTGCACTCCATCTCATCCCAAACATCTGGACTGGGTTCAGGTCAGGTGACTGGAGGCCAGGTCACCTGGGCCGCCCTCCATCACTCTCCTTCTTGGTCAAGTAGCCCTCACACAGCCTGGAGGTGTGTTTGGGTCGTCGTCCTGCTGAAACATCATGACGGTCCAACTAAACGCAGACAGGATGGGATGGTGTGTTGCTGCAGGACGCTGTGGCAGCCATGTTGGTTCAGTGGGCCTTCAGGTTGAAAAAGTCATGGTTTCCTAGCAGCTGTTGGACCATCAAGGCCTGATTGGCGCCGTCTCCTCTGAACCGTTGGTGCAGAGACGTGTCTGCTACTAGAACTCTGAGGCGTTCATCTGGGCTCCAGTCTGAGGAGCTGTTAACTGGTGGTTCCTGAGGCTGGGGACTGGGATGAAGTCCTCCTCAGCAGCAGAGGAGACTCTTGGTCTTCCTCTCCTGGGCCGTCCTCATGTGAGCCGGTTTCATGGTGGCGCTTGATGGTTTTTACGACTGCACTCTGGGACACATTCAAAGTTTTTCCAGTTTCCAGGACTGAGTGACCTTCAGGTCTTAGAGCACTGATGGACGTGGCTCCTCTCTACTGAGCTGATGGTTCCTGCCATGACATGAATTCTAGCAGTGGTCAAACAGAGCTGTCAGCTGGGGAGCAGCCTGACTTCTGCTCAGCTCAACTGATGCTCCCAACCAGTAAGAAGGCAGGAAACTCCACCACTGAACCCTGACAAGGTGAACCTGAGAGGGGGAACCATTTCAGGTGATGACATCATGAAGCTCCCTGAGAGAAGGACGAGGGTTTGCAGCGCTGCAGCGAAGCAGAGGGAGGCGACTTTGAGGAGCTAGAATATAAAACAGGTTTACAATTATGAACAATTCTGTCTTTGCTCCATGATTCCACTGATCTGCTTCAGAGATTTGATGTCTTCAGGATGAAACTACAATGTAGCAAGTAGCAGAAACAAAGAGGAAACATTGAATGAGAAGGTGGGTCTTTTGACTGGTGGTGTAGATTTTTTTACATTTAAATCCTCTAGTGAGATTTTGGAATTCAATTGATTCCTTTCAATTAGAAGTCATTTTTTGACAGCCTCCAGATGAGCACATAAACAAGCTGTACCTGCACCTCATTTTATGAAAGTATTTTAAAATGCAGCGGCCCGGTGGTGCAGCAGTCCTCACTGTGGCCCCCCAGCAAGAAGGTTGTGGGTGGAGCCCCGGCTGCAGCACGGGGTCTTTCTGGGTGAGTCTCCATGTTCTCCCTGTTCCTGCTGGGTTCTCTCTGGTACTCCAGCTTCCTCCACAGTCCAAAGACATCAAGAGGGGACCAGGTTAATCCAGACTCTAAATTGACCGTAGGCGTGGCTGGGAGAGCCAATGGTTGTCTGTCTCTATGTGTTGGCCCTGCCATGGACTGGTGACCTGTCCAGGGGGAAGGCTGCTGGGATAGGCTCCACCCCCCCCCCAACCTCAACAGGAGAAGATGGAGAACATGGATGGATGGGTGGACTTTGAAATGCTAAAAGCAACAGTGCCGTGCCCACAAAGCCAATCCAGCAGTAGAATGCTGGAACCACAGTGAACCTGTAGAAAAGCTCGTTCATCAGCTGGGACGCTGGGAGAAAAGTGAGGGGGCGATTGGGAGCAGATAGGGAAGACTGAGTAGAACAGAGCGCAGTCATCATACAAATATAGATAGAGAACTATATATATATATATATATATATATATATATATATATGTGTGTGTGTGTGTGTGTGTGTGTGTCTGTGTAGGTTCTCATTCATCCAGGTCATCGTAGATCGAAGCGAAGTAAAATCTGGTCAACTGGACGTAAGTTTATCTTGAAGACGTTTCACCTCTCATCCGAGAGGCTTCTTCAGTTCTAGTGAAGAGTGTGGAAACTCCAGCTTATAAACCTATGTGGGAGTGGTCAGTGCTATTGTGGTGGAAACGACCCTCCCGAGACTCACCTGGCCTCCCCAAACGACAGTCGTTGTGCGGTGTCAGGGAGTTTCAGGGGTGGTCGTTAGGGAGTTTCACCGACCATTCAGATGCTAATGGGCTGTGCTGGCATCAGCCGTTCCACATGGGTCTTTCAGCTGAACTCTTTGGGGAAGCTTTGAAAGGACTTGGTTGTTGACTTGGGTGTGTGTGTGTGTGTGTGTGTGTGTGTTTAAATCTCTCCCTGTCCCCCTTGTAGGGTGGTTCTGTGTCCTCCTCTAGCTCAGGTTCTCTTCCAGAGGCCTGGGAGGTTGAGGGTTCTACTCAGTACCTTAGCTGTTCCTAGGACTGCGCTCTTCTGGACTGAGGTTTCAGGTGGTGGTCCTGGAATCTGCTGCAGCTGCTTTCCCAGTTTGGGGGTCACAACCTGAGCTTTCTCTGCATGTATCCCCTCTCTCTGGATTGCTCAGATAGTAGCATTCCAACAATTCCATATTTTCAGCCCTCATCCACATGTGTCTTGTTCCAGTATCCCATTTGTCATCAGATTGCCCTGGTTCCCTAGCAACTGGCAGGTACCTTGTTGACTTGGGAGACCTGTCAGCCAAGTGACTCCACTGTTAGCCTTGTGTGATGAGGGCCTGGTGCTGAGTATTGTGTTACTGTCTTTCTGCAGAGTGCTGCCAGCTGCTCGTTGTTTCCTCTGCTTGGATGTGATGAAACACAACCTGCCTCTTTGGAGGTTCATGGAAAGTCAGGAGGACACAGAAGGCATCTGAAGGCTTCAGCCGGAGCTCGCCTCTGCTGGCCTGGTAATGTATCCCACTGAGGATGCTTGCTCTTGTTGCCCCCCGCCTCAGCGCACATACACATTAGCGTATTTACACACACACCAGACACACACACACACACACCCTTGTACTTATACCTTTGTGAGGACTTTCATGGACGTAATACATTCCCTAGCCCCTAACCATCTCAACTGACTGCCTAACCCTAACCTTGACCCTAAACCTAGCCTGAACCTGACCCTAAACTTGATCCTAAACCTAACCTGAACCTGATTCTAACCTTGACCCTAAAACCAAGTCTTGACCTTCAAACGTCCCTTTGAAGATGTGAGGACCTGCTAAAATGTCCTCACTCTGTTGGTTAAATACGTATTCTAGTCCTCACTATGCAGCAAGTACAAGAACACACACACACACACACTTGTCTCAAATCTAAGTATTGTTTTGCAAAGATGTCTGCCATCATTTGCTGCTCTGTGAATGCTAGTAAGACCCCGGTAGTTTTCCAGAGCAAAGACACGCCTCCAGCCAGAACATCATTCTTACACAAACAAAACTCTGTTACACTGCATGTAAGTGCACAGTGTCCCTCCACAAATGTCTGGAACTTGTATTGCCCTCACAAAACACCACAACTCAACTTGTCTAAGATAACAATATCGTATAATGTCATCTCATCTTCCAACAAATTGATTGTTATTCCATCTCTCAACTGAGCAATTAGTGTTACTTAAATCAATAGGTATTAAAACAGGATTACAGAATGGATATAAAACAAGAACACAGATGGGAAAATGAGTTGTTTAAAAAAGTAAACACTTGTCCTGTTTTGATAAGTACCAGGTATTTTATGATTGGGGTTTATTTTTATGATTGTACTACTTGAAACAGCAGGTGAAATACTTTGACTGTTGATATGTGTAGGAGCAGGATTAGTCCTGTCGGCTTTAAGGAATGAGCTCAAAGTTCAAAGAATGTGATGTGACGTATGTGTACTAGTACCTCATGATAAACGCAGTAATACAGCGGTAAATGAGGAGTAGGACCATGTCAGTGGCGTCAGCAGGCACCAGAGTTGTAGTCTGCACACACAGTTTGTTGTCCTGAGCTTCACACTCCAGCAACACATCATTTGTGTGTGTGTGTGCGTTGGCGGGGGTTCCTTCCCTATTCTTAAACCAAGCTCAATATACCTGGTATTCAAAGATGGAGTCTATCAGATCATCACGGCAGCCAGCGCTGTGTCTGATCCAGCTGCAGCTCTGATTAGTATGTCTGATGACGTCCAACTATCTAACTTAGCACCCTGGAACTAGGTCGATGTTGATGAATAATTTAGTCCCAGATGCTCAATAGCTTCCAACTGAATAATGAAGGCATGTGGGCCTCTGAGACTGTGAGTTCAGCTCAGTGTATCACCTGGCCTTCGCCCACTCTCTTCCTGCTGCTGGTCTGCCAAGCTGTCAACATCATGGACTCACAGACGGCAGCATGGCTGGAAGACAATGGAATGACTTTATCGCTGCCGCAGTTAAGCTACTGAGCACACACGCGCTCACACACACACACACATGCATGCACGCACACGTACACGCATGCACACACACACATGCACGCACACACACATACACACATGCACACGCACACACACAGCAAATGATTCATGGGCTTTTTCACGATTAAAGACAGGCTTAATGCATAGCGTCATGTGACACTACAGAGCGACTGAGTAGAGTCTTGATAGTCCACAGCTGGACTTGACCCAAGACTGACGTGGCTGTGCAGGCCAAAGTCGGGTCAAACTACCATGGCTACCTGGCCAGAGATTCACCTCACACTCTGTAAGTCCAAGCAAGTGAATTAAGAAAGCTTCAAAATGTTTGAAACAAACAAAACGAAAAACAGCAGCTTCACTCATAAGAGCCACACAGTTTGGACTGATAGCGGGAAAAAGGCACATAAAAGACTGACGGCATACAAAACACAACTTGCAAACAGTTTGAGAGTAAAACATCAAAACATTTTAGCAACAAATTGTGTTCCCTGTCAGTGATTACCTGACACATTCAGATGAGGACTCTGGGGTGACGTCTTGACAGCAGCAGAGAATCAAAGGCAATTATCTGGCTAACTGGTGACACTTCTTTGTGTTTTGACTGCTTGGGTGCGCTTGAACATAAAACTGGCTGCTGATCTCACTCCCTAAGTTACAAGACATCTTCCCTTTTGGGAGACTGCTTTATTTAAAGTGAAGCAGCTGTTGCTGCAACTGGACTTCAGGCTGAGTATCAGGGTGTCATTAAAGCAGAATGTTCTGGAGGCGGCCCATCTCCTCCCTGGTACCTGCATACATCCTCCTGCAGGCCTGGAGCCCCAGACAGTCTAACAAGGTGCTGGGAGGCACTTGGACACTGCTGCAGCCAAAGCATGCAGGATAGACAGATATCACTGACACACACAGACACATAGAGGAGGAGAGACAGAGACAGAGAGCGAGACAGAGACAGAGAGAGAGAGACACACAGAGAGAGACACACAGAAAGAAACAGAGACAGAGAGAGAGACAGACAGAGAGACAGACAGAGAGAGACAGAGACAGAGAGACAGAGACAGAGAGCCTGTTATTTCTCAGTTCAGAAAGGTATAAACCACAGAGCCATGTTTTGGAATGTGTGAACATTTAGAGGTTGATTTATTTCTTCAGCTCAACTCCGGACGAGCTTCTGCTGCGTTGGGGGGACAGCGGGGACAGCAGGGACGTGCATGTGAGTAGAGGTGCACTGAGCCAGGAGACGTGCATGTGGCATAATTACAGCCTCACTTCAGAACGAGCACATGCCTGTGCCCTTGTTAAACATTCTGCCTCTCGGGATCCCACAACACTTGTGTGAGGACTCCTTTTACGGCGGCGGCTTCAAGGCAGCGTGGCGCTGCTTTGTGGATGTTCCTCAAGCCCCCCTCAGGACCCTGCTGAACTGATTCTCCAGGAACAGCTCCTCACACAGGCTTGATGTAAATTCATTAGCACAATGTGGGATGTGGCTGTGCAGTGTGGTAGCTGGGAGAGTTGTCTGGCTGCGTGGGAGGACACACAAAGGCCCTTTCCCCGTCAGTGTCTGCATCACACTGCCACCATGTCAGGCACTGACCGGGGGAAAGAGCTGGTGCTCAGTGTGCCTCTGAACTCCAAATATTCCACAATATTTAGATGTTTAATCGAGCAGGTTCTCCTTCTTATCTCTGAGGGTGTGTGAATAAGGCCAGGAAGCACATGGAGCTGCTGGCTGCCGCACAGGGAGAGCTGGATGACACCAGAGCAGAGATGAAATCTCTGGATGAAATTCATCAGACACAATCAGCCTCATGTCCCCCCCCCCTCCCCCTGTCTGCATAAACACAGCTGCATAGAAGTGCATTACATGCTTGACTCCGTCTCCTTATCCTCGCTTTCACACTTCTCAGATAAATGAAATCTGTCGGCACTGAAGCCTTTCCCCCTTGGACACTTTGATATTTTCGTTATCTGAAATCGAATCTGGAGCTCCTCGTGCTCGTAATCTGGCCGAGAGCAGGGAGCTGCCCTGGAGGAGACGACTGGAGACAAGAGAATGGAATCAAACATACAAGCGCTGCTGATGGGGGGAAACGCTGCCATGCACCCAAACAGAAAACTCTTCATGTCCTGTGCTTCATCACGTGACGACAAATCTACACGTGCGCCTGTTCATGTTTGGAGAAATCCTGCTGTCATCATCAGCTAGAACCTCATTCGCTAGACCATGTCAGCTAGAACCTCGTCAACTGGACGCACATCAGATAGAATCTCATTCGCTAGACCATGTCAGCTAGAACCTCGTCAACTGGACGCACATCAGCTAGAACCTCATTCGCTAGACCATGTCAGCTAGAACCTCGTCAACTGGAAGCACATCAGATAGAATCTCATTAGCTAGACCATGTCAGCTAGAACCTCGTCAACTGGAAGCACATCAGATAGAATCTCATTAGCTAGACCATGTCAGCTAGAACCTCGTCAACTGGACGCACATCAGCTAGAACCTCATTCGCTAGACCATGTCAGCTAGAACCTCGTCAACTGGAAGCACATCAGATAGAATCTCATTAGCTAGACCATGTCAGCTAGAACCTCGTCAACTGGAAGCACATCAGATAGAATCTCATTAGCAAGACCATGTCAGCTAGAACCTCGTCAACTGGAAGCACATAAGATAGAATCTCATTAGCTAGACCATGTCAGCTAGAACCTCGTCAACTGGAAGCACATCAGATAGAATCTCATTAGCTAGACCATGTCAGCTAGAACCTCGTCAACTGGACGCACATCAATTATAACCTCATTAGCTAGACCATGTCATCTAGAACCTCGTCAACTGGACGCACATCAGCTAGATCCTCATTAGCAAGACCATGTCAGCTAGAACCTCGTCAACTGGACGCACATCAGCTAGAACCTCATTAGCAAGACCATGTCAGTTAGAACCTCATCAAGTGGACGCACATCAGCTAGAACCTCATTAGCAAGACCATGTCAGCTAGAACCTCGTCAACTGGACGCACATCAGCTAGAACCTCATTAGCAAGACCATGTCAGTTAGAACCTCATCAAGTGGACGCACATCAGCTAGATCCTCATTAGCAAGACCATGTCAGCTAGAACCTCGTCAACTGGACGCACATCAGCTAGAACCTCATTAGCAAGACCATGTCAGCTAGAACCTCGTCAGGTGGACGCACATCAGCTAGAACCTCATTAGCAAGACCATGGCAGCTAGAACCTCGTCAACTGGACGCACATCAGCTAGAACCTCATTAGCAAGACCATGTCAGCTAGAACCTCGTCAGGTGGACGCACATCAGCTAGAACCTCATTAGCAAGACCATGTCAGCTAGAACCTCGTCAAGTGGACGCACATCAGCTAAAATGGATTTATCAATCCATATTCTTTTCATCTTGATCTCTCAAATGTATTTCCCAGTAATCTATGACATCACGCCATGGAGGCTGGGTATTTAGACTTGATTTAATAACCGTAAAAAAAAATTTGTTTTTAAAAGTTTTTTTTTTGCAAATGTTTAACAAGACATACGTAGGAGTAAAGTGCAATATGAACAATACAGACAAGAAATACCAAGAAAGTGGGTAAGGCTGTCAGTCTTGGTCTGGGTCCATTGCTGTGAGGTCTCCAAGTAAACAGAGTGAGAGGGATAAAGGAAGGCTGCATCCCAAGAGTTCGGATAGTTTTTCAATGACCCCCCTCCCAGAAAGTTTTTTTACTGGGGGACAGAGCCACATGGCATGATGGCAGGAGTCTGCAGCGTTTCATGTACATGATGAGCAAATGTCTGAGTCTAAGAGTCCCATTTTCTGTGTTGCATGTGCTGTGAGGGGAGTTCTGTGGATGACTTTTTACTGCATCAGATGTATATTTGTATTTTCTGACATTGTGAAGATGTTCTGACAGATTTGTGACCAGTAATCGGCATTGTGACTGACCAGTAGGTCAATTTCCCTTTTGAATGGGAAGTGATATGATTGTGTCTTGGTTATTTAATAGTCTGTATAATTTGGATAGTCGTTTCTTTGTGTTTTTAATCTCAAATAATTCTTCTGTCAGTACTGGAAGTTGTAGGTTGTTGTTCGTTATATTGATTTTGGCTTTGAGAAGGGATTTTAATCGAAAATACTGAAGATACTGGTCAGTCCCAATGCTGCAGGTGTGAATGAGATTTTCAAAAGAGATTCACTTTTCATTATGGACGATGTGGTGTAGGTGTGTGATTCCTTTTTTCTTTCCAGGTGCCAGAATCTAAGAGTGCATTTTTCTGTGCGAAGTCCAGTTTATTCCAAATAGGGGTGTATTTGCAGGGGGTTACAGTGGATTTGCAGAGCTTGTTGATTTTTCCACCAAGCCGTCAGAGTTGTCGAGTTTACTGTGTTGTTGAACGCACTGTGATGTTTCACACTTGTGTTGAGAAATGAGAAATGGGAGGTCGGATATTAAGAAAGGTTTCCATTGTTTGACTTGTGTCCATGAGTGAGGCTGCGTTGTGTGATTCATCATTTATAAATATATTGAAACTGGTTGGTGAGAAAATAAAAATGAAAATTTGGGGCCTCTAGACCACCTGCTGTTTTACTCTGTTGTGATGTTGCAAGTTTGATCCTTGGTTTTTTATTTTTCCAATAGAATTTGTTTGTGATAGAGTCCAGTGATGGAAACCCGTTGATAGTAGATTGGGTTGGGATCATTGTAATACTGACATTTTGACTGTGGCCATTCTACCGCTGAGAGAGAGTGGCAAGTTCATCCGACGGTTGAGATGGCCTTCGATGGTTTTGCGTAGATAAGGGAGGGGGTGCATGGGAGGGTACAAAAAAATAAATAAATATACTGTATCTATATCTATATCTATCTGTTTATATCTATAAATATAGATATATAAGATTCAGGTAAAAAGAAATCAGATAAAATGTAAATATAAGGAACTACTAAATAAATATTGTAATTGAATGGTTGATGTTATTGCATAAGAAAGGCAGAAGACGAGTGTCCAGGTGATTGTTCCTCCTGTCCTCTCCTCTTGTTCCTCTTCCCTTCAAGTGAGGAGTTAGAGGGCCTAATGGGAGGAGGGACAATGGAGAGTCTGTTTGTCCTACATTTGGAGAGCAGCAGCCTTCCGCCGAACAGGCTCCTGTGGTTGCTGGCACTGTCCGTAATGTTACTGGTGATGACAGTGGCCATGGGTGAAGGGTATAGTGTTTTGATCCAGAACCAAATTTTTTTAGTGTTGAAAAAAGAAATGTATGATTGACTTTCAAAAGCCTTTTCAGCATCCAGGGAGGTGATCATGGTTTTGAGGTTGTGATATCAGCAATGTTATCAGCTGAAAAAAGTCTGTGCAGGTTATCCCAAGAAAGTCGTCCTTTAACGAAACCGGTTTGAGCAGGATGCATGATATGAGGGATTATTTTTTCGATTATTATTTTAATGCCTGTGTTGATTCGTGATAGAGGCTGGTAACTGGATCATTGAGTCGGGTCTTTGGCTGGCTTTAGCAGTCATGAAAGGAGAACAGTATTCATGTGTTGGGGAATTTTGGTGGTGTGTTTGATTTCTTGGCATATTTTCCATTAGCAGTGGTGAAATAGTGTTCCAGAAATGTTTGAGGAACTCAGCAGGGAGGCCATCCGGACCGGGTGCTTTATTATTTGGCATTTGGTTGAGGGCTTTATAGTGTTCATCTTTCGTAAATGGTTTGTCCAGGATATCTGCTTGGTCTATTGTTATTTTGGGAAGATTGAGAGTGTCTAAAAATGAATCCGTATATCTGGTTCATGATCACAGGTGTACAGTTTACTGTAAAACGATTGAGAAGTGTTGTTGATGCCTTGGGCTGAGAACACTGGCCCCTGCTGAATCCCTCACTACAGATATTATGGATTTTTCTTTGTTGCATTTGCCAGGTATTTTTCATTTTTATTGTTACATTCAAATTATCTTTGTATTTCTATTTTTATGTCTCCAAGACCAAAAACATTCATGTGTTGTTTTATTATTTCAGTCCATGGTTTGAAGGTGATTGGGTGTACGACCTGTCAAGTGTGTTGTCTACAAGTGTATTTAAATCTGCTCCAATAATTAAAGGTAAAATAGGCATGTTATTGAATGAGGAGAAAAAAGTGTGAAAAAAGGGGGATCATCATTGTTGGGACCATTGGCATTTGCAGTTATGTAATTTTCACTGAAGAGAGAGGCCTGGATAATCATGTCGCGTCCCTCTGGATCTATTATTGTTGAACTTATAATGAGTGGAATAGTTTTGTTCATTAGAATTGAGACCCCTCTTTTTCTAAAGTTGTATGTGGCTGAAAAAACTTTATTAATTTCAAGGAGTTTACTTTGTGCCGTTCAGATGGGCAGAGGTGGGTCTCTTGTAACAGACAATTGCTTGCTAGCAATTTGGTTAAGTGCTTGAGGACCTTGGCCCTTTTGACCTGTGAGCCTATGCCCCAATATTCCAGCTAACAAACTTGATTTTAACTATTTCTTTTCCTTAATTAAGTAAAACAAAAACAAAAAAAGGATGATCCACACTGACGACCCGTCCAGGGTGAACCCCGCCTCTTGCTTGAAAGCTGCTGGGATAGGCTCCACCCCCGCGACCCTTAACAGGATAAGAGGGAGAAGATGGATGGATGGATGGACGGATGAATGGATGATCCACACTTGAGGGACACTGATACTGATCCTGATTTAAGTTTTTCATCGTAATCCTGAGTGACACAAAAATAAACAGAAATATATTGGATATACATACTCACAGACAGACAGAGAAACAGAAAACAGAGAAAAACAGCCAGTGAGACACATAGACTGACAGACATGGGGACAGACAGATTCACAAACTGACTTACAGGTAAAGAAAAAAGGTGTGCAGGGTGGGGGGTGGGGGGTTATGTTCATGTGAGTCCATGTTTAGCAGTGGTGGTCGTTGTTCAGCCAGGTGGTCACGTTCCAGTCACGGTAAAGTTTCCCATCTATGTATAGTTTGTCCACAGATATGATGGTGCATTTTCCTTCCTGACTGAGGTGTTTCCTGATTGGGTACAGGATCTGTCCTGTATTTCCCTTGGGAACTGGTCACTTAAGCCAAAGTGAGTGCCTTTCAGTTCTTTGCCCAGAGTTCTAACAAATTCTTAGTCCTTGAAATGCTGAAATTAGCCACGATGGGTCTCAGTCTGGTGCTGTCCATCTTGAGATTGCAGATCCGGCGAAGGCAATGGAAGGTGATCTGTTTGATTTTTTTTGTGGGTGGCAGTTTGAGGTGTGTTTACATGAAGTCCGCAAGTGTTTTTTCGTGATTGTCCTGTGTGTTTTCTGGTAGGCCTAAAAACACCAGGTCAATGCGCATGCTGCGGCTTTGTTTCTTTCATTTCTTTGTTTTCTTTGGTGACATGAAAGAGCTGAGTTTCAAGGGTTTTGACAGAGGTTTCAAGAGCTTTATTGGATGTGATGAGAGTCATGATTTGTTCCTGACTGAATTCCAGGCTTCCTCTCAGATACAGATGTTCAAAAGTTTGGTAGAAGTAATCCAAAATGTTTGTTGAGCTGGCAGGTTCAGGGCGCCGCCATGTTGCCATAAACCCGCGGCTCCTGTCGTCACCTCCCCGCTCCTCCCCGGTAAATCTGTTTTCTGCGTAATAATCCCAAAAGGTAAAAAGAGTGACATCAGCACGAACCAGATGCAAGCAATGTATCAATGATATGCCTTGACTGGACATGTCGCTGTGGCCCTGAATCAAGCTGTCTCTGGGGAATATTCATCACCATGAATGTGCATCTGCAGGCTCTAGCATGTATGTGCTCAACCCCGCCAAGGTGGACTGAATTACCCATCAAATGGGTCACAACAGCCTGGGCCGGCAGTTTCCATCATAGACCTGGTGAGGTTGAAATGATGGATTTTAGCTGTCACTGGGGGTGAACACCATGGGCCGTGGCAGGTCAGCTAGGTAAACTCCTCTGCCACCTGTCAGCCCCAGCTTGGCCCAGCCCATGATCAGGCCTAGGGCTCTCCCGTCCATGATCACCTCGAGCTCACCAGACAAGACTGGGAGGTGGGGTCTGGTGGTCTCTATCCCACACGATACACCATGAGTTGGTTTCCTTCAGTTTTGGTAAATGGTAACAATGCATATTTTTTAATTCAACAAAGGACATATAATACAACTTGGAAAGTAAGAGTGAACCTGGCAGTAGAACCAGACAGCTGCTGCTTTGGTTCTGTTGCCAAGAGAGTAACGGTCTGTCCAAACATCTGCATTGCAGGTGAAATCCTATCCAAGGATGTTGGCCACAACATCAAGGACACTGACTCTGAACTGACAAGTATGGCATAATATTCTGAATAAAAAACCCAACCAGTATGCCCGAACCAATGCTGATTAATCCCTCTAGGGGCGAGTTTTCAGTGGCTCACTTCGGCTCGAGCTCAGGTCGGTACTGCTCGGTATGGGTGCCTTCCCACTGGCACTGGTACCACATGAGCGTGGGTGGACTCACCGCCCAAGAGTTCCCCAGCGTAATTTGTGTGTGACAACAACAACAATGGAGGACATGGAGGCGGCGTGACGCCTGCTGCTCGTCAGGGGTTTTTGCTTCAACTAAAAGTGAGGGAGGACAGACAGGCGAGGCTTCAAGTGGTGAAACAGAAGCCCCAAGAAAAGAATAAGGGACTTCACCGAGCCACGACCAGGATTCCACCGAGGCCAGGATGATAGGAAGTTACCCAATCAACGCCCCGCTATGTGTTTACCTCACATTTTAGTCCCCGCTTGGCTCGCTTGGAACCCCTGTGGAGCAGGTAACAGTAACAGTTAGTACCATGTTGGGGCCAGTGGGAACGGGGCCAAACTGACCTGAGCCGAAGGGAGCCGGTGGAAACGCACCCTAAATGTGGAGCGCTGCACTTCCTGCTGTGCTTTCAGTGACTTAAACAATCTGCCCATTGATGAGGTAAGAAAACTGTTTGTCCTGCTTAGACCTGAGAGAGAAAACATCATTTGAGGCGACAATATTTCTGAAAATGTCCAGTTTTTTATATCTTCTTCTAATCTACATGCAATATTAGTTTTCTAAGAAAAAGGACAGGTTCAGATTTCAATTACTTGTTAGAACTTAAATGTCAACTCTAAATCAAATAAGTACATAGAAAAGCCTTTAGGGATGTATCATGCACTGACGATGGAAATATTCTTCTGTCACCTGAAGCAGTCACAGGAAGGAAGGTTCTTATGCTGTTCAGGATATAAGAGAAAATAGGAGAAAAGTGCCTTTTGACTAATTGAGAATATACCTGTCATTCAAAAACACCTTGGCATTTGGCAATGGCCAACTGTTGCCTAGCAACTTGGTGAAACTTCAATTTAAATGCAAAGAAACTGATGACCAGCTCAGTGTTAGAGAGGATTGAAGTACTCGTCTGATCTTATTGGATGACAAACAAATGTGACATAAGAGAGGTCACATGACATGATAACGGATCTGAAATTCTACTGACTGAGAAGATGAAGGGACGGGAAGCTAATCACTGGCATCCTGACTTGCCTCTGTGGCAATGCTGATGTAATATTTTGCGCATATATTTTTTGAACCCGTTCTAATTTACTTCAATATTCAGCCTGGTTTGAATTGGCCCTGAACATGTCGTTGCCCAGGTCACACCTGCAGCTCACGGGGAGGCCAGTACTTCCTCCCAACACAGAGTACTTAACAAAATAAAACGTTCACCTGATTGTGCCACCTGAAGGGAGCATGACTGTCCATCAGATAGTTTTTGGGATACTGTCCTCTTAAAACCTCCAATGTTCACTTCCTAGTTGTGCTGGAAGAAAAGCAGGAATCAATGTTGGATTCCACCAGGATTTCTGTATTAAAATGTCAGTGCACTCCATTAAACAGAGATATTAAATTCTGAGGTGGTGAACAGTCTGATTCACAATGCAAAGATAACATCTCTTATCAAATTAAGGCGGAATCATCCTTAAGCTTCAGGATCATATCATGTAGCACAATTAAAGAACATGCAGCACGTGTGCAGTTGCCTGCGGACTGCTTAATACCTACGAGACGTCTCGGGTGTGAACACGGATGCATGCAGGATTAGTATTAAATCCAGGCTGTGCAGATTTATTGCAGCCTTAGCTTGTAAAACAATAATCCCCACCAGTATCAAGACAATCACAACAATGCCTGAAGGTAGGACCAGATAAGCCACGCGCTGCACGGACGATTAGAAATGCAGAGAAGCTGTGGAGAGGCTTGGTACCAAAACGCCAGCACACGCATGCACACGCACACGCACATGCAATCCAAATGATCAGAGAGAGAAGATTGGAGATGCTAAAACACAGCAATCAAGGCGCAGTGTGTCTATCCATGTGACTTGTGGGGGCCAAAAATCACACAGCTGTTTACTGTATGAGGTGGTTCAACTGGAGTGCAACTGGCACACACTGTATTTTTTTGATAGGTCATCACTTCCCCTGAACAACCAGCAAAGCCCCGGCCTACAGGCTTAATTCACTAACAGTGGGCCAGTTGCCTACTTGGCAGCAGTGGTGGCACGTCCATCCATTCTTTCAAGCGAGAGGCAATCACCAGTATTTTGTGAATTTTACCAGGAAGAGGCTGTAAGACAGGAACTGTAAGTTACTCAGCAACAGGAAATGAAGGAAACTGAACAGGATGTCAGATGAATGTTGTGTCAGAGAAATACCACAGTGGTCATCAATGTTAAGGCTTTTCTTTCATCTGACAACTTCCATCTAATAAAGCTACCACAGCAAGAGAAACTTCTGATCATAAATTTGAACTATGTATGCAGCAAGCCCATACTGGCATGTAAGACATTTGTAAGATCCAACATGGCAACAACAGGAAGCTAACAAAGACCAAAATTGATCGGAAAGAATCTTGGCTGTCACATGGGGCAGAAACACCAACCACTTTGGAGGGCTGAAATATGTGTCTCGAAGACGGAGTCAGCCAAAAGGTTATCGGTTGCACTGCAGTCATTACGACACAGTTGTGTTCCTGGGGGAGGCCAGCCTCACGTGGTTGAAGCCGTGTCCGTGTCCCAGCCAGGCTTGCTGGTACAGATCCAAGCATTCGAGGCTCTCATTCCTCTTTACTGGGACGGTACCAGCTGCACTGGAGGATATTCTTTTATCTGATTGGATTACAACACAAAACATGCATGGAGTGTTTGAGACCAACCATGATAACTCACACCTACAAAGCTGCAGTGTTTATTGTCAAATACGATCCAAAATATCTGCCTGCATGTCAGAAAGCCACCTGAGTCTTTTATTGTAAGAGTTCCATTTATTGCATGGTACTGGAGACTGCATAGCTGCACTTGCCCAAGATGAAGCAGAGTATATCTGTTTTTAGCAAGAAGTAAAAGCAGTTTCATGTCAGTCATGAGGGTGGCAGCGAGTCTTTTGGGCCTCAGTGAATGAGAAATAAATTGAGAGCAGAGATAAAATGAGAAGCAGTCGTGGTTGTTCTTAATCTGAAACTCTGCCATTACCAACACTGAAGGGAGAAGAGCGCAAATGGAAAAATAAACATGCAATTTAATAAAATACACCATTATACACTGTAACACTAAAAAAAACTGAAAAAAATGGAATGACAAACCGCAGCACGTTTGTCGAGATGGTGAATCAGTGAGGGACTCAAGACAAGTGTGTTGTGGTTTGATTGGATGTGACCAGCCACCGCTACACCAACTTCATGAGGACAGTCAGACTGAAAAAGCTACAACCAGTTTGAACAAGTGAAGGTGTAAAAGACACTGAGGCTTTGTGTCACCATGACATGTGTCAGCTGTGTATTTGGGGGGTTGTTGTACGTCGTGGACTCGTTCTATCATCATTCTATCATCATTATGAACATCTGTCTCTTCCAATGGTGCTTTTCTCTCCTGACTCGGCCAGCATGCTGTAAGATGTTAATACTGATGTTAATAAAGCATGAGTGGACACCAGCGGTTTGGAGAGGTGACATCATCATAATGTTACCCAGAAGCCCAAAGCATGAAATAACAACGTGAATCCATTCAAGTATTTAGAGAACTTTTTGATGGGGCACCTGAGATCCTCCACACACTTGAAGTCACTGAACTGGCAGTGGTGAGCGCAGCCTTCCAACACACAGTGACTCAGTTCTGCTGCTCAGTCCCAGCAATGGCAAGGAGAGTTTGACGACTGAAGTGGTGAAGGATCAGGGGAGCCACAACCTCTGTTGGGTTGAAGGGTGAGTCGCTCCAATGAAAGGCTGCAACAGATTTACATCCGTCTTTATGAGAGAGCAGAGGAAGGAGAAACATCATCCCTCCATCCCGCCATGTTCCCCCTCTTCTCCTGTTGAGGGTGGTGGGGGTGGAGCCTATCCCAGCAGCCTTCCCCCTGGACAGGTCACCAGTCCATGGCAGGGCCAACACATAGAGACAGACAACCATTGGCTCTCCCAGCCACGCCTACGGTCAATTTAGAGTCTGGATTAACCTGGTCCCTCTTGATGTCTTTGGACTGTGGAGGAAGCTGGAGTACCAGAGAGAACCCAGCAGGAACAGGGAGAACATGGAGACTCACCCAGAAAGACCCCGTGCTGCAGCCGGGGCTCCACCCACAACCTTCTTGCTGGGGGGCAGTGAGGACCACTCACACAATCACACACTCACTCACTCACTCACTCACACACACACACACACACACACACACACACACACAATGTGCTGCGGTCTTACCTGCTGAGGTTCTCGAGGAGTCGTCTGTTTGACCCGCCGGCCGGACGCCGTGGTGGTGATCTCCATGATGGATGTGGACGTCTCTGAGCGATTAGCTGTCGTACTTGACTGCGGTGTGATGGAGGAGGGCGACTCCCCTACTAGCCGCACACTTCCCTGGATTCTAATGTTGGGATCCCCTTCGGCAGCCATGTTGAACACCTTCAGGCCGTTGTAGTAGAGGCCTGAGAGCTGGCCCTGAAAGGATCGGCTCCGGTCTCGCTCCCAGCCCCCGATCTGTATGGTGGTTTGGCTGTTGAAGATGGTGAGCTGCCGCCCTGTGGGAAAACAACGTTACATATATACACGAATGCTGAACTGTGGACTCAGCCACTTTTACTGAACAGGAACAAAAACAGACAGAAAGACAAATTATTTGCCCAGTGGCTAATGAGACCAATAAATTACGGGTTGTAGAGGCAAACCCTGGCAATTTATTGCAGTTATAATGATGAGATGCCTGCAGTATGAAAAAAGTACAATAAATAAAGTAAAAACACAGAATTTAGGAAAACAATGCAGCTTTGCTAAAAGGGAAGCCTCATGAGAAATAGCAAGAAAAACATGAGGCGGCAGCATGAACATGATGCTACGTTAAATTAATGACACTTGGTAAGATACCATGAGAAATATCAGCAGACATTTGGATTCCAGCTGGGAATAAGAACAAACACATGAAACAAGTGTTCGAGGATGCTAACAGCTCATGTTTCAATATGCTTTGCTGATGTAATCTGAGATTTTTCTCTGTTGTCATTTACAAACTTGGAGGCAGAGAAAAATGCTCCTCACGGATGCAAGCAGAGAGGATTGGACTTTGCTTATCTGCCATTTCATAGGAAGCAGGACACACTTCTGAAATATGAAAATGTTCATCCTTTTAGCAAAAGCAACCGAGGAAAACAGAACTTGAAATGGAAGTTTTTTGGCACAGAAGAAGGAAAAAAGAAAAAAAAACTATGACAACATTTACATCGTGCGAACAGGAAAAAAATGATAGGGCTCATTTCACATTTATGTCAAAATATGAATTAATTATGGAACTATTAAAAAAAACAAAGCATGCACTCATGTTGTTTGACACTACAGTTCCTGGATCTAAAGCCCTACACATATTTACAATGTCTGTTAAAGGGACTCAAAATTCTGATGCCAATCATATTACATTCTATTTATCACTTCTAGCAGTTTAATCAGAAAGATCAAATAACTCTAAACTGCAAACAACAGTGTTTCCAAGTAACACTAGCAGTATCTACACTTCATATTTTACATTTATGATTTGGATGTTTACAGCAAAATACTACAGTAATTTATAGACATTTTTATCAAAGCTGATATTACTTCAGTGAGATGATTTAAATTCATATTTACAGTCCCTTTAACCTTAAATTGACAATAAACACGTATTAAAAAATCTATCAAATAAATAAATGTATTATGAAAAAAAATTAAATTAAACTCTTCAAATCATTTTATTTTTTATTTTTTATTTTTAGGTTTATTATTTACAAAATGCAGCTACAACTTGGTTATGATCAAATTATTCTATTTAAAATTTTAATCAGTGATTTTACCTTTGTCGAGTAGCCATTCGTCAACTACTCGACCAAGTCGGTATGGGATTCGCTGTCTAGCAATCGCCAGGCGTTCGTTATCATTGTTGCCTTTAAAGTTTAAAGAGACATTTCATTGGTTACAATCTGTAAGGTCAAAGGTTAAATGTTCATACTTAATGATGGAGCTATACAACTGCACACCTCTTTTATATTTAAAAAGTTTTGTATATTTAAAGCAAACAAGATTTAATAAACCATTATTTGAAAAAAATTATTTTATTTTAGCCAACAAATTAGGCCTATATTAGTTGACAGTAAGTGAATTAGCACGCAGAGGTTTCATCGAGGTTAACAGGTCTACGGTGTAAACCAAACCCAACCACAACTTTAGACATTACCAGATCTTAACCCCAATATCTCCATCCCATTTATCTGAAAAGTTTTAAATGTATTTATTGCTAGTTATATACATTTTCAAAACTTACAACACTTACATTTAGAGTTAAGTCAACCTTTTATGGTTTAAGGAATCAGTTTAACATCTTACAAAAAGCAACCCCATTTATAAAAAAGTCTAACTGACAAGAAGTTGCAGTACAACAGGGTCAGAAACGAAGGCTCCTCAAGAAAAAAGGCTTTGACAACGTCTCCAGGTCATAAAGGGAGAGTGAGTACGAGACGGGGGGGGGGGGGGGTGTAGCTGCAGATGGAGTGAAGGAGCCCTCAGTCAAGAACCAAGAACCAAACTCTGCATCAACTCCCCTCAAGGCCAAAGCCCCCCTGCCAGAAAGACGACTGAATCCAGTCAGCTTCGTTCCTCCTGCAGACTGACAATGTTTGTCCTGTCAACGGTGTCCATTCAGACAACAGGTTCACTGGGCAACCGTCAGTGCGGCGGGCAACACGAGGGGCGGGCCAGAATGTAGCAGACACTTGGTCTGATGAGAGGTGTCGGGGTTATAGGACTTGAAAGGCTTAAACCATTACAGAGGCTCAGCTAGAGAGAAAAGGGCTTAAACGCTGGAGCTCCTGAGTCTGGCTGCAGGCGGCCGTGCCAGCAGGTTGCAGCAGAGGCTGGTGAAAGAGATTCTGAGGAACATCCCCTTAAACTGTCACTCCACACTGGAAAAAGGCTTTGTTGAAAAGTTGTTGAGCAACATTTGAGAAAAGTGATTATGCATCTCCAATGTGCACATTTTTAGTTTTCCAGGTGCACCTTTGCCCTCCTTGTTCAGGATGTCATTTAAGATCTGGCGTCTGACTCCACTTCCTAGCCGATGCTGCCTACAGGTGAGTTACCTGGATCCTCATTATTCTAGTTTCTCCTGGAGCCTCCTCCTCCTCCTCCTCCTGCCAGCCGGCCATCCGTGGCCCTCATGTTTGTGTAGCAGGTTGACCTTGAACCACTGAACCGGGTGACTGGTTGGGTTGGGGCCAAGCTTGGAGCCATGTGCTTATTTGTATCTAAAGTGGATATAATAAAGGGTGAGACCCTGGATTTTTTTTTCTTTTTTACTTCACTAATTTTTTTTGTTGGCAGGATACCTCAAAACCTAGAGGAGCAATACTGATGAAAGGTGGCGGCAAAAAAATCAGGTAAAATTACCAGGAACAACTGCATGGTTTTAGATCTTGATACATCAGACTGTTGTGAGTCGACACTTCTTCATGGCTGGATTTGACATAACAAGCACAACCAACATTGTGATAGTCTGTCCTTTACTACTGTTGTCCCATCAATAGGAACTCCATTAATGAAGTTGATTATCAAGCTCTGACCTCCGAGAGATCAGCTCAAGAACTGTCCATCTTCATAATGATGCTAAGTGGCAACTCCAGCTACTCAGACGGAGGATTTGTTGATAATAATAATAACATTATTAGATAATAATGATAATGACCCCATCTCAGTAATTCTACATGTTTGACCTTGAGAGCAACAGTGAATGTGGGGGAACAGTTCAGCTGAAGCTGTTAGAGAGCTGGTTCAGTCGGGGGGGATAACACCCGCCTCCAGGGGCTTTCTGCTTATGTAACATCTGCTATATTTCTTGGCGTAGGAATTTAACGCAAGTTGTGTCTCCTCCTGGAGGTGTGCAACACACGCTTCTCCATGCACGGATGAGCAAGACACACAGATGCACTTCCTTTTATTTTGAACGTGCTAAATTAATGAATGACGCACTAATTGTTGACGTAACGGAGCTTGGTGAGGCTGGTATTTCCTGTCACCTCTGTTTGTCAGTCATGAGGAGCTCGCTTTGTCTCGCGTCTCCTTCCTGCTACTTCTGACACCTCATCTTGCAAGAGGTCGACAAACGCCGCTCTGGAGGATAAATAGGACGCATAGACGCAGGGCTTCAAATGCTGTTTGACCACTTATTAATTTTTAATTCATGATTACAACTCCTTGACATCCATCACCCCAAATGTGTCATCAGGACATGAGATGAATCCAATGAGCACTGCAGAAAGGCTGACGATTAGCAAAGCGAGCCACAGGCGGCACAACACTGCTGTCCCTGCTGACATCACAGCGCGGTGACTACGCCGCACCCTGATATCCAGCGCAGGCCTTTGGATCCGTGCTGAATTTCTCTGGTGGGACCAGACTCAAGAGTATGCACCATCCCCAATCTAGAACCACCATGAGGGGGCGGAGCACTTCCCGTGACAGACAGGCTCCTTCAGCTACTACGCATAGCAACACACATGACACCATCACATGACCAAGTTTTGATTTTCTTTCATCTTTATTTCGCACCATGAATGTTTGGTATCGTGAGCCCTGTTTAGTGGTTTTATCGTTTCGTGAGTTGATGATTTCGTTGCACCCCGACGCAAGACGCCTCCCCACCGCTGCTTTACCAGCGTCATCAGCTATAGGAACCAATCAGGAGCGACATTACCATTGGGAGGAAGAAGAGCAGTTGGAACTCGGTTCTGATTGGTTGTGACTGTCTGATGTCTCAGCCGGATTCTAGATCGGACAGGTTCCAGATTTATCTGGTAGCTCAGATCAATGGAGGAAGATGGATACCAGTTCACAAGTACGTCTCATATCCGGTTTCGTTTCCTGACAGCCACGATGTGTAACCATGTTTTGGATATCACACATTTCATTAAAAACCACAGCTTTTGTATTTAATTCTGCTATCAAACATAACATTTGACGAAGCTGGTTGATGAGGGAAGCGTGTCGGTAAACACACGCATCCTCACGTGTGCCAGATTCGTGCAGAAACATGTGCTCAAAGACAGTAGTTTCATCCGCCTGGCCCCTCACGCTGGCACACTTCGTCTGTCTTCACTCTCAGGTTAATGAGGTGTGAATATAATCAAGGTCTGATCGTGTATTGATCCCCACTGCGGGACCCTGGAGTGTTCAACAATGCCATCCCCGGCCCCTTCATCCTGGATGCCAGCGAGCCTGTGACTGCTGCCGCTGGTGTGGGTCGGTACGGGGCAGCCGGGCTTATCTGCTGCTGCAGAGAGCAGCGATTCAGCTGAGCCGTCCCCACCCAGCCGCTCCGCTCTCGCTCACTGGTTGTCTTTTATGTTCATGAAGTGGTCAGATAAGGTGAGCCCTCGAACACTCACCACGCCAGATGAACAAGTATGCAAATGCTTCCTGTCTTCACGGAACTTGAGGAATTAAAACAGAGGATCCTCCACAAACATGGCGATTTTTATTTCTCAGTTCCGGCCGCTGCACCATTTGAAGCGTGCTCAGCAACGACTGCGTGCACAATAGAATGAACAGGCTCATAGAACAGAGGCAGAAGCAGAGCAGGTCCGGGGCTTTGATGGATAAAGCTAACCCCCTCCCCGTGCACCCTACAAATCAGACTCAACACTGCAAGGTGGAAAAAGAGGACAGAGGGGGAGATCGACCGAGGCGGGGGAGGGGGCAGATAGAGGTAAAAAGGACAGAAAAAGAGGGAAGTGAGAGCCGAGGGGAATGCAGGGAGATACGGAGAGCTCTGTAAGTGCACCACGTTCTGATGGCAGTAAAAGAATAAGGCCAGGGACTTCTCTATTATCTTTGTGAGCAGCGCGTGTTCATGGGCTGCTGATAGGATACTGCACTGTACCCTCCGGGCCTGGCAGCACCATTGTGATGGTATTACTTTCATGGCTGAGACTCTGGAGAAGAGGCTGATTTTTTTGTTGCAGCCCAGCCTTTTTCTGTGTGGTGCAGAATGGAAGCAGAGCGAGAATAAAGGAAGGAGAAGTCAACTACAACAAACAGAGCGCCAGTTATGTGTCTGCCTTTTACATTTTAGATTCTAATAATTGTGCTAAAGACTTTTAATGGGATGTAAGTATGCAGGACGTGACTTTTTAATGAGATTAGGACGGCAGCAGTATGGGCTCTGGTGAAGCAATTATTGCCAGGCTCTGAGAGTGATTGCTCCCTCCCATACAATCTCCTCCTCTCTGTCTCCCGCCATCATTTTTATCTCTGCTGTCTACTCGCATTATAATCACCGTTGATCTGTGAGTGGCCCAAGTGTGGCTGAGGGCTGCTATTATGAGTGCGTTCAGCGTACATGGATACTAATCAAACTACAGGCGAGCTTGGAGAATAATGGCTTTGAGTGCTGAGGGTGGAGGGAGGAACTGAGCAGCAATTGTGATTAGATCTAATTAGTCTGCAATGAGCCTAATAAGGTAGCAGGACTTGGCGCTGATGACTTTGGTCACTGGCAACATTTAGAGCCCAGCAGTTACCAGAAGAGGAATGAGTCTCGTGCGGCTGCCTCACTCTGGATTAGACGCTGTCAATAAATTCAAACGTAGAATGTGTACTTTTCCATGAGAACAGTTTTAAAGGGGATATTTGAACCTTTCCTGCACTTCAGTGATGGATTGACTGATGAAGACTTATTTCCTCTTAAGTTTAACCTCACCATCACATTTCACTCCAGATCACAACTTTTTATCGAGTGACATTTAGTAACAAGTATTTCTTTAAACTGATACTTCACCAAAAACTGCGATTTGTTCGTCACTTACGGACGGTTAGATGGGCGTTTGCAGTCGTAGCTTCGATCAAGCTTTAGCGTTCTTCTGCCAGGTTGTTCTATCGCTCAGGTGAGTAACAGTGAGCTTCGCTCTCCAAGGCTGACACCTCTTCTTCTTTGGTCCGTGATGGTAGAGAGTGACTTAGTGAGCATGGAGGTTGGTGTGTGGCTGTGATGCTAGGCTAATGCTACCATAATGTTTGCAGGAAGAAACACAAACAAGGGAAATGGCACAACCACCCAACAAAAAAAACTTCTTTTGAAAATCCAAGATGCAAATGCTGATGACATCATTAAAGGGTGACTGTACATGGCCGAAACAAAGAATCTATCTGACCACCAGAGGGAAGTGTCTCGAATGGTACGCACGATTCAGACGAAGTCATCCACATATTTATTGCCTGATTACAACTGAGGTGGGTGGCAGAGGTCAGTAAAGGGGCTGGGAGGCAGGTTTCAGCAGGGGACTGAATTTGTCTGGAATCCTTGCTGAGAACTGAAACTGCAGGAGCAGCTTTGGTGTTTGGGATGGGCGTTAAGACTCGTGCAGTTCTGACTCTCCTTTTATCTCCTGTAGCTTTGTCAAAGCCTTTCGACAGTCAACAGCTGCACCGACACACGCAGAGGCATTGAAACACTCTTGAAGGGAACACAATCATCGAAGTAACATACTGACATTTGACAAAAACATACCAGTGTTGCTGAGTTGTTTTACTTTATAGAGTAAAGTTACTGTGAATGTAATAATGCATATTTATGCGAGCGCTCACACTGATCATCAAGGTGAAGATGTACAGCTGCAGTTGGTGGGACTGTGTTGTTACAGGTTTGCCACCATGTTGTCTGCATCCAGTCAGTCACTTGGATGACAGAAGGGTAAATATTGAAGAGGTGCAGCTGAATGGTGAGCAGATGATGTCGGATCTTATTCTACACATATATATACATATATACATACATATATATATATATATATATATATATACACATATATACATACATATATATATATACACATATATACATACATATATATATATACACATATATACATACATATATATACATACATATATACATACATATATATACATACATATATACATACATATATATACATACATATATACATACATACATATATACATACATATATATATACATATATATATTCTATAGAGGCAGACAGTGTGGGTGCTGCTATTTTGGACAGCAGCAGATCTCAGGTGCATCTGATTTACGGAAATGTTAGAAGATCAATGTGAAGCACAAACACCAGGGATCAGGAAAACACCCCAGCAACACTGCCATTATTCTGAACAGCTGCTGGAAACAGAAACGTCAAAAGCAATCCAAGCACATGCTGAGTCAGCATAAACGTGGTCACAGGTAAGGTCTGAACATTTGGCTCGCTCTTGTCATGGCTGAGAGAGACAGAGAGGGTGACTCACCTGTGGGGTAGCGCTCAATCACTGCCAGATCATCCACCTGCAGAGTGGCATTACCCCCACTCCTCGTAAACTTCACTATATGGTACTTTCCATCATTTACAAACTTAGACGTCTCCTCTATGTTAATGTCATCTGTTCCAACATTGAATACAACGGCAATGTTGCCTTTTTCCTGAAAAGAGAAGAACACACCGGAGAACGGGTTTCAGTCACAAAGAGAAACATGATTTATGAGCTGAATGCAAGCATGTGTTCATGAACTCAAGGAAACTGCAAACAAGGGCTGGTACACTGGCACACTTCTATGAGGGGAGGAGCCAGAGTAGCCCGTTAGCACTACATAAGGAGCACACCAGACCGAGGCCTTGAAATGGAGTGGATGCAACATCCATACAAGTGGTTTACTCTGCTGAAGGAATACATCTGATAAAAACACACTCTCGCCATCATCAGGTTGTAGTGACTTCAGTTAAGCAGCTCGTAACATCGAGAGTCGTGCTGACATCCGCTGAACAAGCAGACGCAATGACCCACGCAAAGCGATGCATTGCGGCATACCAAGGAAGACCCCACCAGCTTTTCAGTGCCACTGACCCGGGGTCATGACCCCTCCATCATCTCAGCCACGGTCATGCAACAAAGTCAAGTTTGTAACATTTCATCAGCACAGACACAGTTGTTGTTCGTCCGGACACTCAGTCAGACACAGATCCTGCTGATGAGGACTCCTCCCACTCCTACTGCACATTAGTGCATGTGTGCGTGTTGCTGCGGCCTTGGGTGTCGATATCTGTCGCCCCCACACAAGCACGTTCACCCTCTTTAACACGCCATGATGTCATTATCTCCACCTGTTATCTTGTCATAGTGAATAAATGTTTGCTCTTGGAATGAATGATGAGTTGTATATTAGGATAGGAACAGTTAAGAAGGTGGGCGGCCCGGTGGAGCAGTGGTCCTCACTGTGGCCCCCAGCAAGAAGGTTGTGGGTGGAGCCCCGGCTGCAGCACCGGGTCTTTCTGGGTGAGTCTCCATGTTCTCCCTGTTCCTGCTGGGTTCTCTCTGGTACTCCAGCTTCCTCCACAGTCCAAAGACATCAAGAGGGACCAGGTTAATCCAGACTCTAAATTGACCGTAGGCGTGGCTGGGAGAGCCAATGGTTGTCTGTCTCTATGTGTTGGCCCTGCCATGGACTGGTGACCTGTCCAGGGGGAAGGCTGCTGGGATAGGCTCCACCCCCACCACCCTCAACAGGAGAAGAGGGAGAACATGGAGGGATGGATGGAGGGATGGATGATGGAGGGATGGATGGATGATGGATGGATGGAGGAATGGATGATGGATGGATGGATGGAGGAATGGATGATGGATGGATGGATGGATGGACAGAAGGAGGGACGGATGGTTAAAAACACTCCATGATTGCTGAAATATGGATTTGAAGGTGATTTTATTTTTCATCGTTAACATTTACAAATTCAACCTTTTTTGCCTCTATGAAATAAAGGGCTTTTGTCACGTGTGATGATCAACAAGTGTTCTGAGATGCAATCAATCCGTGCTGTGACGTTTTCTTAGGGCAGTGTCCCCTCAGAGTTTTTGACATCATCTGAGAAACTTGAGCCCACAGTCAGCGGCGCCCTCTGGAGGCCATATGGTTCCTTAGCGCAACCTTAGATCTCCATGTGATGGACATCCAATAACTTCCTTCAACAGTACCTCTCAATTCATTTGACTGTGTGTGTGTGTGTGTTGGTTGGAGTGTGTGTGTGTGTGTGTGTGTGTGTGTGTGTGTGTGTGTGTTGGTGGGAGTGTGTGTGTGTGTGTTGGTTGGGGTGTGTGTGTGTGTGTGTGTGTGTGTGTGTGTGTGTGTGTGTGTGTTGGTTGGAGTGTGCGTGTGTGTGTGTGTGTGTGTGTGTGTGTGTTGGTTGGAGTGTGTGTGTGTGTGTGTGTGTGTGTGTGTGTGTGTGTGTGTGTTGGTTGGAGTATGTGTGTTGTTTGGAGTGTGTGTGTGTGTTGGTTGGAGTGTGTGTGTGTGTGTGTGTGTGTGTTGGTGGGAGTGTGTGTGTGTGTGTGTTGGTTGGAGTGTGTGTGTGTGTGTGTTGTGGGAGTGTGTGTGTTAGTGGGAGTGTGTGTGTGTGTGTGTGTGTGTGTGTGTGTGTTGGTGGGAGTGTGTGTGTGTGTGTGTGTGTGTGTGTTGGTGGGAGTGTGTGTGTGTGTGTGTTGGTTGGAGTGTGTGTGTGTGTGTGTTGTGGGAGTGTGTGTGTTGGTGGGAGTGTGTGTGTTGGTGGGAGTGTGTGTTAGTGGGAGTGTGCGGTAGTGGGAGTGTGTTAGTGGGAGTGTGTGGGTCTGCAGCCTTGCTTATGAGCTGCAGTGAAAGGAGCATCTGGTGGAGGCTCAACGTTCTGTAGCAGTGCAGCACTCTGCATGTCATTATCCAGTCAGCACAGCCAGCAACGCTCTGCATCTCCATCTCTCTAGAACTCTGCCATATGCTCAGAATGACTGCCCCAACACACACGTGCACACACACACACGCACACACACACTACATGCATGCACACGCACATGATCTCAAGAGAACACACTGAGCACCTGGTTCCCTTCAAATGCAGAGTGGAACCTGGTTCAAGAGCCAGGAGCTGAAGTACAATTAAACCCATTCATGTTTCATGCCGTGTTACCACCAAGAGGACAAAGTGACGCTTTGTGATGCAATTTCAACAAATGATATCATCAGACACAAGAAAGACACAGGGCTGAAGTAAGTGAAGGAGTCCTTCAGGCATCATCTGGACAGACAGTGGGACAGTGGTGAGTGACAGGAGGAGCTTCCTCTCAGTTCAGGTGTGCTTGTGAGTGCTTGACTCTTCCTGAAACCTTCAAGTCACAGAGACAGAAGTTACAACAGCATTTTCTATATTTCAAATACTTGAATATAAAATTTAGTATTGGGGGCAGAGCAGAGTAAACACTCCTTCAAGGACTGTCACACACAGAGCACTCAACTTTTTAGTAGCACTTCTCTTGGAGAAGAAGAAATGTGGTTCAGTGGAGAAACCGACCCAATTAAAATCCTGCTTTTAACAGCCTCGTTCAATTGACTCTGATGGTCCCCATAGCCTCGTTAACACATTCACTGCTTCTACTCACAAACTACCAACCTATCGTGGTTTTCATAGTATGAAAAAAACAAGATTTAGGAGGTTAAATAATATCAGATGAATCAGAGCTAAATCTTCAGGCCCGGAAAATAAGTTCGACATGCTTAGATCTCATGTTTCTGCGATGTGGAAGAGATGAACTCTGACGGCCATTGCCTTTGCCTTCTCAGATACGGCTGCACACTGGCTTTAAACACCAAGATTATTCTTTTCGAAATAATAATCCAAAACATTTCTACACGTCCTGAAATTCAATCGACTTAAACGAGCAATTTCTCAGTTCCTAAGAGGAGCCTAATCCTGGAGCTCTAATATGGTGCAGGCTTATGTCAGACAGTGATTGATAGCTGCTTACATAAACTCTGTCCATTACACCCTGTACAATTTCAGGGCTGCTCACTTGGTAAGTGCTGCTCCCTAGAGGGCCGGCCTCACGGGAACACGCTGCGTACCTCACCCCAAGAACCAGGCCCTGCCTGACACTCTACACGCTGCCTTGATTAATTGCTCATCGAGCTGAAATAGAGTTTAATTAACTGATGAAGTTGGTCCACTATTCTCCTCTAATCTAATCTTTTTCATGCCTCTCATCCTTGCAGCTGGTGGGCGGAGTAGCTCCAGTAATACTCCACGTGTCAGTTTCTCGTAAAACTTCCCCTCTGCAGTCACAATCATACAGATACTTGTTCTAGACTCGATAAAGCTGCAAATAGCCTGGGCAGACTGAGCGCTCCTGGAATTTTTCCTGTCTGGTGTTACGGACATGTCAACTAAAGCGCGTCCGGACAAGCGGTGCATCTTAGATTGTAAAAATGTGGAGAAAGCACACTTAGATCGCAGTGCCCCTCAATCATTCATCAAATACAGCCTTTATGATTTAGTTGAAAAATGTGTTTCAGAGCCACTGGATGTTGACAGGAGCCCTGATCCTGACGTTTCCCCTGAACACACGAGAGGACGTAAGGAGGGGAAGTGAGGTGTGGCTGTGGCGTCACCTGAGCACCAGGTGAAGGCTCCCCACACATCCTGCTTGCTGGTTTTGCACCAGTCACATCAGTCCGATGCCACATGACCGCAACACATCTGCCTGCAGTCTGTACGGGTGTGAGTGCCGTCTGCTGGCAGGTGGGTCCCTCCAGTGTGCATGAACGTGTGGGTCCTGACGTACACGTGGAGGGAATGTCCCTCTCTCATGACACAGGCTACATATCTAACAGGCTGCTCTGCTACCTTATCTTTTAATTACCGCTGACAGTCTTCTGCTTCTCCCTTTTTTAACAAAGCTTCATTCATGAAATTACAGAGCTCATGGAATAATTAGGCAAAAGAAATCTTTTTCCGTCTGTTACCGCCTGCATTCCTACTTCCTATAAGATGTACAATGTGGAAAAAACAAACCAGCTATGTTTGTACAGTCATTGCACACACACGTGCACACAAGTCTGCAAATTCACACATAACATGGTAATGAACCATTTGCAGAAAAGGGAATGTTTCAGCCTCACAGCAGAATCCTACGACCCAAGAACTCATACCGCCAACAATTTCATGCTGCTATGGATGGCGTCAAACCTCGGTGGCAGGAAAAATTTGTCCTCGGGGGTTGAAACCAACACAAACTGTGTCATATAATAAAAGAACCCTTTTTCAAAGTAAACCCATTCACTATAAAATAATGTACGTTACACTCCGACATGCAACAGTAAAACAAGCAAGTGACAAATGACAAAGCTAACAAACATTAAGTACAATAATACTTCATAATGACGTAGCTGCAGGCTCAGGCCCTAATTATTATCTGCGACTTCAGTGCAAATATAAGACAGACATAAGTCCTGAGCTAAGGAACCAGATCATGTGACATGGATTAATTAGCGCATATAATTTCCATCCTCCTTCTCAGAGCGGCCCAGTGGAGCAGTGGTCCTCACTGTGGCCCCCAGCAAGAAGGTTGTGGGTGGAGCCCCGGCTGCAGCACGGGGTCTTTCTGGGTGAGTCTCCATGTTCTCCCTGTTCCTGCTGGGTTCTCTCTGGTACTCCAGCTTCCTCCACAGTCCAAAGACATCAAGAGGGACCAGGTTAATCCAGACTCTAAATTGACCGTAGGCGTGGCTGGGAGAGCCAATGGTTGTCTGTCTCTATGTGTTGGCCCTGCTATGGACTGGTGACCTGTCCAGGGGGAAGGCTGCTGGGATAGGCTCCACCCCCACCACCCTTAACATCAACATAATTACACACTTATCATGTGTCAAAGCCAATGTCAGATTCAACTCCACTGGCTTAAGTGTCTCATTATCTGTGAAGGCGGCTTGAAATTTTTTCCGTCACTAGGAGACGCTATCAAGTGACGTTCTCCAGAGATGTTCCTCAGGTTGATAAATCAGTGAGGCAGCAGCGTGAAGGAGAACATCCAGTACTGTATTATTACACGGAGCAGCCAAGTGTTTACACAGGGGAAGTTCTCATCATGCTCGTCCACAACAAATGCAAATGGTACGGGTGAGGCAACATCCGTTACTCCTGCATGAGTGTGAGAACACCTGTGATGCTCATACCTGCAACGATGGAGTGCCTGGGCAGAACCTGGTATCACTACAGCAATTACTACACATTGGACATGTAATAGTACACCTAAATATAAGGACATGGACGATAGGTTTCAGTGAAAATAATGGAAATGATGCACGACAACTGAAATCAGGAGTTTCGTGAACACAACTGTGGTGTTCTAGTAAACACCAGACCGGTGGATGGTGGAGGTTCAGTTCTACATCAGATCCACCAGTAAACATCAGACCGGTGGATGGTGGAGGTTCAGTTCTACATCAGATCCACCAGTGAACACCAGACTGGTGGATGGTGGAGGTTCAGTTCTACATCAGATCCACCAGTAAACACCAGACTGGTGGATGGTAGAGGTTCAGTTCTACATCAGATCCACCAGGAAACACCAGACTGGTGGATGTTGGAGGTTCAGTTCTAAATCAGATCCACCAGTAAACACCAGACTGGTGGATGTTGGAGGTTCAGTTCTACATCAGATCCACCAGTAAACACCAGACTGGTGGATGTTGGAGGTTCAGTTCTACATCAGATCCACCAGTAAACACCAGACTGGTGGATGGTGGAGGTTCAGTTCTACATCAGATCCACCAGTAAACACCAGACCGGTGGATGTTGGAGGTTCAGTTCTACATCAGATCCACCAGTAAACACCAGACCGGTGGATGGTGGAGGTTCAGTTCTACATCAGATCCACCAGTAAACACCAGACCGGTGGATGGTGGAGGTTCAGTTCTACATCAGATCCACCAGTAAACACCAGACCGGTGGATGGTGGAGATTCAGTTCTACATCAGATCCACCAGGAAACACAAGACCGGTGGATGTTGGAGGTTCAGTTCTACATCAGATCCACCAGTAAACACCAGACCGGTGGATGTTGGAGGTTCAGTTCTACATCAGATCCACCAGTAAACACCAGACCGGTTCAGTTCTACATCAGATCCACCAGTAAACACCAGACCGGTGGATGTTGGAGGTTCAGTTCTACATCAGATCCACCAGTAAACACCAGAACAGTTCAGTTCTACATCAGATCCACCAGTAAACACCAGACTGGTTCCGTTCTACATCAGATCCACCAGTAAACACCAGACCGGTGGATGTTGGAGGTTCAGTTCTACATCAGATCCACCAGTAAACACCAGACCGGTGGATGTTGGAGGTTCAGTTCTACATCAGATCCACCAGTAAACACCAGACCAGTGGATGGTGGAGGTTCAGTTCTACATCAGATCCACCAGTAAACACCAGACCGGTGGATGGTGGAGGTTCAGTTCTACATCAGATCCACCAGTAAACACCAGACTGGTGGATGTTGGAGGTTCAGTTCTACATCAGATCCACCAGTAAACACCAGACTGGTGGATGTTGGAGGTTCAGTTCTACATCAGATCCATCAGTAAACACCAGACTGGTGGATGTTGGAGTGGTGGAGTCTTAAAAACCTGGGTTGCTAACAAGAGTCTGGAGGAGCCTCCAGAGGTCCTGGAGGTCATTAAAGGTCATCAGGGGGAAACACAAGAAGCCTGAAGCTTAGTGGTGGTGACCTTGAAGTCATGTGACCCTGGTGTAGCGCCTTCCTAGGCTAATGTTATCTTAGCACTGCTAACCGTAGACTCCAGGCTTCCAGCATCATCAGAGGGTTCATTAGTGAAGATGATCTTGATGAACTGAACCTGGAAGATCATCAACTTTTGTTCACCAGAGCTGATTTACTGATTCAATCACCACAATCACATGGAGCGATCCTATTGGCTGCTGGTGAGGAACCAGGAGATGACCACTTCCTGTTGGGACTACAAACATACCTCATCCCTGACATGTTCACTTCCTGTCAGACTGAGGTTGAGCTCAGCTAACAAAATGATTGGCAGGTGAGGCGTTCCAGTGGTTCCTGTAGGTGATTGGCTGATGGCTGAGCAGCGAGTGGACTCCCTGTCTGGACTAAAGCTGTAAGTGACTAGAACACAGTTCTCTCATTTTTAAAGGCCCCTAGCTCAGAAGTTTGTATTCACTGAGAAGTGACATGTCACTGCTTGTCTTTTCCTGAAATGACATTTGCCATCAGTCTCTCTCTCTCTGTCACTCTGTCCATCTTCAGCTCTTCTGTGACACTTTCTATCAGGAGAGGTCAACATATCAAAAATTTCGTTTTGTCTCATTCGGAGAAATCAATTCAGGTTTCAGGGGAATCTCCTGTCGGTCCACTTGTGACAGCTGGCATGCAGTTGGGGTGAGCTGACCTTCATCTCCGTCCTGTCCATCAGGACTACCTCTGCCCCCCAAAGCACATGAGGAGTCAGGCTCCCTTGTTCTGCTCCAGTCATACAACAAGATATGAATCTCCACAGAATAATGAAGAACACACGGGGAGCAGGGGCTGCACGGTGGTGCAGTGGTCAGCACTGTCGCCTCACAGCAAGAAGGTTCTGGGTTCGAGTCCTGGCTCGGGCGTGGGATCTTTCTGTGTGAGTCTCCATGTTCTCCCTGTTCCTGTGTGGGTTCTCTCCGGTACTCCGGCTCCTTTCCACTGTCCAAAGACATCCAGAGAGGACTAGGCTGATTGATTCTCTAAATTGACTGTAGGTGTGACTGTGAGTGTGAATGGTCGTTCGTCTCTGTATGTTGGCCCTGCGATGGACTGGCGACCTGTCCAGGGTGAACCCCGCCTCTCGCCCGTTGACGCTGGGATAGGCTCCAGCCCCCCGCGACCCTTAATGTGTAGGAATAAGCGGAAGACGACGATGGACACGGGGAGCAAGGACATATGCTGTTCCTCAGTGACTCAGACACGTAACATGACAGGGAGACACATGGACACAAACATGTCCCTCTCCTCAGATTAACTCCAGTTCCGGACAAGGAAAAACTAAATTTAAACACGGTATATTAGAGCTGAAGACCTAAATTCCAGGCGGGAGCAAAGATGTGAATGTGGGATTCCTCCACAGACACCACCCTGTCTGTAACGTCTGTTTGAGCTCTGAATTCATGAAATGCAATACTGTCATATATATTTTACCTCATAAATGCAGACTCATCACAATTTTAACACATTTCAGCTAAATCGTGTCACATTAGCATATGGACTGAACTGAATTGAAATGAATTGTTGTTTGCATCTGTAACTGTAAATATTTAGGTGGTGATACAACACTGAGTTCACTTAAATGGTGAATGACTCAACTGTGGCTTGGAGAGACACCCCTTCGACGCTTTCATCATCCAAAATAACTGATCTCCTCATCCCGTTGAGCCTGGTATCATCATGACATGCCTGACACATGTGCACTTGGTCGTACGAAGGCTTTCCCACCAGTCTAAATTATTTCTTGTGTTGTACATCGCTTTGGACAAAAGCATCTGCCAAATGAAATTGTAGAATTGTAGAATTAAAGTGACCAAATTGGTCTGGAAGTGACAAATAGAGGATAAGGAATTAGAAGAATTTTCCTCTCTGTTTGTTTCCGTTTCCAACAGACATCAATCACAGACCACTTGCTTATGCTGAGAGGCATTTTGATTAAAAAAATCCCTTTAGAAACAAACTCTCTAAAACTTGGTCTCTGCACAGCAGCTCACAGAGGAACACATTTGTCCAGCCGATGAATGATGCAGGATAACATTTGGGATTTGCTGCAGATCGTCATGTGATGGCGGCACACTGACCTTTCATACACGTTGATAATGCTGACCTGCCTGGTCCAGCTGGCATAGATGAACATATTCACATTCTTAGTGTTGCTGGATGTTCCGGTGGTGAAGGGAGACCAACATGCTGCTCTGCAAGTCTCACTCCAGGCTCTCCATCAGGGGAGTCTTTCTATTTCACCTTGTTTTCATGCAGAAATGAAAGTGTAAATAACTTTCTTATTGTCCATCGTCCTCAGAGCCACACAAGAGGATAGAGAGCCTTTTTCGAGGGAGGTTAGACCTATGCTAGTTAGCTTAGCACAATGAATGGTAGTGGGTGGGAAGTGTTAGCAAAACTCCAGTTTCCTGCTAAGTTTCCAAAACCTCCTCTGTGTACTCTGGTCCAAACATCTCAGAGTCAATCACAAAGTCTCCTGCATCCACGAGTTCTGATTGATTCTAAAACATAGTACAGTATTTCCTAATACTATTAAAAATGTTCTTTCATCATGACTATTAAATCCAACTACATTTCTAAGAATGCAGGGAAACACTGCTCTAGAGAAGAGAATATTTGATGTCTTTATAGTTTCTTCTATTTATTGCTCTGTACTTTTCTGCTGCTACTTCCCTGTCTCTGCTGCTGCAACAGTGCCGATTCCCCCACTGACGGACGAACAAAGGTTCACCTTATCTTATCTTCTGACAGAGGTATGCTAACACTTATGCCACTACCAGTCATTGTGCTGAGCTAACTAGTGTGGGTCTCAGCTCCGTATGCTCTTGTCTGGCTCTGGAGACGATGGACTGTCAATGGTGAGATCGTGGGTTCGTCTGTGTTTATTTACTGTGGAATGTCATCACGCGTCTGCTGTCCTTCTATGTTTCGAACCTGAGAGGTGTTGGGTCATTCTATTCCAAGTGCAATTTGATTCTTTAGTCAGTTTAAAAATGTCAGCCTCTGGCACCTTTTCTTGTCTAGAAAAAACAATGTAATTTTCAAACAAAAAATAATTGATGAAGTGATGAAGGCTCTGTCCAGTACAACTGTCTCCCATTCGAGGCACTTCCCAATAAGACCTGTGTTGTTGGAGCGGTGGATGTCCTCCAGAAATCTTCACCACCACCAGGAACTGTTACTTGAACCTATCTTACAATTGGCACAGGGAACTAGAAACTCCTAGCACATCTAGCGCTAAAAAAAAATCTTCCCTCTGAGATTTTTGATTTTAAAGAAAAGTATAACAGAAATAGTAGAAGTGAGAGCAACACAGAAGGAGCCTAAAGCACATTTAGTGCCAAATCAAAGTGCAACTTCCACCCCTCCATGTTCTCCCTCTCCTCCTGTTGAGGGTGGTGGGGGTGGAGCCTATCCCAGCAGCCTTCCCCCTGGACAGGTCACCAGTCCATGGCAGGGCCAACACATAGAGACAGACAACCATTGGCTCTCCCAGCCACGCCTACGGTCAATTTAGAGTCTGGATTAACCTGGTCCCTCTTGATGTCTTTGGACTGTGGAGGAAGCTGGAGTACCAGAGAGAACCCAGCAGGAACAGGGAGAACATGGAGACTCACCCAGAAAGACCCCGTGCTGCAGCCGGGGCTCCACCCACAACCTTCTTGCTGGGGGGCCACAGGGAGGACCACTGCTCCACTGTAAAAAGTGCAACTTGTCATTAGTAATTTAATGTTGTGTCAACTTTATAGAAAAGGTACATGTTTTATGTAAAAGATGACACTCTTAATTTCTTGCAGATCACCATCTTAAATGTTTCTCTTTGCTATTGGTTATCTCATAAAGGTCTATCCTGGCTCATGAAACTGACCTTCTAGAGGTAAATTCACAGTTTGTAAGAAATTTCCAATTCATTGAATTATAAAATTGAAAACAGCTGTTTTGCCTTTCAAAAGTATTTCAGTGTACCTTTATATATATTTTGTGGTTCATTGTGCAAACCTGCTGTAAACCCTCATCTAAAGGTGCAACAAATACAGTCACCTGGTGGTTAAGGGCCACCATGGTGATGCTCTTCATCTGTCAATCAATAGCAAAGGTGGGATTTGTATAACTGTGGAATTTATACCTCTTTTCTACTACATCTCAGGTGCATGTATGCAAAATAATAGGCAGTAAAACCAAGATTTTCCAGTCACCTGTGGCAGCAATCATCACCTGTCTCCACGTCCACAGTCGCAGGATGCGTTTATCCCTTAACTCGGAGGAATCAGTTCTCCTGCAGCAACACTGAGAACCTGCTGAGCTTTACAACTGCAACAACATTTTCTTAAGTTCTCTAGCATTGTTCGCCATCACGTCTCACGAGCTCACAGCTACAGCAGAAGAGCTTCTGTGTGGCCAACTTCTCTCTTCGCCGCACAGATTTACCTTGTTAATCTCAGAAGTGGAATACATTCAAATATCAAGAACACGCTGCGTTAAGCTATGACAAGGATTTTGCTTGGCTGAAACCTCAGAGGAATGAACCTTGTCCTAGATTTTCACTTAATGAAGAACTGGTAGCTCTCACTTGATCTTAAACGTGTCTGCTGAAGCTGCTCTGTTGTCCCATTTTCACTCTGAACCACAGCTGACAGGAGGGTTCAGCAGGTGTCGGACAGCTGAGAGCACAAAGAGAAAATATCAGTTGCGCCGTTTGCAAGTCAGGATCAAGACTTCGTTTTGCACCTATAAGTCAAAGTTAAATCACACAGTAGGTGGAATATTACTGCTAATCTCAATGATTACATAAGAAACAAGCACCTTGATGGTGATTCCAAGATACAGAACAAACCTCTTCAACTTGTCCCACAACAAAAAAATCATCAGTTGGCAGACACACAATTTCCTGTTACACTGAAAGAAAATATGGCCTTTGTTTGAGTTAAAAACAACACAAATCATGTACACAACTGTGAAAAAGCTACAGTTTTTGCAGGAAACGCGATAGTTCCTGAATCGTCTTGTTACTTCAGACAGCCTTCAAATGCTTGTGTTTCCAGTTGTCACTTTTGAGGGCGACGCTCACTCAGAGAAGTCTCACTAAGAGAACTCGACAATGGAGTGGGATCATGGTCTCTGCAGGTCTATTTGGGTGTGAGCCTGACCCAGAATCTCTGTGCTGATGGTTGCTCCGTCACACTACAGACGACTGTTTGGCAATCAACAAGCTCCGAGAAGCAGCAGCCTGAGAGAGCGCACTGGGCCTTTTTTTTAGGGGGCTGTCTTTGTCTTTCTCTACTGACAGCAAATTTGTGTTGAGGCTGTTGACGATACAGCTGAGCAACCCTAAGACAGAGTTGAAGCCGCTGGTCTGTCTCAGCCACTGTCAGCCACCTTGCGTTAACAAGCAGCTTCTCGAGTTGATTCCCTGGTAAATAGAGACGGCACTCACTGACCTGACTGAAGGCGCCTTTTCTTTTCCACGAACAGTCATTTTCAGATTGATCAAATTCGCCAGGTGCTTAAATAAAGAACCGTATCAGTGTGTAAATGTTGTGTCCTGTTGTCCCACGGCAGGACAGTTCTGGCTGGGTGGAGTCTGGGTGCTTCTCTCCACGTCTCACATCAAAAACATGACACTTAGGTTGTTTTGCCCAGCGGTGTGATGAGGTGACCTGCCTCTCACCCGCTGCCCCCCCAACGCTCAACAGGATAAGAGGTATAGATGATGGATATTCGCATGCTGGAGTGCCGCTGGCCATTTCACAACATCATTCAAGACATTTAAAACCAACAAGTCACAATATGGATGATTCCTCTCTTCCTCCTCTCTTCGTCTACTCGCAGGATTTAAAACTCATCTCCCTCCTCTGGCAGGCTAACATTACAATGTCAAAGGAAATGCCTGTTAGGGCCTCAGAGCAAAGTGACAGGCAGGCCCGGAGCCGTCATTAGGAGCCAAGCAGGTCAGACTTCCTCCCAAACACAATTTCATAAAAATGGCTGTACGGCGTTGATGAGCATTCATTTTCCCTCAAATTAACGCTTTACGATCCTCGGCAACAATGCAAATTGATCTACATCGCAAAAACAAAATCCACTAAAACCTGCACGCCACCAGGATTTGTCTTATTACTCACTTGTCATTGGCCGAGAGTGGCAGGAAACAGCCGCTCAGGATGAGCCAGGCAATGCATGCGCTGACAGTTGTACTGACAGCTTCTTTGGAAGGTGATGACAAGTTGGGCACCAAGTGACGGATGTTCAAGAGTTTTCATCTCTGTGGAGCTGACCTGGCAATTCCATCGAAGGTCACAGATGTGTCTCCCACGTCCTCCCATACTCACTCACTCCAGGTTTTTAAAGCAAAAGAACAATGCAGGACCGACCGAATGGTCAACAAATATCTTGAGCTGCAACCTGCAGCTCCAACAACTGGTGTTCCCTCACCCCTTGAACAGCCACTGGCTCGTGAAGGAGGAGGCGGACACTGTCACTAAGTGCTGCTAATGTTTATGAATCTGTAATCTGGGGTGGTTTAACCCGAAAAGTTTGCTGACATCAGCGTAGGTTACAATGGTGTAGGTTAGCATGAGGTTCACGTTAGCTGTCCCCGCATGCAGGACATCAAATTTCTGACATCATCTCTTGTTCAAACACTACAGAAATGTCAAATTTTCAGGAACTTGAGCCCAAGTCAGGCGATTCTGGAAGCAACAACCAGCCATTGGCAGGCAGCCAGTGAGCAGCTAGCGAGTAGGCAGGCATGCTAGCAGCATCGGCATCACCATCACATGACCGCTGTGAACAGCGGCCTCACATGACCAAACCATCCCATGAAATACATGCAAACAAATCCCCCCCCCCACACACGCCCCTGTACTTATATGTTTGTGAGGACATTCACTGACATAATGCATTCCAGGCCCGACCCTCACCCTGACCATCTCAAATGACCCTGACCCCTGACCCCGACCTAATTCTAACCCTGGCCCGAAAACCAAGCATTGACCTTCAAACAGCCCTGTGAATAGAATAGAATAGATTCATTTTATGCGATACTGACCTGAAATCCAGCTGGAGCTGTGCTGACTGCAGGTTCAGGGAAGATACATCCTAAAATGTTCTACTGGCCGCAGCCCTTCACAAACCTCAAGTCTCCCAGGTGCATTCACCCCTCTATGTAAGTTCTAAATGGCCATTGGCTGTTTGTTTTCTATGCTGCAGGTTATGGCGTATAAAATTGTTGCTCTTGCTCTTCATGGAATTACAGCAGCGCAGCTGCATGTTCCTGCAGTTCACCTGCAACCTGTCAGGCAGGACGCCCCGCACTGGGCCTCTCTGCACCGGCCAGCAGCATAGAACTGAGAGAACAGCCCCACCGCTGACCTCCATGCCCCACCCAGAGAGGTATTATACGTAATGCTGTCTGAGCTCAATTTCCTTAGAATTCTTCACCCAAAACCCACCTGGGTTTGATCGTAACTTAATTAAAAAGAGAGAGAGAAATTCACATTCACACATTTTGTGTGTCCCTCAAATATGGTTCAAATACTTGTAGAACCAAGAACTGGATGAGAGGGAGAAGATTCCACTATCATGACTGTTTAACAAGAAGTAACTTTTGTTGTCCAAGCAGCACTGGAGCACACCGTCCTCTGCTGGACAAACAAAGAATGCAGGGACATCACTTCAATATTAGAGACTAACGCAAGTGTTCATGCCAGCAAGTCCTGGCCCACTGAGTGGGCGGGCCCATGCAACATATCTGAGCTTGCAGGCAGGCCCATCCTGCAGTGTTCTGGGAGATAGTCGTGAAGGAATGTAGCCTGCATGCTCCTGCTACCAGTTCTCGCCAGTACAGCACACAAGCTGCTGCAGTTGTCCACCACCAGGGACAGATTTCAGCTCTCAGTTCAATCGCCTCCAGCAGACAGAGTGCTGAGCAAAATCATCACTTTCTTTTCTATCTAAAGTCAGCAGAGGGACTCGATCCATACAATTTTCATTTCAAGTTCATCATGAATACGTAAACTGCAGCTCTTCCCTGGTAAAACATGATGCACGGGCCGAGGCAGTGTGATGAGAACTGGTGTCAGGACAAGTGGGCTGGAACTGATGGTGCACATAATTAATGGTCTGAAATAGACTGAGAATTAGTGCGAGGCTGGGATGTTAATTGACTATGATACTTGGGCTGGTGCCTCTCAGCTCCAGGCTCTTACTCTTTCCCCATGTTTTGCCCTATCACTATGCTTCGATTTTCACTGTGACCTATTTCTTCCACTCCCTGCTTTGCTTTCTCCTGATTTTCCCTCCCACTCAATTCCCCCTCTTGCTTTTCCAATCTCATTTTCCATGTTTCCTATCCTTTCCTTGTCACTCTCCTTTGCCTTGAAGGTATCTGGGACTTCAAAAACAGCGAGGTGACGGCATGTGACACACACACTTCTCATGTTGAAACAGCCACCTACACAAACCTCAAGCTTTGGTTTTCTCTTGCGGGATGTGAAGTCACTGATGATGCCAGAGCTGAAGCGAGCCGACAAGCACACAGACTCAGTTGGAGACACTCGCTAGTTTACAAGGAATTGTTGCACTGTCAAGATATTCCCTGTTTAGCGTCCTCCTCCATTATTCATCTCATTACATCGATGACCTGCGCACCTCTGGAGCAAGAGTGTGGGAAAGGTGACTTTGATGAATACGCAAGTAAACAAGGTCATGCATAAGCTGGGTCCACACCTGTTGGCAGATTCCAATTTCAGCTTCTCCTTTTATCTGAAGCCATGTGACGGTTTTGTTCGCTTGCACAAAATCAACAGAGGAACCAAAATGACTGTTTGGTTCAGTGTGTTTGGTGCCATAACTCACATTTGGACAAAAGAAGGATAACATTTCAAAGTCCTGTTGTGTTGTGTACCATCCTGGCCGTGATGTTTAAAGACTCCAAGGTATCAAGATATCAAGGTGTCTTGATTATCCCCATAGAGGCAATTTGCTGTGCAGCCAGCAGAGAGAACACATTCATACATAGAAAGACTAAATGACATGAAAACTCACCAAAGAGTGGACATAAAAATACAACATAAAAACACGTGATACAATAGAAACAACATAAACCAACAACAGAGCAAGGTAAAAACTCTCAAGTGATAGCGTTTAAAAAACTTGGGCCAGTGGGCACAAAAGAGGTCTTGTATCTATCGGTCCACATCTCTTGGGAAACAAATCTACGGCTAGGTGGAAGCAGTCTAAACTCTGGGTGCAGGGGGTGACCGGGGGGGTGACCATGCCTTGTAATACTACACCTGCCACTCAGAAGAATGGGCAAATATGAAACACACAAATCAAAACTAGCTGTTTTTGTCCACATGACAACTAAACTGCCCTGGGTGACCCAAAAGAGAGGAGACCTGGTGCCATTCACAGATGGGGGCCAACAGGAAGAAAGAAGAGCTGCAACTTCTCTCGGATATAACAAATAGGACTCATTCTTCTACCTCAGCAGCACTCAAAGCGCTTGACAGTGTCGTCTCATTCACTCGTTCACACACTCACACTGATGGTGGAAGCTGCCATGCAAGGCGCCAGCCTGCTCATCAGGAGCAGTTAGGGGTTCAGTGTCTTGCTCAAGGACACTTGGACACGGTCACCGGGGGAAGTGGGGATCCAACCAGCGCCCTTTCGGTTGCTCGACGGCCACTCTACCTCTGAACCACGCTGCCCATTCTCAGAAATAAAGCTGTAGTCGCTGTAAAGATGAAAGTGTGTCACAGTTTCACGTGCTGACTGCAGCAACGAGGAGAATCTTCCTCACAGCATCTCATGACACGTGAACATGGCAGTCGGGAAGCTGATGTTGTGATGTCACTCAGGTTCCCTTCAGCGCCTGAAGCTGATGTGTCCTAACATCAAGACAAAGATTCCAAAGGAGTTTTTATGATTCAGTTCAGATTTTTAGTGCATGAGGCAATACAAAAGTTTTTACACACACACACACACACACACACACACACACACACACACACACACACACACACACACACACTGATTTTCATTTGTAAGATGAGAACATTGTGTCCAAGGACAGGGAGCCTCTCTCCGTCTTTCTCCCTGCAGAGGGACTCGGTGCTGCCGGTGCTGTCGGCGGGTCCATGCGTGACGGCCAGCAGCAGCCATCCGGGCGCCTTTCCACCACACCTGCTGAGTGGCTGATTCTGTCATTTCAGTGGGCGCCATCGCCGTTATGTTTGACCTGATTAAAGCATCACCAAGGTCAACCATGTTAGCTGGATAGTGCATCCCACCTCTTCTGATCAGGTGCAGGGTGCGTGTTTTCCTGTCTGAGTGACACACATCAAATTTGATGCTAACGAGCAACTCCAGCTGCCGACGCAAACGCACCCAGAGAACTTGCAGCCCAGCTGAAGCAGTTCAGTTTTGATAAAAGAAAACCAGACAGTGCCGAAGCTTCTCAGCCATTATTAATCTCTCAGCCCTGCACCTGACTCCCAGGAGGAGACTGATGATGCAGAGAAGGGGGGGGGGGGGTGGTGGACAGAATGAGAGTGAATTAGAGAGTAAAAGCAGAAGATGGCTCAAAGCAGGGTTAGAAAGATGAAAACCCAAATTCTGAAGGAAAGTGAGAGTGGAGGAGAAAAGAAAACAAGGTGTCAGGACCAGCAGAGCTGCTCTAAAGGAACCGTTGGGACCAGAACTATAAGGTCACCCTCAACATCTCAACAGCAGCCACGACTCTCTCTGAGCCACAGATGCCCACCTCCCAGCTTCTGCAGCGGTGATGATCCCAAGACGTCACTCCATCATGAAGTCTCACCTGACAATACACCTGAGCATGACACCACTGCAACGTATGACGAGACGGTGTGGCGGCAGAATTCCAGATGAGGAGAGGGCACCACTGATGAGTCGGGGTGAGGGGTGGAGGTCTGGGGGGTGGGCTGGCCACCAGGAGGTCTGAGGCAGCTGGCAGACGGAGGCATTTATCAACAGCAAGGTACCTGGGTTCTCTGGGAGTGACTCAGGCGAAAAATGAGCAGCTGCCACATATGTGCTGACAAAGATCCGAGCCTTGGTTCTGCATCTGACAGGCAGAACCAGCAGCAGGGAACAAGCCCCACAGACTGATACTCATAAAGAACTGCTTGTCCGGCTGGGACGGACGACCTGGTTTGGATGGAAGGCCTCAAAAACTGCCTCGATATATATCTCTATCTATATCTATATATAGATAGAGATAGAGATATAAATATAGATGTGTGTGTGTGTGTGCGCGTGTGTGTATGCGACCACATCACACAAATTCAAAGACCTTTTGACAATAATTAGCATGTGGTTATTCAACTCCTTTGCAGAGAAACATGTATTCTAAGAGAAACACAGCTTCCAGGCCATCCAGCTCCTGCTTCCATATCTCAAACCCAGGCTGGGTGTCAGGGAGGCTGCAGATTAAAAGCCCTCCCCTGGGTGCACTCACCAGCCTGTTCAGCACTGCTCGCCAGGGAGATTCACTACATACATTCTGTTTTATGGCCCTTTCCTTATTCATCATAACACAGCTTCAATTTTATTAACTTCTCCAGCCAAGCATACATCTTCCCCTCCGTCATAAGTCTTCTTCTCTGTATTTCTATTCCTATAGCGCCCTTTTCCTCCCCATGATGCGCATAACACACAGAAGTGCAAACTATTATTCGATCACATGTATACAAGGGGCGGCCCGGTGGAGCAGTGGTCCTCAGTGTGACCCCCCAGCAAGAAGGTTGTGGGTGGAGCAGTGGTCCTCCCTGTGGCCCCCCAGCAAGAAGGTTGTGGGTGGAGCAGTGGTCCTCACTGTGGCCCCCAGCAAGAAGGTTGTGGGTGGAGCCCCGGCTGCAGCACGGGGTCTTTCTGGGTGAGTCTCCATGTTCTCCCTGTTCCTGCTGGGTTCTCTCTGGTACTCCAGCTTCCTCCACAGTCCAAAGACATCAAGAGGGACCAGGTTAATCCAGACTCTAAATTGACCGTAGGCGTGGCTGGGAGAGCCAATGGTTGTCTGTCTCTATGTGTTGGCCCTGCCATGGACTGGTGACCTGTCCAGGGGGAAGGCTGCTGGGATAGGCTCCACCCCCACCACCCTTAATAGGAATAAGGGGAAGACAATGGATGGATGGATGGATGCAGATTTAGCACCAGGAAACCCAGTAATGGAGGTGTGTCTCTCAATCCAGGCTGGTCTTTATCTCCCTCTTGGTGAGTGCTGTCTCTCCCTCTGAAGGTGTGTCACACCAAATGTGACGCAAATTTTTTGCTAAATAAGTTTACATGTTAAGTCTATGAGGACAGACGATTAGACGCAAATTTGCATGAATACTCGCTGGGCGATGCGATTGACACAAATACACGAATTTTGTAAATTGAAAATATTCAACTTGCGCGACAAATTCGGGTGACCTGTCGAGAGAGCCAATCAGTGTTGAGATTCCCTGGCGTCACTGATGTCAACGGTCCTGGCGCCTGTAGTTGGTGTCCATCTGTGATATCCTGGCACTGATCCTCGCCAACAGGTCATTGAACTGGGCCCTCGTCAGCCTGAAGCCTGAAGCCTGAAACGGCCGTCGTCCAGGCGCAGTTCCTGGAGAAGGCGGTGAAATTCACCCTGCTGTGCTCCTCCGGATTACACCATGGATCCAGATACAACGGCGTCGGGTTTTCCGCCATATCTGGGACTTCCACAACAGATACAAGCCAGCAACGGTGGTAATGTCAGCCATGGTTGACGATGGAAAGAAACGGCAGAAATAAATTTTCCTCGTGTTCAAGGAGGAAAAGTTTAAGCTAATGACACGAATAAAAACAAGTGATCCAGCGATCAAATTCATGTGTTTGGTGTGAACACGCCGGCCCCAGCCAGCTTCCAGCTCTCCACAGAACGCGCTGCACGTAAAAGAAGATGAGGGGATGTTTCAAACATTCCCCACTGCTTTGTGCAATGATACAAAGTAAGTCTGCCTTTTATCAAGAATCATCTTTTCAAGTCAGACGGAAAGCAAGAAAATACAGATTTTTGTTGTGTATCGAGAGAATTTGCTGACTAATGACAGAAGAATGTGTGGAAGCTTGACAGTGCCATACATTACTTGTTTCTAAGCTCAGGATGCTACTTAGGACTTAGAGGGCAGGAATAAAAAAAATTGGGTCTTTGCCATGAAGTTCCTTCGGGCTCAGGCCCTAAACGTACACATGCACCCTCTATATACACGTACCTTCCATATAAATGTACTTAAACACGTTACACTGTAGACATGGTGTTCATGCGTCTAAACACATAAAAGTTAAAATGCAGTTTCCTTGTGTGTCGCTGCACACGAAGGTGCTGACACGTTGGGTGACATGACCACACCATGTGAGCATCCAGTCTATTCATAGACGGTTCCTTCTTTCCTGAGGCTGTACCTGCTGCACAAGACACGCCTGACCAGGAAGCTTCAGAGGTCACAGTCCTCGGCAGTTTAGGAGTGAGTGAAATGGACAGCAATGATGCGCAGAGCTGCTGCTTTACCTTACTGGCAGCGCTTGAACTGAATTATTCAGCATCGCAACTCTCGTATTTGATGTAGAATGCAATACTGGAGAGAGTAAAGTAGGTATGTGTGTGTGTGTGTGTGTGTGTGTGTGTGTGTCACAAACGTGACATGGAGGAGCTTGTCAGGCTTCAGTCATGGTGGATGTAGCTGGCAAAGCTTCATAGGCTCAACTTTGACAGTGACACGTAAAAGTTCAGACAAAATACTGCATCTCATCAGACCAAGTGGCCGTGTCGAATTCTTCGTCAATTGGCAACAAATGTTAATTTAAAATGTAACATTTTAATGTCCATCCCTCCATGTTCCCCCTCTCCTCCTGTTCAGGGTGGTGGGGGTGGAGCCTATCCCAGCAGCCTTCCCCCTGGACAGGTCCATGGCAGGGCCAACACATAGAGACAGACAACCATTGGCTCTCTCAGCCACGCCTACGGTCAATTTAGAGTCTGGATTAACCTGGTCCCTCTTGATGTCTTTGGACTGTGGAGGAAGCTGGAGTACCAGAGAGAACCCAGCAGGAACAGGGAGAACATGGAGACTCACCCAGAAAGACCCCGTGCTGCAGCCGGGGCTCCACCCACAACCTTCTTGATGGGGGGCCACAGGCAGGACCCCTGCTCCACCGTGCTGGCCTGTAACATTTGAATGTGAACTTCGTGAGAAGTCCATTCAGTGCAGCAGATGAGTCAGGGAGCATCAGTTGTGATTACAGATTTGCCTTCCTACCTTCATGAACCATCAGTGGCCTACAAACTCATACTCATCAAGACCAAAAGGCATCAGTCGCTCTGTCCTCACAGAGAAGAAGTGCTCATCATCAGGTCTCAGTCCCCCAGACACAACCTGAAGCAGTTCCTCCAGAGAGGATTACACTCCACCTCTCATGAAAGATTTAGCAGTCGCCAACAGCTATTTTATCCCTGAAAAGAATTCCACACAAAGGCAGATTCATCATCAAGGCGCCGTCCAGATGACGACTGAGAAGTCGAGACAGAAGAAATGGCCTTCCTGTGTTGCTGCTTACCTCCATTTGCTGCTGTTCCAGTCAGCTTCTCGCTTCTCATGAGAGCAAATTCATTTCCCCAGAAGGACGAAGCAATAGTGACACTTGGAACATCAGACACTTCATCCAGCTGTTACACACACACACACACACACACACACACACACACAAGCACAAGTTCCTTTGTTTTCTGTGTATGGAGACGACTGCTGACAGGATGTCAGTTGCAGCCTGGTCTTCAGAACCTCTTTGGCCATTTGTTGCTGCCTCTGCGGCCCTCTGATACACAGTTGACTGTGTGTGTGTGTGTGTGTGTGTGTGTGTGTGTGTGTGTGTGCGCGTGCTAATATCTAAGTAGGCGTGGCTTATTTCTGCCTCATCTCTTTGTTAGGAGATGGACAGACATACAGGCACAGATCCAAGGATGCTCACCTGTGACTAAAGCCACTGTTGGGAAAGACAGTTCTGCCATTTTCATCCAATTTACACCCACAGATTAAGTTACAGTCAGCTGCAAAAGTGGGGTGTTCAGGGACAGCATGAAATACATGCCTCCCCCCCGCCCTCAGCTTGGCACTCTGCTGGGCGGAGTTGCCGGCCAGCATGGAGACGAAGAGCCAGACAGTTCTATTGCAGAACATTCATCATCCTGGCAGCAGTGCTTGGTAAGGAACCATAGCTTGGACAGAACGCTGAGTCAGTAGCTGCCTGAGATCTGATCAGCGGCACACGGCAAAAAGCGCGTCAGATTTAGGGCAGGTTTTGATTCACACCACGCAACAGCAGACACAGCTCCGTTATCATCCCATGGTTTCTGTACCATTTATGCAACTCACCTGTGTACAGGCTACCTGCATTTTCTTAAGTACAGCCTCGTACTCCCATGATGCTCTGCAGGATGCTTTTTTAACCCCCACAAACTCTCGATTTATGTTTGGGGGTTGAGCTGATGTGATGGGAAGGTGCTCTAATGACGTCCGCCAGTCTGGAGGACCATGAATTTCCTATTGATCCCCGAACACAGAGTTATAGCTGGCTGTGAAGGACAGATCCCACGGTAGCATGATCATGCATGTGTGGTGTCACTGTGAGGATGTGTGTGTGTGTGTGTGTGTGTGTGTGTGTGTGTGTGTGAATTGTTCAATAAACTCATCACCGGCCTCGTAAAAAAAACCTGACATTTACAGCCAAGCACAAAGGTCAAGGAGCCGGGCCTGATGAGATCGTGATGGAGGGACGGCTGCTTCACCTCAGCCTCCTCCAGACATTAAGAAAAGACCGCAGAGGAAAAACAAGAGAGCGTGAGCAGATATAAGAGGATTAACAGAGGGACTGTCTTTCAGCTTTGCACACGTGATGCGCAATTATGTGAATTCAATATTTCACCTCCAGAACAGAATAGAAGGCAGATCCCTCCCTCTGATGGTCGATGGTGCAGCTGGAGCTGACAGGACCAACATGGACTGGCAGTCGGATTATGTAGATCTAATTGAGACTCCTACCAGAACGTATGTCACCGCTGACCCACGTGTAGCAGGTAAAGCTATATGCTCATTCGCACCAGCAATGTCACAAAGGTTCTCCACCACTGACTTAAATCATGTTAGAGGCTCAGTCAGTGCCTCCTGGTGCTTTGAATGCTCCTAATTTCAAAAGGCTGGACCATGAACCTGAGCTGTGCCTGGAGAGGAAGCTCACGAGGGCAGTAACCGTGGGGGGGGGACCCTCTGAAAGAACCCCAGTTCTGTGTTTGGGGATGAAAATATTGCCAGATTGGCAGCTGAACCGGGAGGACCCTCATACCTTTGATGACACTGGTGAGGAAGCGCTGACAGACACACTCCCTTCGGCCAAAGTACTGTATTTTTTCTGTTGCTTGACTTTGTCAGATCAGTGACTTTTTGTGTTGTGGGTAAAGGGGGGCATGATATTCGTGGCCGTCCGTGTGTTGTGGATGAGCAGCCGTCTGATGAAGTGCTGTGCTGAGGCCAAGGCCTGAGAGAGGCTGCCGCTGCTGTTGTGTTGGTTAACAATGCTCTCCCGCAGCACTACAACTCACACCGCAGCAGTGAGACTTTGGCAGTCTCTAATGGAAACGTCATCTTTCAGATAAAAGATGGCCAGGCTTTGATGAGAGGGGGAGTTATGGGAGGTGTATAATAAAAGAACAATTTCCAGTGGCTTCTGAAGCCAATTTAAGGGAGCTGAATGAAGACGGACGCTGTCACAGACTGAGGGAGCAGCCAGGAACCTCAGAGATTCTGCTGTTCGTCAGAGGGACCCGTCTGACTCTCCCCCATCGTCTCGCCACTATTACTGCAACTAAAAGATGGATGTGGTGAAGTCCAGTCTTCCATCACTGTTCACAACATGCTGGCAAATGGCGCTAGCGGACAGGGATCAGCTTGTTCTCCTTGCTAGCATGTCCACCCTCCGCGTCCTGGTCATGACCCCTGCAGGGCTGTGACAAACTCAAGCTCAAAAACTGGAGATTTACTTCCCTCTCACTGGAAAACACAATATAAGAGTTGTGACATCACTTGGTTATCAGGATCCCAGCTGAAAGAGTCCCAACATCTCAAGATTTCACAGCCTCCACATGAACTCTGGGGCATGACTGGAATCCGCCGTGTCAGTTGTGTGGTTCGTAGAACAAACGATTATGAAGTTCTAACATGATGAGCATTTGACTCCAGTAAACTGAACCAGTCATGACAAACACACCTCTGCACTGGTTCCATGATGCAACTGAGGAATAGCAAAGGAAAGAGGGAAAATGACAGAGACCTTCTGATACACAAAGCATCAAAATGCCACAATCCTCTGAAAACAGGTGGAAATGAATGAACGAATAAATGAAATAAAAAAATGTGACCTGCTGGACTCGGATAAGCTAGTGCTACTACAGCTCAGCATTTGAGGTAACCTGTCACGATCCCTGTCTCCTGCTTCCTGTTTTATTTTGTAGTAATGTCCTGTCTTCCTGACCTCCCTCCTGTGATCACCTCATGTGTCTCACCTGGGTGATTGCACCACCTGTGCCTTGTTTTCCCTCTTGTATTTAACCCCTGTGTTTTCCCCTGTTTGTTCTTGGTACATTGCGTTTAGTTTATGTGTTGTGTGCCTTCCTGTTAATGTTGAGTGTCACTAATCAAGTCTCACAAGTCTCCAAGTCTACAGTCGTCAGTCTCCAGTGTCCCGTTATTAATAAACCGCTTCTCTGCACCGTCCTACTCAGTCTGCGCTTGGGTCTACTTCCCCCCTCACCCACGACACGTAAACATAACCACAACATGGATGTGCTTGTTATTACGCTGTGTCAGTGTCGGAAATTAGCAAGGGCCACGGGCCACGGGCCACTTGGCCCCCGATTTCGCCAAAAATACCCCCAAAAACCACACTCAGACTGCATGGGCATAAACTTGGGGCCAAAGTTGCCCCCAAGTGTTTGCCAACAACTTTTTATTCTCCAGGCATAAAAAGGTTACACTGATTACATGAACGCGACGGTGTGCGCCCACGCCTCTCACACGCAGACAGCGCTCCTCACTACCTCTCCCACCTGACATGTCGACGAAGAGATGAACCCTGCCAGCAACGATTTTGAACTGGAAACTCAACGGCGATGAAGCGTCATTCTGGTTTGCTCTGGTAGATCTAGTCTGGTAGCGTGTAGCTGCCTGCGGTAACTAATATTTAAGCTAGGCTATCCTAGCTTTCTTTAGCTTGCTAACATAACATGTCATGCTTGACTGATATCAGTCACAAACACAGACATAACGAGGCACGAGATGGGAAATTAAGTTATTTTTTATTTCACAAACTCGTTATTATAAACTTACAGTTCAGGCTAACTGCTCAGTTTTAGTACGCATGCACTGTTGGCTTTTCAGTACCTGACACTACTCCCATCTCATTCTGTGGGGGTGCTGTGGAGCGCGTCATGAGAGGAGTCGGAACGCCCTCTACTGGATCCACAAGGACATCATTTCTAAGAAAAACACGGTATTAACAGCATTTTATTACTAAAAGTTCCGTGTTAAAATCCGCGTCAATCGGCCAACTTTTGCCCAATAATTGATTATACTCAAATGGCTATAATCGACCGATTAAATCAGCTGGTCGATTAATCGGTCGGGCCCAAAAAATAACCTAGCTCTAACTACAATTTTTTTCCATGGCTCCCAATCGTTTAAAAAAATTCCCCCATTTTTTAGACTGCGGGGGCCAAAATTGCCCTCAAAATACTTAATTTCATACCCTGTGCTGTGCGTTTATTGCCTGGAAACTCCCGCATATGCTTATGTAATTGCATGGCTCTATAAACTTGGGTTTTGCAACGTGGGTGCTTTGTATAAAACATGTGGCTGTCAGGCTCGGCCCATCGAAGAGCAGTCGAACTGAGCTGCTCCTGTTTATAAGCGCAGAGCTCAGGGAGCAACATCTCCCTCTAAATTACGGCTGACATCCGGCACAAGCTCCAGCGATGATTAGGCTAATGTTTGCTGAATAAACGAGCATAATGCCTGTTTTCCATGTGTCCAGTATAATCATTATTATTAATATAAGTCCCTTCCCAAAGTGGGAATGATCTGTGTAATATGCTAGCATGTTTACAAAGCAGCTATTTTTCATACTCTGCTATTCATACAGCCGTCTTTGAACACATTTGCATATTTACTGCCTGAGGCTTTTGCAGCAGTGATCGTCCCTAACGCGTAGAAGACGGACCGGGAATGCTTGCAAACCCCTTGTTTGATTACAAAGTACGGAGTTTCGAACCATGATGGCAAATCAAAGTTAATTCTAACAGGATTCAGGTTGTTCAGGTTGCTTGTCGGCAGGCAGCTTCACGTTGCTGGAGAAGAGGACCTGAACCACGTTCCTCTCAGCAAACTCGTCTCATCTATTATTCTGCAACAACTGTACTCATGGTGGCTTTAAGTGAGACGTGGATCTGTCAGTGTTGTCATGTCCTCCATGAAGATGACATTCCCAACACAGATGGCGCCTTCTTCAAACCAGAGCTGGCAGTAACTCCTCTTATCTTGTATTTTGATCTTTATTTCACATGTTTATGGAATCCGTCTGATAGCGATCATGCTGACAAGCAGATGGAGGAGTTTATCAGAGTGAGACAGGAGATGCAGCAAGGCAGCCATCTTGCAGGAGAAATTTCAAAGAGTCATAACAGAAAGACATCGTTGCTGCCACATTCAGCAGCCACCGCTGCAGAGAGCACTGCCTCATCTGTCCCTGCAGCTATGGGAGGATCCTGCAGCTGACTTAGACGGGTCTTAGATGCGGCCGGCTGATGGCGCTCTTCCACAGCAGAGGCTCGTGGGTGGATGGCAGCCATTACAACATTGTAGCTCTTAGATCTGCTGGGCGGATTTACAAGTCGCTCTCCAGCTCCCTGTCGAAGGGTGAAGGAGGAGAGGAGTGTGAAAGAACCGGTAGGTGTTTTTCCATCCATTCATTCATTCACTCACGTCAGTTTCCTGAGGAACATTTTTAGAGGTGGGACAGGTCCACACACATCCATTCAACCTCTGAGCTGCTTCCACCACCACTCTAACAAGAGTATCTTACCTGCAGCTACACACACACACACACACACACCTTGCTAAGTTTACACAGCTTAATTAGCAACAGCTAAAACAACCTACGGAGAATTATTGTTTTTAATTATACCATTTTACCGCCTCTACAAATAAGATCAGCGTTTATGGGCTGGATGAGGCCCATCAGGCAGGAATCATTTACTGACTGTTTGAGCCTCCGAGCTGAACTGAGGTTGAAGCAACAACACTGGAAAGAGAAAATTAAATCCGATTTCAATTACCATGATGAAGTGATTACATCACATCAGAGACTGCTGATAGCTCAGTATGCATGCGCAGGCCTGCCTTGAGCATGCGTCTGTGCAAATCAAGTGCACCATTTGCACAATGTGCATACACATAAATGTGTGTGCACATACACACAGAGTCATAAAGAGTCTACTGAGCCATCACCCGGATTAATGTTTGGTAGAGTGGGTTTGGATCTGCTCTCGCCATAACAGGGCTGCAGCGCTTCCTCTCTGCTTGGATATCCAGACGTCATGGCCACGTTTCACCTGGATGCCTCTGTTAATGGAAGCATTTTATCAGACTTGCATGCCGGAGGTCTGGCACGACCGTCCCCTTTTATTATTCATACAGCCCTGTTTCGATTCCATGCTCATTTTAGCCCTGTGACCCCTCCTTCAGGGCGACACGCCAACTCCCCTGCACCCGACCTGCTCCGCACAGCTGAAGATGCAGTCAAGATGGCGTTCAGACTGCACGGACAACAGCTGCCATTGGGGACGCAGCGTTCCTCCTCCTCACTCAGGCTTTTCTGTCAGTTTCACCAAAAATATATAAATCTCTGATATTTCTACCATTTATTTGCAATAACTCAGCAAGAGATTACAAAAATGTTGGCGTTCTAATGAAGCCCATAAAGGTGAAAGGCCTTGAACATCAGAAGCAGCTGCTGAAATGATTTGCTCACCAGTTTCTGGATTACATCTTATTGTACGTCCTTACCGAGTACAATTTCCTCAGTATAATGCAGCGAATCAGGAACCGCTCAGAAGAATTATTTGTGATCGGAGTCGGCAGCCCTGAAGCTGTGAATGCCGAACGCTCCTGAACGACTTCTGCAGCCCGTCGCTTTGACCTCCACACAGGAACCATGTCTGCCTGCACACAGCAAATAGTTCTGGTGCTTTAATTTGAATAATTGTGTGTGTGTGTGTGTGCTATTGCAACTATTCCACCTCTAACCACACCACTTGTGGTTAGTTGAGTCGACCTGGTAAACAGGAAACAAGATTACTGCAACAGGAGGGAGGGAGACACCTGCTGGCCAGGTGGTGGAGGTGTTGGCTCCTCAGCTTCATCTTTCCTCCTACTTATCCTTCCCTCCTCCCTTGCCTCCATCCCCCACTCCCTGTAGTCTGCGGTGTTTATCGGTCATCTGGGAGGAGAGGTAATAACGTCTGCCCCGTGGACACAGCCTTGCTCCGCCCCATCGTGGTGGTGTTTGTCCGTGGTGACAGATCATATCATTGAGTCACGTCCTCTGGTGAAATCGTACATTGGCTGATCTGGTGGGCTGCTGCTCCCCCCTCCCTCTGCTGCTGCAGGAGGGGCTGAGCGAGACCTGCCAGGTCAGGTGTGACACCGTAGACCTACTCTTTGACGCCTTTGAGACCTAACTGGATTTAGCTTTTCATGCTGTGCTAACAAACATTTATGTATAAAATGTGTCACCTAATGGAGGACTGCAACGACATAAGCGCCTGCATGGGAGTCCCAGACAGGCACAAAACTGACCACCAATGATGCAGGCACGAGTTCCTGCCGCCAACTAAGATTTCGTTTAGTGGTTATGATAACATTAGTGACATTACTCACCATGACGATAAGGGTTTGTGAGCTGAGCTCCCAGACAGGCCGGAACGCTCCACCTCCGGGTTGTCTTGAGGACCAGCACAAGCTTCTTCTTCTCTGTTCGCTTTCACAGTCGAAGCAGAGCCAGCGCCTCCTCTGAGTGGTCTGATGCTTTCTGTTGTGTCTGATTCTACAAATTCCTGTTGCATCTCTGTCACATAGCAACCGTGTGTGTTTAAGCAGCGCTCATGGCACCCTGCCTGAGGACGATCTGTCTGTGTAGGAGTCGGTACTGAGTCAGTAGTGAGTGTGTACTACTACTAAAGATACTCCAACAGAGGTTCCAGCTGTCTGCTGATGTCACATGTAAAACATCAATATATATATCAGTAATTTGTACCGAGTAGATCTTTTCATTGAGACCTCAGAGTTCACCAGGCAGACACATCCAGTTAAACCAGTACAGACTCATCAACATATACCAGCAGGATTGTTTCATGCCTCTTTCTGATTGGCTTACATGTAGCCCTTCCTCACTGATTCTATCCAGCCAGTTGGCCCCTCTGAGGAACCACGTTGGCCTCTGGAAGAACCACGTTGGCCTCTTGAAGAACCACGTGGGCCCCTCTGAGGAACCACGTTGGCCTCTTGAGGAACCACGTTGGCCTCTTGAGGAACCACATTGGCCCCTCTGAGGAACCACGTTGGCCCCTCTGAGAAACCACGCTGGCCTCTTGAGGAACCACGCTGGCCTCTTGAGGAACCACGTTGGCCCCTCTGAGGAACCACGTTGGCCTCTTGAGGTACCACATTGGCCTCTTGAGGAACCACGCTGGCCTCTTGAGGAACCACGTTGGCCCCTCTGAGGAACCACGTTGGCCTCTTGAGGTACCACGCTGGCCTCTTGAGGTACCACGTTGGCCCCTCTGAGGAACCACGTTGGCCTCTTGAGGAACCACGCTGGCTCCTACTGGGGAGGAGCTATGCTGCTGTAGTCCAACATAATGCTTGGATTGTTGCTCAGGCGCGCCTCGGTTCATAACGCTGTAGAACCACTGACACAGCACAGCGTCTTGATGTAAATGTTAAAAAAATCACCCGGCCAAAACGACACACGCTGAAATGGTCGTGAGTGACGACGTCTTACAGCCTGGACGCTGTGCAGAGGAGAGGAGAAAAGCTTGTGATCACTGGTGTCCCTCACATCCCGTCCTAGCATCCTCAGCACACCAACCACCAACAATTCCATGTCCTCAGGTAGGACCCCGCTGATCCCAGGGAGCCGTCATCTGGCTTGCATAAACCATAATGAGCCTACTGTACTTTACATCAGACTTTGTAATGCTTCAGTGGTGGAGACAAATTAAAACTTTGACTTCAAGTGTTCGGCTCAGCCTGGACTCAGCAGAGACACACAATTCCCACAACAATTTTCTACATCTTTTATAGCAGCTCTTGTCAGACACAAGGCTATTTCACAAAACACACGGGTGAATTAAAGAGTTAAGACGAAGCAGATACTTGAAGCAGAACTGATTTATGATGCTGAGTGAAGGGAGGAGACCATAGAAGAAAATGAATTAGGCCTCACATGCACTTTTAATTACTGTTGTCAAGGTGTTTGCTTCGCCCTTCTGGGGATGGCAAATCAAACCGTCACTCATAGCAACTACTTGGAAGAGCTGCAGAATGAGCCATAAAGTTTAGCACCTCTGCTAGGCTGCAATGTAAAGAAGCAGCAGCAGCATTCGTCCTCCTCTGTCCTCTGAGATACGCTTGATGAAGTGAGCAGAACGAGGCCACGGATCCAGGTGCTGCTCTCCCCTCCGCTTTTACCTGCACGGAGGATGGAAGAGGACAAAGGAACAGCATGTGCTTGTCTGTATGAGCTGCTCTGTACACGAGGGCTGCTGACACATCACACACTGTTTGCTCCTGCACGGCTGGCCTCCACACACACACACACACACACACACACACACACACACACACACACACACACACACACACCAACCTCTGCCTTTGATGGGTTGGAATTAGCCATCAATGACCAGAGGCTCAGTTAGTCGGTTGATGTTTGCAGCCTCCCAGCAGCCAAGATGAAGAAATACAGTCCAGAAGTATTTAACCTGGATATCTGGAGCTGCTCAGAGGCTCTGCTCCAAAGTTGAGTAATACTGACCACCAGCTTCGGAGGATATCAGGAGGGTCACTGAATCCATTATTCATCGGTGGGGGACAAGAAGAGGACGAGCATTTGTGCTGACGGTGGCTGGTGAGGCTCTTTGAGAGCCGATCCAGTTCCCAGCTCACCAGCCAGGATGGGCTTCACTTGTGCTGATTTCCACGATACATCTGCAGCTTCCTGCTCCTCTTTGGCCACCGTGTTCACTGGACGTAACACTGCATTGTCTGTGTCTTGCTAGATTCAGCAAGATGAACTTGAACTGATATCAAGTTGAAGAAATCAAACAGGCACGAATGTTGCCAGACCACCAGCATCCCGCAGCACTTCATCAGAAACAGCAGATGTATGTGTTCCATTTGAAACAGAGTTCCATGGAGAGCACAAGGGGCTGCAGTGAAACAGGGAATTAAACTGACTGTTAAATATTTCATGCAGCCCCACACAAAGCTTTGTGGAGGCCATCGACAACAATTAAGGAATTAATGAGAAGAACCCAGGAAGATTTTTCCTTGGCAACGCTATGCGTGACTCAATGTGAGCACCGTATTTTCCGCACTACAAGGCACATCGGATTATAAGACGCACCTTCAACGAATGGCCTATTTTAAAACTGTTTCCATATGTAGGGCGCACCGCATTATAAGGCACACAGAATAGAAACTACTGTAGCAGCTGGGGTTGCGTTATACATCCACTAGATGGAGCTGTGCTAAAGGGAACGTCAACAAAAGAGACAGCTAAGTCAGTCAGTCAAACTTTATTAATAGAATACAAACCAACGTTCTGACAACTCCATTCACTCCCGAAACAAGTCGGTGCATTCACAACACGGTACCGTGCGTACCGGTAGCTGCTGACTGACAGCCTGGAGTTTGAACTCTGCGTCGTAAGCGTCTCTTGAAAGGTGCCATTTTGGGGTCTTTCTACACACACAAGTGGCGTGGGACTGGAATTCCCCTTTACCGTTTTTACCGCTGTTACTTCAGCGACGCCCCCTGACTACGGTAGCCATAATTAACCAATATTGATCCATATAGAAGGCGCATCAGATTATTAGGCACACTGTCGGTTTTTGAGAAAATTAAAGGCTTTTATGTGCGCCTTATAGAGCAGAAAATACGGTAACTTCAGACACGTGAGTTGACCATCAGACTCAGTGTGTGACAGTCAAACTGAATTTGACTTCTTGAATAAAGCAGAAGTGTGACTTGTTTCTGAAACAGCGTCGACATTAAGACCCGCACCAGCAGGCTCACAAACAGATTTTTCCCCTGGGCCATGAGGACTGTCAACACCTACAAACAGCTGATGCACACACACACAACTCTCTTGAACCCCCCCCCCCCCCCGATCAACAACCACCAAACTACCTCATCCTTTACTGCACCTTAATTTGTTCTCTGCACTTTAAAATCTCCTTTTGCACCTCTCACTTTTTTTTTCACTTGCATTTTGCACATTTTTTATCTTTTGTCTATATTTTTACTGTCCTCACATTGTTTATTGTTCATTTTATTTATTGTATCTTTTCTTGTATGTGCATTCTGTGGTGCACGGTGGCTCTGGAAGAGCGCTCTTTTTAACTATTTTCACTGTACCCCCCCGTACAGCGACAATAAAAGATTCTGATTCTGAAATGTACCATCAGCGTTGACACCGTTATTCCACCTACAAACCCGTCCACACAAGCCCAGGAGTGACGCCAACCCCACCAAAGACGTCTTGTAGTGGAACCTGGATGAATTATAGTTACCTGGCAATGCTGACACTGGAAACATTCTTCCTCTAAAAATATCCAGTGAACATGAATCTCATCACACTAACTCACCCCAAAACTAGCAGCAAGCTAACATGTAGCTGATGCAGCTAAGCCTTCTCAGGTGACTGATGTGGTTTGACGTAGCCGAGTCAGCATCCCTCCATTTGACATCATGTAGCAGCTGTTTGGTTTGCACTCTGCCTGACTTTTGTAGCCAAACGGTGACAAGAAAGACAAATGTTGAAGATGTACAGATTAGCTGCTGCAGTGTAGCCACACCCACCAGAGGGAGACATGAAGGCAGGGGGAGAAATTCAGCCGGTCACATAGATCCTCTATGGTCAAATCAAGATTGCTCACAAGTTCTAAGCCTGAGACCAAATCAAGCCTCCTGTCTTAAAACCTGGAACGTTACCAAGATGGCGTGGTAGCACGTAGCAGTGCAGGTCAGCCATCTAGAGCACTGCCAACTCTGTAGGAAGGGATGCAGGATATGTTCATTCATGAAAATGTATAGTTTGCATGTATGTGCAGCTTTTGACACATGATAGTGCACTGACGTGTGTTTTCACACACAAACCCTAACCCTAAGGCCCCCTCCCCTCTCCTGTCCTGTCAGGGATCCTAGCACCGCTACAGCTTCACTGCCGTTCACGGTGCTGCTTTGAGCTGCTCTTGTCTTCTATATCCAGCCTCAGTAAAGTCACGCTCAGCTGATTCGGGACCGTGTTGAGAGAGGAGCCATTCGTGGCAGCCATCATCGCTGTCTAAGGTCTGGCATCAGTGTTCATCAGGAAGCCTCGTTATGTTTGTCGCTATGCCAGAAGTACAAGCAGCAAAGACCGCATGGTATCCTCATAAATCCAAAACATGCTTTTCTCAGCATTAGCTGCAGTCCTAGAATATCCACACTCGCTCAGACTGGCCTGGTCGCTAGAAGTTGAGTGACACACAACATCCTCAAAGAGATCTCCCAGTCAAGGACAAAACCAACAGCAGCGGCTGGTTTCTGAACGAGAGGCTCAGCTGTTTACACTTTTAACAAGTGAGCCTTAATACATGGGTTCAAGGTTCACATATGAAAACGTGAGAACATGAGTAGCAAGATGAAGAGAGAGAGAGAGATTGTGTGTGCGCGCGTGCATATCTGCTCTCTGTTATGGAGTGAGAGGGTTACATGGAAGACTGAGTTATTTTTATCTCAGCCGGAGGCTCAGGGCAGCTGTGTCAAAAGTCAACAACTGCGGCGACTCCGTGCTTCGGCGCCACACTCCCAAACACACACTCTCCTTGCCTTACATATGCATATTGACATTGACTGGTGTGATCTGAAATTAAATTTAGACAATAAAAGATTAAATAATGTGACAGTGGGTGAGACAGAAACTAGGGTGAGCCGAGGCAAACAAAATTCCCCCTCGGAACTGTCATCAGAAATAGAAAGTCAGTGCTGTTCACCTTGTAGCCCAGATCCTGCCAACATGGCGAACAGGGAAACACTGCCAGTGAAATCAAATTGAACTCAGCACACAGCAAAGTGGGGACAGCTGGGGATGGCAAGATGTACTCAGAATGATTTGTTAGACACATTATTGTCTCTGTCTCTCTGTCTTTAACACACACAGGCACACACACACACCTCTCTCTCTCTTACATACGTGACTACACAACCCTCTTCATGGACCACTTGGCTTTGTAGTGGCAAAGAGCTTGAACAAATTGAGAAATGATTGGAAATGAAGGATGAGTAATGGTGATTCTGGCGCTGTCCCCTCTCAATATGGAGATGATGAGATTTGATTCTTTCAGGTCAGGTAGATCATCTGAACCGGGCGGCTGCTCCCTCGATGACTAAAGGAGATGGGAGGCAATTCACTGGCACACTCAGGGTTCTGCCACCATCACTCATTGCTGCCATAAAATCAATGCTATATTTACTACAGCGGTTTCCCCACTATTACTGCTATTCATCGCCAGTTTAACAATTACAGCTCAACTTCTGTGGCCTTTCCCATGAAGACAAAAACAGATTGAAGCTGTTGTCTCCCCCTCATCCATGTTAGTGAGTCATGAAAAGTCAAGAAAAAGGGACTAAAGGAGGTCAATGAAGGAGGTCCCTTCAGTCCTCCGGACCAGTCAGGTTTCTGTGTGTCTCCAGATCTGTCCATCCATCCCTGCGGTCTCCCTCCTAGTAGAGCAGGTGTAGAACCTCCCTCCCAGTAGAGCAGGAGTAGAACCTCCCTCCCAGTAGAGCAGGAGTAGAACCTCCCTCCCAGTAGAGCAGGAGTAGAACCTCCCTCCCAGTAGAGCAGGAGTAGAACCTCCCTCCTAGTAGAGCAGGAGTAGAACCTCCCACCTAGTAGAGCAGGAGTAGAACCTCCCTCCCAGTAGAGCAGGTGGAGAACCTCTCTCCGAGTAGAGCAGGTGTAGAACCTCCCACCTAGTAGAGCAGGTGTAGAACCTCCCACCTAGTAGAGCAGGTGGAGAACCTCCCTCCCAGTAGAGCAGGTGGAGAACCTCTCTCCTAGTAGAGCAGGTCTAGAACCTCCCTCCTAGTAGAGCAGGAGTAGAACCTCCCTCCTAGTAGAGCAGGAGTAGAACCTCCCACCTAGTAGAGCAGGTGTAGAACCTCCCTCCCAGTAGAGCAGGTGGAGAACCTCTCTCCGAGTAGAGCAGGTGTAGAACCTCCCACCTAGTAGAGCAGGTGTAGAACCTCCCACCTAGTAGAGCAGGTGGAGAACCTCCCTCCCAGTGGAGCAGGTGGAGAACCTCTCTCCTAGTAGAGCAGGTCTAGAACCTCCCTCCTAGTAGAGCAGGTGTAGAACCTCCCTCCTAGTAGAGCAGGAGTAGAACCTCCCTCCTAGTAGAGCAGGAGTAGAACCTCCCACCTAGTAGAGCAGGAGTAGAACCTCCCTCCCAGTAGAGCAGGTGGAGAACCTCTCTCCGAGTAGAGCAGGTGGAGAACCTCCCACCTAGTAGAGCAGGTGTAGAACCTCCCACCTAGTAGAGCAGGAGTAGAACCTCCCTCCCAGTAGAGCAGGTGTAGAACCTCTCTCCTAGTAGAGCAGGTGGAGAACCTCCCTCCTAGTAGAGCAGGTGTAGAACCTCCCTACTAGTAGAGCAGGAGTAGAACCTCCCTCCTAGTAGAGCAGGTGGAGAACCTCCCTCCCAGTAGAGCAGGTGTAGAACCTGCCTCCCAGTAGAGCAGGAGTAGAACCTCCCTCCTAATAGAGCAGGGTTAGAACCTCCCTCCTTGTAGAGCAGGTGTATAACCTCCCTCCTAGAAGAGCAGGGGTAGAACCTCCCTCCTAGTTGTGCAGGGGTAGAACCTCCCTCCTAGAAGAGCAGGGGTAGAACCTCCCTCCGAGTAGAGACCAGGTCTAGAACCTCCCTCCTAGTAGAGGGCAGGTCTCGAACCTCCCTCCTAGTAGAGGGCAGGTCTCAAACCTCCCTCCTAGTAGAGGGCAGGTCTCAAACATCCCTCCTAGTAGAGCAGGTGGAGAACCTCCCTCCTTGTAGAGAGCAGGTGTAGAACCTCCCTCCTAGTTGTGCAGGAGTAGAACCTCCCTCCTAGAAGAGCAGGTCTAGAACCTCCCTCCTAGTAGAGCAGGTCTAGAACCTCCCTCCTAGTAGAGCAGGTCTAGAACCTCCCTCCTAGTAGAGCAGGTGTAGAACCTCCCTCTTAGTAGAGCAGGTGTAGAACCTCCCTCCTAGTAGAGCAGGTGTAGAACCTCCCTCCAAGTAGAGCAGGAGTAGAACCTCCCTCCAAGTAGAGCAGGAGTAGAACCTCCCTCCTAGCAGAGAGCAGGTGTAGAACCTCCCTCCGAGTAGAGCAGGTGTAGAACCTCCCTTCTAGCAGACAGCAGGTGTACAACCTCCCTCCTAGCAGAGAGCAGGTGTAGAACCTCCCTCCAAGTAGAGCAGGAGTAGAACCTCCCTCCTAGCAGAGAGCAGGTGTAGAACCTCCCTCCTAGTAGGGCAGGTGTAGAACCTCCCTCCTAGCAGAGAGCAGGTGTAGAACCTCCCTCCACGTAGAGCAGGAGTAGAACCTCCCTCCAAGTAGAGCAGGAGTAGAACCTCCCTCCTAGCAGAGAGCAGGTGTAGAACCTCCCTCCTAGTAGAGCAGGAGTAGAACCTCCCTCCTAGTAGAGCAGGTGTAGAACCTCCCTCCTAGCAGAGAGCAGGTGTAGAACCTCCCTCCACGTAGAGCAGGAGTAGAACCTCCCTCCAAGTAGAGCAGGAGTAGAACCTCCCTCCTAGCAGAGAGCAGGTGTAGAACCTCCCTCCTAGTAGAGCAGGAGTAGAACCTCCCTCCTAGTAGAGCAGGTGTAGAACCTCCCTCCTAGCAGAGAGCAGGTGTAGAACCTCCCTCCACGTAGAGCAGGAGTAGAACCTCCCTCCAAGTAGAGCAGGTGTATAACCTCCCTCCTAGAAGAGCAGGGGTAGAACCTCCCTCCTAGTTGTGCAGGGGTAGAACCTCCCTCCTAGAAGAGCAGGGGTAGAACCTCCCTCCGAGTAGAGACCAGGTCTAGAACCTCCCTCCTAGTAGAGGGCAGGTCTCGAACCTCCCTCCTAGTAGAGGGCAGGTCTCAAACCTCCCTCCTAGTAGAGGGCAGGTCTCAAACATCCCTCCTAGTAGAGCAGGTGGAGAACCTCCCTCCTTGTAGAGAGCAGGTGTAGAACCTCCCTCCTAGTTGTGCAGGAGTAGAACCTCCCTCCTAGAAGAGCAGGTCTAGAACCTCCCTCCTAGTAGAGCAGGTCTAGAACCTCCCTCCTAGTAGAGCAGGTCTAGAACCTCCCTCCTAGTAGAGCAGGTGTAGAACCTCCCTCTTAGTAGAGCAGGTGTAGAACCTCCCTCCTAGTAGAGCAGGTGTAGAACCTCCCTCCAAGTAGAGCAGGAGTAGAACCTCCCTCCAAGTAGAGCAGGAGTAGAACCTCCCTCCTAGCAGAGAGCAGGTGTAGAACCTCCCTCCGAGTAGAGCAGGTGTAGAACCTCCCTTCTAGCAGACAGCAGGTGTACAACCTCCCTCCTAGCAGAGAGCAGGTGTAGAACCTCCCTCCAAGTAGAGCAGGAGTAGAACCTCCCTCCTAGCAGAGAGCAGGTGTAGAACCTCCCTCCTAGTAGGGCAGGTGTAGAACCTCCCTCCTAGCAGAGAGCAGGTGTAGAACCTCCCTCCACGTAGAGCAGGAGTAGAACCTCCCTCCAAGTAGAGCAGGAGTAGAACCTCCCTCCTAGCAGAGAGCAGGTGTAGAACCTCCCTCCTAGTAGAGCAGGAGTAGAACCTCCCTCCTAGTAGAGCAGGTGTAGAACCTCCCTCCTAGCAGAGAGCAGGTGTAGAACCTCCCTCCACGTAGAGCAGGAGTAGAACCTCCCTCCAAGTAGAGCAGGAGTAGAACCTCCCTCCTAGCAGAGAGCAGGTGTAGAACCTCCCTCCTAGTAGAGCAGGAGTAGAACCTCCCTCCTAGTAGAGCAGGTGTAGAACCTCCCTCCTAGCAGAGAGCAGGTGTAGAACCTCCCTCCACGTAGAGCAGGAGTAGAACCTCCCTCCAAGTAGAGCAGGAGTAGAACCTCCCTCCTAGCAGAGAGCAGGTGTAGAACCTCCCTCCTAGTAGAGCAGGAGTAGAACCTCCCTCCTAGTAGAGCAGGTGTAGAACCTCCCTCCTAGCAGAGAGCAGGTGTAGAACCTCCCTCCTAGTAGAGCAGGTGTAGAAAGCTGTAGCTGTAGCTGTAGCTGTAGCTGTTCAAACACAGGATTTACTTTGACAGACTAAAATGGAGAGATTTCAAGTATGAAGTAGTTTTGTTTTTTTTTGTTTAGAACCAAGCTGGAATGCATATCGGGAGCCCAGTCGTGCTGGGCTTGTTGCTGGCAGGAGGAGCTGGCTCGGCCCGGGGCTGCTGCCCACTGCTCCACAGAGGAAACCGTTGGAATGGAATGACCCAAACACAGATTAATATCATACATTTGTTGCAGACTCGAACGATATAATAATGTTTTGTTGTCAGCTGCAGGAGAGGATGAATAATTGATCTATGTGCACCGGCAGAGTCAGCAGCGCGGCAGCTGAACACCAGTGTGGGTGGAGAGGTAATTACTGGGTCTGGGACCTGAACAGGAGGTGAGATCCCTTCCCCGGGCAGCTGTTTTAATAGGAGTTTGGGGATTAGCGTGACACCGGTGCTCTCCTGAGATCCACAGCACTGCTCCCTGGTGACAGTCTCACCTGTAGCATCGAGTCACACTGTGCAGTTGTCACTAAATGAAGCACGCAATTGTGCATAATCAGAGCTCAAAGGGCAAAGCCAACTGCAAAGACTCAAAACGTGACCTTTTCTGAGATGAATATGGAGATCCGGAGATGGTTGGACCCTCTCCGCCATTTTCATGATTAATGGGAAAGCCATTAATTGGGAAAGCAGGAGACGAAGCTGCAATTGCAGGTGTGACCTATCAGAGGAGAATCCGCCTCTTGGCTGGTCGGTGAGAGGAGAAAAGCAGGCAGGACCTTTGTTCTCTCCAAGTCTGAGAGCACAGTTGCTTCTTTTTTAAAGGCACGTATGGAATTAAGAGGGAATGAAGAAAGCACTTGGAAGAGTCTCCAACCCCCCACAGCCACTGAGTGCCAGCACAGAAGGAGCTTGGTAGGCCTGTGAGGAGAGGCTCCGCCAGCACCGTCACCACTGCTCACTGACAAATTCGAGGACGAAA
>NC_141335.1:27281382-27286382 GCF_037954235.1 Aulostomus chinensis | reverse complement strand
GGGGACTCACTGCTAACAGCTTCACTGAACACAAACACCTCTCCAGGCCGTCGTCCCCTTTAATCCACATCTTTGTAATCTCGCCATTTACTCAGTAATCCATGAACACTCATTTCACTGACACACTTTAGGGTCGGTGCTCTTCCAGTTCGTCGTGCTGGCTGTGACCAGCTGGTGCATTCCACCAACTCACTTGTGCTCGTTCACAGGAGGGAGAAACCAGACAGGATGTAATGAAGACACTACTTTTGACTCTGTTTGGATGGAGTATCATCTCAAGTGAATGAGAAATTCAAAAGTACGACAGAGGCAGGTACAATTACTCACTTTACTGCACATGTGAACGTGCAGTAACCAGCACACAGCGTCTCTGGTGCTCCATTAGCAGCGTCAAAGGCAGAAGAGCCCATGGCAGCATTGACTGCTGACCTCCAAACCAGCAGTTTCCTGTCTGAACGCTTGACACTGTTGTCTTTAGTAGCGTGTGACAGGTATGAACACCAACTGGCACACAGAAGAGTCGGTTCAATGACTTGTTCAGTGACAAGGATCTTTGCTGCAGTACTCCTGTGGCCTCATCAGCCGATAGCTGGGAACAAGCCAGTCTCAGCTAATGAAGGAAGTGGTCAATTAAAACTGGGAGTCTGTTGATGTAGGAGGACGCAGTCACAGGTTTCCACCATTCGCCTGCCAAGTCTGGGCTTCATGATATCACAGTCGCCTCAATCAAATAAGAGCCTCTTTCTTTCTAATTGGAAACCTTCATTAGGGTGGTCTTTTTGCCAGGACATATGGGAGATTGTGTGTGTGTGTGTGTGTGTGTGTAAAACTGTGCTTGGGAAGTAAATGCCTGTGAGGAAGCTGTGAAAATAAATGCAGCTGTCAGATTACCATAAAGCAGCCATTTTCATTAAAAATTAGACAAGAGGCTGCAAATGTGTGTTACATATGTGTTGTGTGTTGGTGTGTGTGTGTGTGTGTGTGTGTGTGTGTGTGTGTGTGTGTGTGTGTGTATGCACACAGGAGAAAGAGGGAGCAGGAAAGGGAGAGACAGAATGTGTTAATATTCATAGAGCTGGGAAGCTAACAGCCTTAGCCCCAAAAACAGATTATAAATCATTCTGACTGTAATTCCAATATTTTCTTGTAAACCAGCTCACGAGGATATAAAACCATCAATAAATGCTGCATGTATCCATATATTTCTGTTGTTTTCTTCCCTCTGGCTTTTCGTCACTGTGCAGAGATTTAACTGCGTCACTCTACTGTCAAGTTCCTTTTCCAATTTCAATCCCTCTTTTCGGTCGATACCCGCTGTCAGCCATGAGCTCAAACAAATTGCATCATTAATTAACAATAATGTGATTAACAAATGGTGTTGGACATAGAGATCTTGGCTGGGATTTTTTGTTTGCATGAAGCACATTTGTATTGTGCCACATAGTGAAACAGCCCTGTTAGCAGCCTCCTGATGAAGCCTGGTGACTCAGAAAATACATGACATTTGAAATACGTGCATCGTTTGTGTTTCGTGAGATCTGCAGGCTACCGACGCATTTCCAAAGTTGGCCTGTCCAGACACGTATCCGACACACGCAGCTCGTGCTGGACTGTTGTCACTGTTGCCCCCCCCCCCAAAGCCACCAAGCACTCGCTCTGTGCTCCAGCTTATTATAATTAAGCTCTTTTAAACCCTGAAGCATCCAACCCCCTCTGTCTTTTCATACAGTCTGACACACACGCTTAAGCTCACTGACAGCTTGTTTACTGTTTGTGATCTCACAAACATATAAAGACCGCTCATTTCAGCATGTGCAGATCTTACTGGTGACATTCTTAAGCTGAACTGATAGCCAGCGAAGCACCAGAGGTCAAGACAACTACGCAGGGACACTGCAGATTATAGAAATAGTTCGGAACCACACAAGACAAGTCAGATATTAAAGTTGCCAATTTCTGTCAAATCCGTACAAGCACGTTAGACTCGTGGGAACCTCCTTGAGGGACTGTAGAGGATTAGGACACATGAAAATGTGGTTAATGCACACCTACACAGTTGTGCAGTGGCATGAGATCTGCAGCCACGTGCCTGTGTAACTCCAGCGGTGGGAGTAATTATGCACCGGCTCCATATTTGTTACCTGCTGTCTCTCCTGGGACACTGGGCCCAATATGGGTCTGTTGTAGTCACTGTAGATAGTAGAGTCCTGGAAACACTTGCCTGTTTGTTGTCTCTTTAATTTGACATGGGTTGAGTTTATTCCCAATTCCCTGGCTGTGTAATAAAACAAATGAAAGTGTGAGGCGGAAGAGGGAGTTTTGAGTGTTTACCAGAATAGACGCCGCTCGGCAGCTGAGAGCGAGCGACCGCGCTGCGAGGTGGAGCGAGGTATTTCCTCGGAGAGGTCAAAAGTGCAGAAGCCCAGAGACTTTGTCACATTTAATAGTGTTAAATATTCTCAGACCTCCAGGAAGAGCTCCTGGACCACAAGACTCCCAGCTGAGCCAGAATGATGAACAGATGTTGGACAACAGAGAGAGCAGCTCGTTCTCGCTGCGTCACAGAACATCAGAGCACTTCGAACATCGTCATTAAAAATAGAGCAGCAGCATCCCGGGAGGTTGGAGCCACTGGCCGCTGTGTGAGCGAGCGAGCGAGCGAGCGGAGAGAGAGAGAGAGAGAGCGAGCGAGCGAGAGAGAGCGAGAGAGAGCGAGCGAGAGAGAGAGCGAGAAAGAGCGAGCGAGAGCGAGAAAGAGCGAGCGAGCGGAGAGAGAGAGAGCGAGAGAGAGAGAGAGAGAGAGCGAGCGAGAGAGAGCGAGAGAGAGCGAGCGAGAGAGAGAGCGAGAAAGAGCGAGCGAGAGCGAGAAAGAGCGAGCGAGCGGAGAGAGAGAGAGCGAGAGAGAGAGAGAGAGCGAGCGAGAGAGAGAGGGAGAGAGCGAGCGAGAGAGAGAGAGCGAGAGAGAGAGCGAGAGAGAGAGAGAGAGAGCGAGCGAGAGAGAGAGCGAGAAAGAGCGAGCGAGAGCGAGAAAGAGCGAGCGAGCGGAGAGAGAGAGAGCGAGAGAGAGAGAGAGAGAGCGAGCGAGCGAGAGAGAGAGGGAGAGAGCGAGCGAGAGAGAGCGAGAAAGAGCGAGCGAGAGCGAGAAAGAGCGAGCGAGCGGAGAGAGAGAGCGAGAGAGAGAGCGAGCGAGCGAGAGAGAGCGAGAGAGAGAGGGAGAGAGCGAGCGAGAGAGAGAGCGAGCGAGATAGAGAGAGAGAGAGAGAGCGAACGAGAGAGAGAGAGAGCGAGAGAGAGAGCGAGCGAGAAAGAGAGAAAGAGAGAGCGAGCGAGAAAGAGAGAGAGCGAGCGAGAGAGAGCGAGCGAGAGAGAGCGAGCGAGAGCGAGAAAGAGCGAGAGAGAGAGGGCGAGCGAGAGCGAGAAAGAGCGAGAGAGAGCGAGCGAGATAGAGAGAGCGAGCGAGGGAGAGAGCGAGAGAGAGCGAGAGAGAGAGCGCGAGAGAGAGCGAGAGAGAGCGAGAGAGATAGAGAGAGAGAGCGAGAGAGAGCGAGCGAGAAAGAGAGAAAGAGAGCGAGATAGAGAGAGAGAGCGAGAGAGGGAGAGAGAAAGAGAGAGCGAGATAGAGAGAGAGAGCGAGAGAGGGAGAGAGAGAGAGAGAGCCACAGACCGTCTCTACCCTGACCTCCGGTCTTCTCTCCACCGTAACAAGCCTCATATTACGGCTCCTGCCGAGAAACCGGGGAAGAATCCAATCATAATTACATCGTTGTGATGGTGATATGAAAAGCAGCGATGAGATTATGGATCTGCTTTCTGTCAGCACCTAACATTCCTCCCTATTTGCTGCCAAGGCTTCCCGTAACGACCAGCGTGCAAAAATAGATTACCAAGATCTGGCATACAAAATAGCTCTTTGAGATTAATTATTGATCATTTCTGAGAATCTGAAGGGAATTTCAAAAGTTTGTCAGAGAGCCTCACAGTGTGATTTCAAGGTTTTGTGTGTATCTTTACAGTGGAAATGAGCTTCATCAGATCGGTGCGGCACTACAACTATGACAGAAATAAATCACAAAACATTTCCAGAACTACATGTTGTAGACCCCCAAGGCATTTAGAAATATTATGGAGAACATAGTTTGGGTTATCTTTGTTCTCCCCTGGGAGGAGTACAATTAAAAGAGGCTTAATGATGTCTATTGGATTACCATTTCAGTTTCTGGAGAAATCATTACCACGATTTATGAGGACACTATTATCCAATCAAACACTATTGGTATCTGTAAGGGAGCTCCCTCCAATCAATGCACTTGAAGATTTAGAGCCATGCAGGGAAAATGTGAGTCAACCAGATCAATTTTACCACGATTTACCTTTCTCTCCACCTTTTGGGACAATTAAATGGTCTAGTAGCCAAGAAGATGAGGTGGTAAACAGAATGTGGGATTAGGAGCAAAACTGGACAAACTCAAAGCTAATTAAAAGTCTTTGAAGCGACGATGCTGTGAGGTACTGGGACAAACCAGCAACAGGACAACAGGATCCCAGAGGAAGACACCAGTTAATGTTGAGGAGGCTCAGAGCAGGCAGTGATGCACCTGAGGAGGCGGCACCTGAGGAGGCGGCACCTGAGGAGGCGGCACCTGAGGAGGCGGCACCTGAGGAGGCGGCACCTGAGGAGGCGGCACCTGAAGAGGCTACAAGCTCTGAGCGCCACCATGAACATACAACAGCAGCAAAGGTCTATGTAAGGAAGATGGACAGCCACACGTGTGCCACTGGTTAACGCAAAATTAAGAGCGTCATGTTAAAACAGTTCATCATGCAAGTGTTCAAACAGCTTGTGTGCCTACACTTTGGGGGACCACTGCCCCCCCCGGCCAGCCTGAGGAACCGCTAGCAGCCCCGAGAACCGAACTGGCGGCCCCCCCACAGGCCTCTGCATTTCGACATCCCAGTTCAAGTGGAACACACCAGAAGCTGAAATCTCTGCTTCCCTCTTC
>NC_141335.1:27071382-27276382 GCF_037954235.1 Aulostomus chinensis | reverse complement strand
TTTCCCTCTGGGCAAGAGAAAGTGACGCTTGAACGGGGATTCGGCAGCTTCGTCCCCGGACACCGCTCATCACTTCAACTTATTTCCTTTCCAGAATGAGAATGCCAAAGTAGAACATTTGGACAATGAATTAAATAACAGAGTCTTGCTTCATATGAGTGTTTGCCAGCCATCTCGGGTTTAAGACCACGATGAGGCAAATCTCTCCAGCTCGATGCCGTGTCCATCTCGTGTCTGTCTACCACCAGGCCTCACACCAGCGATGGCGTGATCAAAACAGTCCAGCAGGCAGGAATTGCGAGGACACCCAGCTCGTCTGCACGGCCTTAACAAACTCAAGCAGCTCTCGTCTGCAGGTCAACAAGACAAACAGCAGGGAGATCAACTGGCCCTCGATCACACCTGCCTGTGTTTTATCCTCCCATTGCTCTGATCTCACCTCATCATACCGGGGCCCCGGGGGGCCTCTACCCTCTACTCATGCTCTTCATGGCAGGGGACCATCAATTCATGGTCGAGGTAAAGTCCTAACCCCCCCCAGCTGGTAACATTATGCCATGAATGCTCAGTCGAGCAGTGTCACTCTCTCCCCCCGACCCCCCTGCCACCACACTCACTTCCCCCGAGCCCTCGCTGATACATGAGCCTCGGCCTTGTGGAGCAGAGTGACCCATCCAGACAGAGCTGACAAGACCCAGTGTCTTAATGGAGCGATCCACCAAACAGCCCTCTGTTAGCCCGAGCAGCTGCATATCTGCCACCCCGGCCAACAGCCTTGGCTCTGACAGAGGTGTCCCACAGTATCGACAGCTTCTAATTTACTCTCTCATCATCACTCGCCTCATTTGCTCCTCAGAAACAATGCTCCCTTTCTCCTGGGCAGGCCAGCCATTTTGTTTGCCAGCAATTTGTTGATTCGATTTTTCGGCATCCAGTGTTTCATTTGTGTTCCAGCTAAAACAGATACCAAAGCAAAGTTGAAGACACTCAGCATCAGCTCAGGCTCTCCTCCTGGTTTCCTGTAAAAGCCTGTGTGCCATCAGACATCAGTGTCATCATTATTTAGTGTCAGCGTGTTGGTGTGCTCGCGTGAACCAACATCACACACTCCAAATGGTCTCTAGAAGCCGTTGCCTTCTCTATTAGGGAGCCAGCAGATGTGGAGTATGACTGCAGTTCCAATTACTGAGAAAGACAAGTGTGGGTTAATTACGCGGCGTCCAGGGAGCTCTGGTCTGAGACCAGGCTACTCTTGCTGCCCAGCCTTCATCAGCACACGCAGCTCCTGCATGTGTTTCTACAGCTGCACTAACAAATACTCTGGTAGAAAAATGTCGACTACACACATAACTGTGCCACTACAGGAGTTGATTTGACAGTTTAAAACATCTATTACATCTATGACAGAGTAGATTTCAGGGAAGATCAATGTTAGCTGAAGGCAATGACATTTTTAGGAAGAGAATAAACAATACTTCAAATACATGCAGACGGTTGAACACACTCAAACGACAATTTGCACTCATTTAAAAACATTTATGAATAAATGGATATTGTTATATTTCATACATTGTGTGACAAACAAGCTGATGACTCATGCTAATGCGCTTCAATCGCATGTCCCTGCATGACACTGCATCATTTGTAGCGCTAGCTACGGGTGTAAGCCGGGCCCAAGAGACGCCAGCACGCCTCGGCCTTAATTGCTGGCTTAAACATCTGCTTTGCTTATTGCTGAGTAGCCTCACTTTGAAAGTAATCTCACACAAAGTGGTGAGAGATTCTTTAATTAGCTGCATCTGTTATGGAGATGATACAAAACACGAATGTGGAGATGAAGAGTAAAGGATCGCCAAGAATAATCATCAGCGCTTCTCAAAGGCTGAATGCATTTCAGCTCACGTGTTACATGTGCTGATAGCAAGGTGTGTATGAGAGATTGTGTTATCGCGCAGTCCAACTTCTGTCCTTTCAAATTACATGCAGCCTCCAAGTTATCACCAGGGATGTAGGAGCACCGGGAAGAAACAACGTCGTCCTCCGTCTCACCCTTAGGCCAAAAAAATATACAGCAGGGAAAAATGAAGGCATAATTGTGGGCGTGTGTTGTGTTTCTGCTCTATGTTGCAAAATCTGTGCTAATATTAGCTTGCACTTAGGTGGTTGGCACGTTTGTATCAGGCCTGCCAGCAGTCCTGAGGCCTGGAGAGATGGAAGGAGCAATGAAGAAGCTGAAATCCCACACAATCCTATTAGAGTGGATTAGGGGGCAGCTCTCTTTCTGTCGCCACTCTGCTGCAGGTAAGCAATTGTAAATTGCAAAAAAATAATAGTCACGACATGGCCGGCTCATATGGAGGCCTCCTATTGTCACTGAGGGCAGCCATCATTTATAAACCTTTCCGTTATTGTTGGAGACTATCATTACGCCAACATAAGTCATGTTAAAATTAGTTTGTGATTTGTAAGCTGAGGATAATTATATCGCTGCCAATCAAACCTCCCAAAATGACTCTTTTCTCCTTTCAAAACAGCTGAGTGAAATTTCAGTGGAGGCTCATAATCGATCGGATGATCAATAGCAATCATACATGTTGGTCTTGTGCAAGCTGGCGGCCACATCCTGTCCTGTGGTTGCAGCTATCAGGCTGGACACCCTCTGTCTTCTCTCTTTTCTCCTTTGACCTTTCCCAGAACCAATTACTCCATCAATGAGCTATTCAACGTCCGGAATCTTATTTTCAACCCTGCCAAGTTCATGCTTTGCTGCACATTGAGGACGCTACCACCCTCTGATTCTGATCCCTCCAGATTAAACACTCATTCCAATGAAAATTATGTTTTTCATGTTGTTCACATGTTCATGTGGCATTTATGATGCTAGAGGACACATCTTGAGAAAACTAAGCTCAAAACTGTATTTCTGCATTCAAACTGCTGTGAACCAATGGCAGACCCTTATATCCCTTTCACACTGAAACACGGGGGTCAAAGCAGGTTTTTGTACCCGTGTTTGCTCGGCATCAGGGCTCATTCAAGCTTCCAGCAGACGCGGGTCTGGAATCCCGCTGTGCTGCTGTGTGCCTGTTTTTCTCTCTCATACGTCATTGCTCTGGCAACGTCATCATTACACGTAAAAGGGCACTGTGTCTCAAAATGCGGTGATGTTCCCAGAAATCACTGCGTCCCGTACGGTTCCAGAACTCTGCTGCCAGATCTCCTCTTCGCCGCGGATGGCGAGCAGCTCACGGACTTCACGATCTTTCCAGTGCGCTGCCACGATTGATACAAAAGATGTGAAGATCAGAATACAAGTTGTTTATCAACACGGTGGCGTCTGCTCAGTTCACGTCAGGGTTCCTGGTTGGTGGGAGTTCCCCAGCAGAGATTAACTCACCTGAGATCATCCACATGGAACTGTGAGAACAAAAGGAGTGGAGTGGCGTCTTGGGACATCAACAGGAGACTGACCTCATGGCAGAGGCCCAAACTTTATTGAGACATGAGTCAGCAGCTCTCACAGCCCAAATTGTTTTTTTTTTATTTATTTTTTCCGGAGCTTCCACAATGACAGCCTGACAGGCGGCACAGTGACAAAATCAGGATGCGACAGGAAGGTCGCGGGAAACCTGAGACAATGCCGGTTGCCTTTTGCACACTGTCGGCGAGCCAAGCAAAGCCGCTAAACACCCGGGTCGCTTGGCGAGTCGGTCGACGTGGGTCGAAAAGCAAAGTCGACCCTTTCAGAGTGCCCAAACACCCGTGTTCACCCGCGTTTTTGGTGCAGTCTGAAAGGGTCTTTAGAGACAGGCTCAGACAGACTGGCTTTCACCCGCCACAAAGCTACTCAAGCTCCTGCCACGCTCCGCCCGCTCAGACTGACGAGAAGAGACGATGACAGATCAACACTTATGGGCTGTAGCAGGTTGTAACGCAAAGAAGAAAGATAATGACATGAGCTATAAACTCTGACCATGGCGCCACTGTAGGCTGCCTGTTATCACAGCTCCCAGTCTATCACTAGGTTTTCTTGCGTTTTTTCTGTTTTAAACTCTTTTCATGACTCTCTGGATCGTGTTCTTCTTTGTCTTTGTTATTATTATGGACCTGCTAAGTTTACAATTCTACAATTTCATTTAGCAGACACTTTAGTCCAAAGCAACGTACAACACAAGAAAGAATTCAGACTGAAGGAAAAACCCATAGTAGCGCAAAAGTGCTTCAGTTGTGATTTGGTCACAGGTACTGCCATCTAGTGGCAGAAGTTTAGTAAGAGTAGCAGCATGTCTTCTACTCTTTTTGGGACTTTTTGCCACCACATCTGCGGAACCTGTGAGTCCCCCCATTGTTTACAGCTGGGATCAGCTGTTAGCGTGGAGCAACAGGAGGATACTCCCCGAGAAGCGACCCAATATTCCGAAGGAATTACGGCGTTGGAGAAGGGGCTGCAGAACTGCAGTGAAGTACTGTGAGAGGAGGAGACGGTACAAACCGAGCATTCCATGTATTCTCATGGGTAACGTAATCTCTTTACCCAACAAGATGGAAGAGCTGACGGCGCTAACCAGACTGCAGTGGGAGTACCAGCAGAGAAGCATCCTGCTGTTCATTGAGACTTGGCCCACGGACCACACACCGGACTCCGTTGTAACTTTGGATGGCTTTCAACTGGTGAGAGCGGACCGGAGCACGAGGGAGAGCAGTAAGAGGAGAGGTGGGTAGATGTACGTGAATGAGAGATGGTGTAACCCAAGACACGTCACTGTGAAGGAGCAGCGCTGTACCAAACACACTGAACTGTTACGGTTAGCGTTCGGCCATACCACCTGGTTTGGGAGTTTTCACATGTTATTGTGTTGACTGTCTACATCCTGCCCTCAGCCGATGCTACAGCAGCCTGCAAGGACATTCACACCACTGTCTCTCAGCTGCACATCCACAAACCTTGTCATTATCTCTGGGGATTTCAACCATGCCTCGCTCCCCAACACCATCCCCAACTTCACCCAATATGTTGACTGCCACACAAGGGACGATAAAACCTTGGACTTTCTGTTTGCCAACACGAAGGAGGCTTACAGCTCATCACTGCTCCCCCCGCTTTGCCGCTCAGCTCACAAGCTGGTCATCCTTCACCCCACCTACACCCCCATGGTGAAGAGGAAACCCCCCACTGAGAAGGTGATAAAGATGTGGTCTGAGGACTGCAGTTAGGCCCTGAGAGAGTGCTTTGAATGCAGGAACTCCGCAGGCCCCATGGTGAGGACACTGACGCCCTCACCCACTGCATAACAGACTACATTAATTTCTGCGTGGAGAACACCGTGCCAACCAATAAGGTGCGGTGTTTCTCCAACAATAAACCGTGGGTGAACCCGGAGCTGAAGGCCTAGCTGAATGAGAAGAAGAGGAGGGCTTTCAGATCCGGAAACAAAGAGGACCTGAGAAGGGTGCAAAAGGATCTTAAACATAAGATCCTGGGAGGCAAGGAGAGTTTCAGGAGGAAGATGGAGGAACAGCTTCAGCAGAGCAAAGTCCGAGAAGTCTGGAGGAACATGAACAAAATCTCTGGCCACTTTGAGGACAACGGAGGAGCCACAGCCTCTGCTAACGACCTGAACCTGTTTTTCAACGGATTAGACTCTGGGCCACTTAACACCTCCCCCACCCCCCAGCTTCCATCAACACCCCCCCCCCCCCCGTACACATACTGCCCCCCTTCCCCTCTCCCGATGCAGTGCTATTGCTACCTGCACACTCTTCACACCACCCTGTTTCACCCCCATCCACCCATCCACACACATATCCACCCACAACAAAGCCAGCCAAATCCCCTTCCCCACTGCTGATCAGGTGAGGAGTCAGCTCAGGAGGACAAAGACCAGGAAGGCGGCAGGACCACACGGAATCAGCCCCAGACTGCTTAGGGACTGTGCAGACCAGCTCTGTTTGGTGGTCCTGCACGTCTACAACCTGAGCCTGAGTCTGGAGAAGGTTCCTAACTGTGGAAGACTTCCTGCGTGGTTCCAGTGCCGAAGATCAGTCACCCCAGGGAGCCAAACCACTTCAGACCTGTGGACCATTGACTACCTCACCAACAGACTACAGTACGTGAGGCTCCGGAACTGTGTGTCTGATGTGGTAGTCTGCAGCACGGGGGCGCCGCAGGGCACAGTCCTGTCCCCCTTTCTGTTCAGTCTGTACACTTCAGACTTCAGATACAACTCGGACCACTGCCACCTACAGAAGTTCTCGGATGATACGGCCATCATCGGATGTGTATCGGACGGGAACGACCGGGAATACAGGGGGGTCATTAGGGACTTTGTCGACTGGTGTGAGGTCAATGCCCTGCAGATCAACGCCAGCAAGATGAAGGAGATGGTGATAGACTTCAGGAGGAAGTCCCCCCCTACTACACTGGTGAACAACCAGTGAAAAGATATCGAGACAGTGGACTCGTACAAGTACCTGGACGTTCACCTCAATAACAAACTGGACTGGTCCACTAACACCGATGTCCTGTACAAGAGGGGCCAGAGTCGACTCCACCTGCTGAGGAGACTGAGGTCCTTCGGAGTCTGCAGTACTCTGCCGAAAACTTTTTACGACTCTGTTGTTGCATCCGCCATCTTCTATGCAGTAGTCTGCTGGGGGGGCGGATGCACCGACAGAGACAGGAACAGGATCGACAAACTGGTGTGGAGGTCTGGCTCCGTGCTGGGATGTCCCCTAGAGTCTGTGGTTGTGGTGGGTGAGAGGAGGACATTGCAAAGCTGACCTCCATCATGGACCCCATCACCCTCTCCATGAGACCGTGGGTGCACTGAGCAGCTCCTTCAGTCAGAGGCTGAAACATCCTGGCTGCAGGAAGGAGCTTTGGCAGGTCGTTCATCCCAGCACAGTGAGACTCTACAAGGCTTCATGACGCTGAGAGTCACTGGGACACTTGACCTCCTCCGTCACCTCCCCCCACTGGAGTCACTTACACACACAGTGCACCCCCCCACGCACATATTTATAGTACATATACACACACACCTACAGCTGATGTACACATATTTATTTATTTATTTACATTATTTTTCTAAATACCTCCAACCCTCCGACCATAGTTGCAAACCGTGTATATTTTGGTGTCTTGTATATAGTTTTTTTTGCACAAATGTCACTTTTTTTTATCATGTTCGTCTTCTCTTTTCTTGATATATTTTAATTGCTGTTTCTTCTTCCTCTTATAATGGAGCTGCGGTAACCCACAAATTTCCCCGTTGTGGGATCAGTAAAGTTCTATCTTAGTTCATCTTTTGTACTCTACAGAAACACATTGCTGTGCAAGAGCAATGGATGAGGTTTCTTAATCACAGCAACACAACGAACCTCACATTGGTTTGCAGTCAACGCTTCACATGAGACTGTTCACCAACTGGCCGCAGAAACAAATGGGCTTCGCCAGCAAGTTCAGTTTGAAGCCGGATGCTGGTCCTTCCATCAAGTCCATCATGTGGACAGCCTGTCTTTACCAGTATGTTTTATTTTTTTCTGTCGGTGCTAAAAATTCAACCAAGCCTGCCCACCAAGTCCTAGAAACCTGATCCTACCCAGGTGACCTGCTATCAGAGGGCCCCCGCCAGCCCCGGTTCCTCCAGCACCGTGGGTTCACCTCTATTGGCCAGGAAGGACGACCGCCAGTCCTCTTCCCCATTGCCAACCACCCCAGAAAGAGACTGAGACGTCCCGTCTGCCCAGCGGAGCCCACCGTGCGGAGTTTCGGGATGGTGAGCGCGGAGGGTTTGAACTCTCCAGTGAACACAACATTGCTAATGAGTTACTGCGGCTCTGTAGAAGTCCAGACCTGGAAAAAGCACAGGTTCTGTGATTTTGGCTAAAAACTTCATAATCACAATTTGAGGACTACTGAGAACGCTTTATAATAGCTAAAGAGGAGTATATGAGTGGGTCTTTAACGTTTTTGAACATCTGCTAAATTGCTCTCACAAAGAACTTCACACTATAAGCTGATGGAGCCAAGAGCTGCGCTCTGCACCTGTGGTCAGGTGAGACGTTCCCTCCCTGCTGCTCTGATGCCAATGAGGTGGTCGGAGTAAAAACGGGAATTAACATCAACCGTCTGAGCTTTTGAAGTCTGTCTTGGCAGGGCAATGATGTTTTGTGGTTCATTTGAACATGTTTGAATGTTATAAACAGATACACACACCTTCAAAGTGACCTTATTGTGAAAAACAGAATTATTCAGTGCTTGTGCAGATATACCTGATGTGCCTACCAACTCAAACTGAGAGGCTGTTGTCATGTGGACAGTGTCGCTCAGGTGTGATACATCACACTCACGGCGAGTGAAACCAGCCCTCCATCCCTCCTTATGCTTGCTACGCTCATGAGGTTGTGTCTCTAAGGGTTTTCATTGACACATTCTAAGCAGCTTGCCAACCACAACAGTGTAGGCTTTTCAAGCAAAAGTGGGTAGAGTCAAAGCCTGTAGAGCAGTAACTAGAAGCTTTAGAACATAACTGATCCTTCACCACAACCCGCCCGCTTTCATGACTGTTGCTACGTCCATCAGGTTTTCAGAACGCTGTCTCTAACTGCTATCCCTCAAGAAATAAGTCTCAGGAAAACGAGACTCTGACAGAAGCAGACAGAAGAGTCTCCAACATGCAGTCTTTCTGTCAACTTGCCTCAGAAACAAAATCATGTTCATGCAATAAAGAATGAAGGTGGAGAGCAGAACAGAGTCGAGGTGAAGCATCAGCCGTGACAGAGGAGCAGCAGTGCTCCTTTAGCGCTGGAAGCTCTCTGTTCCCTGTCCTTAGCAGTCCTGTGAGCTCGCGTTAGTGAACCAGCCTAACGTTCGTCACCTGTAGAGCTCAGTGCATCAGCCCTCCATGGCAGTCATGGTGAACGTTGGAGCAAACCAAGCTGAGCCTGCTGGTCTTTGAGAGGTTCACCGACGACGCTTCAGGGTTTGATTTGGGGTTTTCAGGGAAACTTTGTGTCTCCCACCAATCTCTCTGGGTAACGAGTGTCCCCTGAGCCCCAGCCAGGCTCAACTGTTAGCCCTAACTAGCTACAAGTCCACAAAACCAGCTTGATAACGAAGACAACCTGAAACTTTTGTACCCGAGACAAAGGACTGTCACCGTGAAAGGTTGATGGACCTCTGCCGCAGTGTGATTGGCTTGTCTGTGTTTTGGGGCATGGCTTAGCGCAATGCATGCTAATGTTAGTAAATACAACATCCTGATAAAAGCATTTAAACTCTGAAGGGGCACACTATGGTCCCTTTAATTGATCCATTTTGATAAAATCTTACCCCCATATTGCTGGAGGTCGGCATGGTTATGGAGTGGGTAGTAAGAGTATGGAGGCAAAACCAGGAGGCATCCAAGAAGTGGTGGCGTGCTGGAAGGGAAGCTGCCCACTGACGGACTCCATCTCCTCTGTCTGTGACGGTGAATGTTTGTCCACTGCAGGTTTGAACTGTCAACATGTTTCATTCTTAAAATTAAATGTAGAAATAAATGTCTTCCTCCAAATAAATCATCTTGCACTCTTCAGTTCTGACAGTTCAAGGTTATCAAAGCAATGGAGGTGATTGAATAGTCTTGCTGTGCATGTGTGGTCGGCTTGTGTGCATCTATGCATGAGTGTCCACGAGAAGGAGCGCATGATTGTTTGCGTGCGCACGAGTGCACGTGCACGACTGCATTTGCGTGAGCTTGACGCAGAGACAGGAGGAGGCTCTCCAGGCTGACTGAACTCAATTCAGATTCGCACAAGAAAATGTGGGCTTTTACATTCTTGAACTTATTTATTTCAATTTATTTCTTGTTCTCTTTTTTGCCGTTCCCCTGTGAAATGAAAGCATTTACTGAGTCAACTGGAAGGGACTGTGGAGCTCTCACACTGTCATTAGCCTTTTTAACACCTTGACCTGCTCTGCAGCTGCATCACTCCTCCACGTTGTCTCTCTACTACAGTTGGCAGCTCAACTCAGAAGTCACTCACACATTTCAGCAGGTATTTAGCTTTATTACTCTCATGACTCGTTCATGTTTCATGTATGTACTCTCTGTGTGCCACTCCATTCACACATGACTGCACATGTGATCATTTTCTTGGTTGTAAATGGCTGCAGCTGCTATAATATGGTGTTGCTGCATGCTGCTGTTCAAACACCCTCAGTGACGGCCACTGCCTCCTACCATCTTGTCCTACATCTGTAAACGGTTGTATTTGCACGGCTGACAGCAGGGTGTGTGTGTGTGTGTGTCCAGTGACAGGTTTTGTCACTCACACAGGTGCAGTGGCCGTGGACACTGACCAGACATGTAGAATAATTCCTGCTGAGTTACCTTGGAGAAGCAAAGCCAGACATGTAAACAGTCAGACAGCATGTCAGTGAGACCAATGCTGCGGACGGTGATTCAAGAGCGCCCGATGGCGAAACAGCTCCCTGTCTCAAACTCATCCAGGACCTCTGCATGTGAGGGGCACAGACGACCCCCCCAGTCAAAGGAAGGGGGGTCATTTTCTCTCCTTCCCTCTTCGTCTAGCGAGTCTGTACACTGAAACCGGACATGTTACTCAGCTGAACCCTCGCTGCCCACCGCACGCACAGTCAGGTCTCATTTCCCATCATGCCAGCCACAGCCTGGGCACCGCCACGCGCCACTGTGGGCACAAAAAGCTGCGCACACATGCCTGCTTGGGTGGGCTCCGGACCAGCAGGAGAGTTAGAGCAGAGTTGGCTGGAGGAGTTGATGCACACCACACACAAACACTCCCACAAATAAAAGGCTGCACATCAGAGGAAGGAGAGAATGAACCAGTCTCCATCTCTCATCGGCGGGTCAATAAGTGGCTTTGCTCCCTCTAGAGCAGAGGAACATGTAGCCAGATCCTTATCAGGCCAGCTATCATCTCCAGAGCTTGGCTGAAGCACAGATACTGTCATCGTCTCACTATCAGAGAATGACATCAGCTCAGACACACGGGAGTCATTATATTAGACAAGCCCTCAACACACCGGCAGCGAGGCAGCATCCGCTCTCTCTCCTCTATCACTTCTTCTCCCTCTCGTCTTTCACGGTGGAGAGACTTTGTGCAGAGGGGCTATAATCCATCCAAACATTAGCTCTGAAGGTGGAGAGCTTTAGAATTTATTACGATCGCTTTAACTGCATTGTGGACTTTGATTAAACGGTCACGATTTGAAATAAAAAAGCTGTTTGTGCAGCAGTGGTTGGAGCAGACGTTGGAGGATCTTTCCTTCCATGAGTGCTACCTGTATCACAGCCATCAGGAGCTGGAGCTCGACTTCTGCTACGGAACATATGGGCCTCCATTCTGAGAGGATCTCTCTCTCTCTCGATGAGAGCCAGTCCAGGCTAGCCTAGCCAGAAACGGCGCTGCTAGATGAAGAAATAAATTAACAAAAAAAGCTAACAAACCATGTGTGAGCAATGACAGGCTAATGTGGACTTCATAATGTTGCAGCTGGGGGAAGCAGACGAGGCACCAGTGCCTTAAGTTACTATCTCCTGGTTACCGATGCAGTAGGAGTGGTAATTAAGGTGAATATGGTTGTAAAAGCTGTTATTCAACGATGTAAAACCGACACGATACTTAAATGAAACCATTGCCATTTAACAACACAACGTCCAGCACTTAGTTTCATTTCTGGATGTCTGAGGGAAAATTTTGGGCTCCTCTGCACGAGAGCAGGTTCCAAGATTAACCTCCAGACGGGATATTGATTAATTAGATCATCTCATCTCAATAAAGACAGATACAGAGGCAGCACATCGGGCCCGGTGCCGGGATTGAGGAGCGGCCCGTGGGAGCCAGCCAGTGATGAATGGTGCGTCTGCTCCTCTGGGACGGTGCCGTCTGAACCTCATTACTGCTCGCCCTAAACAAACAATGCATCACAATCCTACTCAATTTCATACATCCTGACCGTGGCAATTTTCTCCTTCTTTCCACATAAATCAATGACAGGCATACAAGTTCAACACAAAGGGGAAAATGTGTGCTTTTACTGTAAAGTGTGTGTTGTTGTGAAGAACCCCCTTACTGGATTTAGCTGGATAATAAGTGAAGAGTGAATTTTCATGATGGAGAAATGAACTGTCAGCACAGTCCTCACTGAAGCAGGTCCCGTTACAGAAGTGCTGAGGGCGAGGAGAAAGCAGTCACGCAGTACAGGCTTGATGTTTGACTGAAGAAAAAAAGCCTGTGCACAATTAATTGAGGCAGTGAAGAGACACCCATGTAAGCAACAAGCCCCATGAAAATTAATCGAATTGCTACACAGCTAAGACAGCAGCAGCAGGCTTTGTCCTGCAGCCAGGTACAGCAGCACGCGCCTCATTTTGCTTTTATGTAGCTTCCACGCGCCGATCAACCAAAAATGTAATCACGTTAGAGAGAAAGCTGCTCTCGGCCCCCGAGCGCTCCCATAATAACAGCGCAGAGGAGCAACTATGATAACCATGATATGAAGTCATGAAATGCTGCTGAGAGCAGCACGAGGCCTCCGGGTCCTCAGGGAGGCTCGCCGGGGTCGCTGCTGCAGACAGGTCAAGGAAGAGAAGCCTAATTGCCTCTTGTTTTGTCAGTGGGCCGGCAAACCTGCCGCCACCCCTTCAGCACTAACGGGCTCAACCAGTTCAAACTCCAGCCTCCAGCTTTGTTTCTGTGCTGCATCGATGTCCAGAAAACCACTATGAAAATACCAGCACTTTATTACCAGCTAATTTGAGAGAAAGCACACCGTTGGTGCTACTTTCACGCCCAGCATTGCGTCAGTGCCACGCCAGTGGTGATGACGTCATTCCAACATGACGCGGCAGCATGATGACTAAAGCCAAGTGTTTTCATCTAACAAGCATCAAACTGCTTCAATCTTAAACAGCAGCTTCCTTCACAGTGGCTGGGGTTCACACTGTGGAAAATATGGTTGGAAAGGAGAAAAGAAATCTCTGAGAATATTCCTCCAAGAGCTACGAATGCTCGGGTGAGGTTCCTCAGATGCACCCTTTCTTCTTCACTCTTTGTGCCCAGTAAGTCCTGAACCCTCTGACCACTCATGGGTTCGGAGGCCTGGTCCAAGCTCCGCTGGGCAGGCGCCAGCAGCGGCTCAACACCCTGCAGAGCTGGAGGCAACACATCTTTGTCTCTCCCAAACACCCCGGGGCAACATGGAGCGCCACAGTGTTCTAATCCTGTCTAATCTGGACACAGCGGAGCATCTGGAGATAGGGATATGGCTAATCTCAGACATGAGGACAGAGGGCACTTTGCTGAGGCGGAGAGAAGGACGATGTTTGTAGCATCCACATAGGACACAGAAGTGAAATGTGTCTTGCAAAGAAATATCCAGAAAATGCAGCTTTTCAGGCTCAGAATCATCTTACACAGGGCAGCAACTGTACAATACTCACTGTGGCCAGCTCTGAGGGACGCAGGTGATCTGTGGATAGCAATAGGCACAATATGGTGACGCTTGTTTCCATGGGAGAGGTGAATGTGGTGGAGATTCTCCACAGCGCCTGGCTCGGACCCTGCCACCAAGCCCAGGGCCAGGGCAGTGACCCACAAGGCCAGGTGGGTGAGTGACGCCGAATTCCGGTTCAGATGTTCTTCAACAGGCCTCAGGGGAGGAAACTGTGTCCTCCAGCCTCCGAACATCTTCCCTGAGCAGCCAGATGAGGCTTCAGATCAAGCTGGAACTTCAGAGAGCTTTACAGCCCGAACCTGTCATCTCGCCACGGCTCACGCTGCCCAGAGATCCTCTCACAGATCCTCAAAAAGCAGGACGGCACCTCACAAAATGTCGGCTGGAGTAAGAAACAAACCCAAAAAACAAAACAAAAACACCACAAACCCTCTTGCTGATCTCCACTGAGTCAAGAAATCCGTAGCAGCCACAGAGGTGAACCAGGAGCACAAACCATCATCAAACAGAACCAATCCAAAGCCCTCACTGAGGAAATGAGGGCAGCAGACAGCAGGAGGAATCCCAGCTCTCCTCAATCCCTCGTTCCCTCACTCTCTTTGTTTCTCTGTTGCTTCCTCACCAAACCACAAGCGGTTCCCACCAAAAATTACTCCAAAAATGTTAATTGCCAGGAAAAGATCGCCAGCTCCAGAGGAGACGCACCTCTACAGTGAACTGCTTGTCGCTGCTTGTCCAGGGGAGGGGAACCGTGGTTCCATCCCAGGGTCGCGTGTGTGTCGGATAGCTGCAGAGACGGCGTGGCTGCACCTGGAAGTTGAGCCGAGCAGCGCAGCCGTTCTCCATCCAGAGGTCCGTGTTCTCAGTCAGACTGAGCGGCAGCGAGCAGCACCTGAGAGAAAAGCCCCGGGCAGGAAGACACGCAGGCTGCATCCGTAGCGCCGCTCCAGAAGATGTACGCAAGAGCACTCGGAGAGAGAGGACGAGGAGGAGGGAGGAGGGAGGAGGGAGGGGGAGGGGGAGGGGGAGGGAGGGGGAAGGGGAGGGGGAGGGAGGGGGAGCTCGACAGCCAGCCAGGAAGCAGGAGGCAGAGTGGCTATGCAAATGGGCAGCATTCACACAGCGAATCACTGGAGCTTGAGTGCATTGCAGAGGAAGAGCCTATTTAAACAGAATAGCAGGAACTGAAGCGATGCCCCCCAGCACCGATGCCTCCCACCACCTCCTCCTCCCTGCCTCCACAATCCAGCCTCATGTCCCTGAGCAGGAGGCAGAACCACACCGAGTTCTCTTCCTGCTCTTATCAGGCCATGGCCACATCACCTCTTTCCTTCGTATGTGTTTCCTTTCTCTCAGACATTGTTGAGAAGTTTTCTGATGTTAACCCTGTGGACACGGGGACGGAAGCCCAGCAGAACCGCACACCCCTGAACCCCCTCTGAACACCTGAACCACCACCTCACACACAACCCCCTGCAGGCTCTGTGTGTAGAGACTCAGTCATGGAGATATCTGATGATGATGATGCAGCCCCCCCCCCCCCCCCCACACTCACACACACACACGCAGATCCGGTCCTGCCGGCGCGGTCCACAGAGACCCAGCTGAATCCGTCCAATCAGCTTTGCCTAATAAAGACTGTTTGCCACCGCAGGGCTGCTGATCCCAGACTGGGCGCAGCTACAGGAATGCGGAGGACATGTGGACTCACAGACCCTCTGATACACACAGTCAGGCTCAGCTGGGACGGAGATCAGTGTCCAAAGTTCAGGACTGAAACTACAAGGCTCTGTGCTCACTTGCACACTGCCGGCTGAGCCTGGTCCAGCATTCTAAGCTGGAGGAGAAGAACTGTAAGCAGGGCTGAGCTGATTTTGAGGCTTACAGGGCTGCAGCAGCATCTCATGGCCGGAGACAGACAACTTAGCCAGCGTGACACAGAGGATGACACATCCTCCTTCCTCTCCCTCCGACACTGAGCACTGTGTGACATTGATGACGAGGCCTAAATTTGAAAGCTTAAAAGAGAAGCTGACGTACTGTAAAAAAGGGAAAGGCAGAACATATTTTGGTTACAGGATAAACTCAAAAGGGAATGTGAATGATCTTTTATCTGTTTCTCTGTTGACTTGTGTTCCCGACGTCCTCCGACCAGATGCTCGACACATGGAGCAGCTGTATTCCTCTCTCCCTGCAGAATCTCAATGACTCGATGCAGCCACCTCGTGCTAAACCGCTGCTCTGTTCTCATTTGTTCTTCCTGCAGCAAACAAAGGTTCCTGCTGAACACTGTTCTATGTATCAGAAGAGCCATCTGCATAATTCCATCTCGTAGGAGATTCATCATGGCTGCCTTGACAGCAGCCTGACTGCCCTCAGCTGACAGGGAGAGAGGAGGTCAGCTCCATCCTGAATGAAAGTGTGCACATGCTTTCAAACCAAAGTGTGTGCTGTTAGTTTGGAGTGCAGCATCAGAACTGAGGGGCAGTTGAGAGGTGACACCTTTATTAGGTTCATCATCAGTTACTTATTCAGTTGTGCCCCCTAGTGGTGAGCCAAAGAAGTGCTTCAAAGCCGAAGAGGTTCCCGAGGAGGCAGCCAGCCTCTGTTCACTGTAAGATCTCGAGGTGTCAGAATGATTGATTATTTGAAGCAAACAACCAGGTCGTATGATAGGAAAACTGGACAAATACATTTCTGTTCTTTAAGAGGCGCTTTGATAAAAACATGCCTACAACCCAGGAGGAAATGTGTTGCTCCGTTCTGCCTGTAGAGCTGCTGACACCTCGGACCACAACCAGAACTGCTTCACAGCAGTTACAGGCTCCCCAGGTGACGGGAGTCCAGGAGGAGGTCCTCTTTGTGATCTTGACACAGGGCCAGAACCCTGAAAGACACTCCCATGCTTTTGGGATCAATCTGTTTCCTTTTAAGGGGAAAAGTAAACCCAAAGCAACCTGAAAGATGCAAATTACAAAGGCTGTTGGAAAATGGGGGCTAAGGGATCAGCGGGAGGAGCAGAAATTGGTGTTATGATAGTTGTTTGGCGAGGAGACGCGTATAAAGGAAGAGAGCAGCAGGCACTGAGGGTCTGCAAGCAGCGTGCACAGACCTGAGGAGGACAAGTGGAGGGAGATGGGCGGTGCTGAGTGCCTGACCTGACCAGGCCTTTCGATCACTTCGAGGGCCATCAGGCGACACTTGGTCCCTCTTACAGAGGAGAGGGCACATAGAAGTGCTTCAGCAGCAGCTGCAGTCCCTCCCATGAAAATGTAACTACTGAACGACTGTGTGGAATAAGAACCACAACGGGAGGCTGGTAACTGCGGTCGCCCTCTCAGATGTTACTGCTGGCTCGGAGCAGAGCAGCCGTGCAGGCCGAGCCATGCGTGAATCAGGTAAACCTGCCGTGTGCTGCAGAGACACAGCTGTGTCAGCCACGACCACAGATGAGTCCGCAGACAGGAGCATCTGGACGCTTCTATTTCAGGGGAAGACGTAGAAGTACCAACACAGATGTAAAAAATACTTCTGAAGTAAAGAAAAAACAGTTGCAGTAAATATCTGAGAAGTTCTTGTTGCTGCAGGTGGAGCTCGTGTGAAGTACTTTATACACCCTTAAATACACAGAGACAACAAATCAATCCGAGAGGCGCTGGGATGATGAATGGCAGAGGAAGAAGAAAAGAACAAACGTCGATGCTTCAATGCTTTTCTTTAGTAGTTCTGGCACTTTTGTGGGATATAGATCATTTATGGAAATGAAACCATGTGAGGTGGGTTAGAGGGAAAAAAACTCTTAAGAATACTTGTAAAGGACCATACATAAGATATAAAAAGCTAAAAAAGGCTGGGCCTCATTCAGTTTTGTTAAATCTTCATCTGAAACATAACGAGTCTCAATGCTGGCAGATGGGATTATTTTTACTTTGATTTGTGTCAAACTGTTATTTTAGTGTCAACTAGTTTAATCTGATGCTGTTGATCTTGATTTAGTCTTTTGATTAAATGCACAGTGGTGTCATTTATGTTACTATTGTGCAATTAATAACAAATACAATAGTCGGACTGAAACAGCGCTGTCAAACAAATGAACAGAAAGGATTAAATGACCCTCTGAAAAGAGTGGAATGAATGTTTAAAGTGAAAACTGTTAAGTAGCAGAGAAAGGTACTTGTACGTGTTCCTCAAGCTTGTACTAATTAGCTGAGCGAATAAACTGGAGAATATATTTGTGAAAATCATGTAGAATATTTCAGGCAGAATAGGATTAGTCACCCTATAATCTGCACTCCCAAAGATATCTAATCTGTAACCATCTCAAGACTACAGGGGGAGACGGGGGCACTCAGTTCCCTGATGCTAATGTGTGCAAGCGCACAGAAATAGAAGCTCAGCGCGATCTTACTCACTCCCAGATGTGACATGATGAGAGCGGACAGATCCGGGGACTCGACACTGGAGACGAGCACACAAGCATGGACAGAGCTGCCATCAGGTAGCCATGGCGGTCACGTCTGGCCCCTGCAGTTCCAAGACGCATCAACCTGTTCACTTCCGGTCTCTAGGAGCCTCAGATGAACCGCAGCTACAGAGCTTCCATCCCTCCTCATGAGATGATTCACTAAAACATGTCTCCCTCATGCATGTGCTGCTGCATGAGAGGAGTAGAGCGCACACGCATGCATGCTGAGGGAAAGCAGCTACACACCTCAAATGCTGTGGTTTATGTAAAATGCATCACTGCGTGCTGCAAACACTGTTCAGTATGCAAGCTGCAAGGACGCCATCAATAACGGCGCTCCAGCTGATAAAACAGCCCTCTAACAGGAAATAATGCTCATTTATTGTTATTTAATCAAATCAGCACATGCCAGTGAGCGCTGGTCTACTGGAGCGACTTCATGGCGGTCTCCTCAGCATCGCTGTGCGCTGACTCACAGCCAAAAGCTTCAGTTCAGCAGCTGAACAACCCTCAAAAACTCTGTTTTAGGAGCACCGCTGACTAAAGACGTTGATCCAGAACTGTTGAGATCACTTCATTAGCACCCTGCAATCTTTGGTTTTCATCCATGGAGACTGTTTACCACAAATACAGCCACCATAAGATGCAGCAGCAGGTTTTACTGTGCCACGGTGCACATCTGGATACCAATGTAGGATTCAGGAATCATTTAGTTTGGAACCTGGGTCCCACAGAGGGGACTGTGGTCAGTGACAATTGAAGCCCCTCCCCATGAGAGCGAGAAAAGTCGGATTGGCGTGCATACATGAGCGCTTACTATGTGAATGGGCGGCAGCCTCAAACGCAACACACTACACAGAATTTGAGAGAAATGTGTCATGGGCCTGTCACGGACTGGCGTCCAGGGTGAACCCCGCCTCCTGCCTAGCAGACCCTGTATTGTCTGTTTCCTTTGCTGTTGTTTGTCTGTTTTCAGGTACCTCACTGATGGGCGGAGTCCAGTTAAGGTAACTGGGAGCATCTGGCCAGTCTCCCAGTGGGTGGCCTATTTAAGATCTGGCTGTCAGCTGTAGCTGCTCGCTTTGTGCTCCATCCAGCACCGACACTGTCAGAACATCCACCCTTCACCAGAGTCACTGATGTCCAGACTTCATCTCTGCAGAACGTTTTGGGTTCTTATTATTTATTCGTGTTTATCACAAACAAAACCCTGAAAAAATCTGTGTACCTCCATTTGTGTCATGGCTCATGAGCCAAGTTATGACAGTAGGTGGATGGATGATGGATGGATGGATGATGGATGGATGATGGATGATGGATGGATGAAGGATGGTGGATGGATGATGAATAATGGATGATGAATGAATGACGGATGATGGATGATGGGTGAATGATGGATGATGGATGGATGATGGATGGATGATGAATGATGGATGATGGATGAATGATGGATGATGGATGAATGACGGATGATGGATGATGGGTGAATGATGGATGATGGATGGATGATGGATGATGGATGGATGATGGGTGATGGATGATGATAGATGGATGGATGATGGTAGATGGATGGATGATGGATGATGGATGAATGATGGATGATGGATGGATGATGGGTGATGGATGATGGATGGATGATGGATGATGGATGATGGGTGATGGATGATGATAGATGGATGGATGATGGATGATGGATGAATGACGGATGATGGATGATGGGTGAATGATGGATGATGGATGAATGACGGATGATGGATGATGGATGGATGATGGATGAATGACGGATGATGGATGATGGGTGAATGATGGATGATGGATGGATGATGGATGATGGGTGATGGATGATGGATGGATGATGGATGATGGGTGATGGATGATGATAGATGGATGGATGATGGATGATGGGTGATGGATGATGGATGAATGATGGATGATGGATGATGGATGGATGATGGATGATGGGTGATGGATGATGGATGATGGATGGATGATGAATGATGGATGATGGATGAATGATGGATGATGGATGGATGATGAATGATGGATGAATGGGTGGATGATGAATGATGGATGATGGATGATGGATGAATGATGGATGATGGATGGATGATGAATGATGGATGATGGATGAATGATGGATGAATGGGTGGATGATGGATGATGGGTGATGGATGATGGATGAATGATGGATGATGGATGAATGATGGATGATGGATGATGGATGGATGATGGATGATGGGTGATGGATGATGGATGGATGATGGATGATGGATGGATGATGAATGATGGATGATGGATGATGGATGAATGATGGATGAATGGGTGGATGATGGATGATGGATGGATGATGAATGATGGATGAATGATGAATGATGGATGAATGGATGAATGATGGATGAATGGATGAATGATGGATGATGGGTGATGGATGATGGATGATGGATGAATGATGGATGAATGATGGATGATGGATGAATGATGGATGATGGATGAATGATGGATGATGGATGATGGATGATGGGTGATGGGTGATGGATGATGGATGAATGATGGATGAATGATGGATGAATGATGGATGATGGATGGATGATGGATGGATGATGGATGATGGGTGATGGGTGATGGATGAATGATGGATGAATGATGGATGATGGATGGATGATGAATGATGGATGATGGATGAATGATGAATGATGGATGAATGGGTGGATGATGAATGATGGATGATTGATGGATGATGAATGATGGATGATGGATGAATGATGGATGAATGGGTGGATGATGGATGATGGATGGATGATGAATGATGGATGATGGATGAATGATGGATGATGGATGAATGATGGATGATGGATGGATGATGAATGATGGATGATGGATGATGGATGAATGATGGATGATGGATGGATGATGAATGATGGATGATGAATGAATGATGGATGAATGGGTGGATGATGGACGGCCATTCATGTCAAACTAGAACGTCCATCTTTGAACAGAGGAGGGGCCTCAGACACCACCTGTCACCCTCCTACAATGCCGTCCTTAGATCCTCCCCAGGAGGTGCAGCCAGCTTTCACACCTTCACTCAGGGGACCTGAACGACCCTCCAAGAGGGCTGGGAGGGGTAACGACCCTGAACTGAGGCCAACGACTCACATCTCCACCTGATGAGCCTCTTGTTCTGGCCTGACCACTTGTTTTTTCTTTGCCACCACCCCCTTGGGGGGTTCTATACCTGAGACTTCCCACCAAAATTTTAGAACAGAAGAAGCTTCTTGGATGAGAGACGAAACGTCTTCACCTACAAGAGGAGAGTCCAGTTGCCTCGTTTGATCACTTTTTGAGAACTACGATGACCTGGAGGACTGAGAATATTCACAACTACTGACTCCTGGGATTTTGCATCAGAGATTCATTAATGCAGCCTTTTTTGTCCTCTTTTAGGGGACGTTTTCTTTTCAAGACGTTGTGTGCTGGGTTGAAATGATGCCAATTTTTTTGGGCTAACCAGCCAGTTGGTGAATTTGCAAGGTACGTGACATTTTCTGACCCAGCTTCTCTGGATATTTACGAGTCAGCGCCAATACCTGGTGTTTGTATGTGAAACTAAACAGGAGTTGCATCATTAGTTTGCCACGGAACAAACAGTATTTTCAACAATGTAAAAATCATATAAACTCTTGGTCGATGTTAAGTTCCAGTTTCAGTTGTACAAAAATGTCAACACTCTCCGCCGCTCTGTTGGCCTCAACCCAAATGTTTCCTATTGGGCAGCATAACAAACAAGCTGCTAAACAGAAAATACACCACTCGTTTAGTTTGGAACCTGGGTGGTGACCTGTGACCTTCTTCCTCCTTCTGGTCTTTTTCAATGTGTTTCTGTCATTCACACGAAAGACAGTTTGCACACTGGGTTTGATCACCGCCTCCATCTCTGGTCTCCGACCTGATTTAACCTTCCTGTCGTGTTCCCAGTCAAATTTGACCGGTGTGTTTTAACTGCTCTTAAATCAGCACAAAAAGCATTTATCATCACCATTTTTTATTTAACATTTTGAAACTGTGAACAATGTCTCAAATTCATGTTTAACATGGAATTTCTGTGTGAGTCTCCATGTTGTCCCTGTTCCTGCTGGGTTCTCTCTGGTACTCCAGCTTCCTCCACAGTCCAAAGACATCAAGAGGGACCAGGTTAATCCAGACTCTAAATTGACCGTAGGCGTGGCTGGGAGAGCCAATGGTTGTCTGTCTCTATGTGTTGGCCCTGCCATGGACTGGTGACCTGTCCAGGGGGAACCCCGCCTCTCACCCGTTGACGCTAAAGCCCAAACTCAACATGAAGTATGTATGTGCCTGTGTTTGAAACGAGAGTAAAAGATGATCTGTGTGTGTGTGTGTGTGTGTGTGTGTGTGTGTGTGTGTGTGTGTGTGTGTGTGTGTGCGCATGTGAATTCATGCACAAGAGTGGCACGTGACACTCTGGTTAGAGTGGACATCCTCCTCTATGTCTGGTTGAATTTCAGTGCCTTCTTCATCATGTCCAAAAACCTGGACCAAAACCTCTTTGACAGAAAAGCGCCTTGTCAGTCACCCACTCACTGGGCTCTGAGTAAAAGGAATGCAAGGCAAACATCAAGTTGTATGTCGCGGGTCTGCGTGAAGATGATATTTTGATTGGTCTGGCAGGGGTGGGCAAGCGCGGGAAAGAGTGGGGCTCCTGTAACAAACACCTGCTTGGTCCGTGTGAAGATACGAGACATGGTTTCATCAAGACGTTGGCTCACGTGGGAGGATCGGCACGAGAGAAAGACTTGTCCCTGAAGTGTGTGTGTGTGTGTGTGTGTGTGTGTGTGTGTGTGTGTGTTTGATAATGATAGAGTGTGTAAGTGGCTGTATCTCAGTGAGCACGGTGGAATGAGGTTATGTTTTATGTCTAATGGATGTCTGATTCCCATTCATTTCCTTCGCCAGTCACTTTTGACCGGGAACACCACAGGTGTAACAAAGTTGATTAGAACACTTAAAATTCAATTAAAGTGGTGATCATCATTTTATATGTTCAAGTGCAAAGTGTGGAGGAATTCATTGAAGCAATCAGGTATAAAACACAATATTTGTGGATGTTTTAAGTTTAAATCGGTCAGATTTGACCCCAACACAACAGGAAGGTTAAACATCTTCTCACCACAATTTCTCAGTCAATGTCCACTGAGGAACTAGAAAAAAGTTTAGTACGAGCATTTAAGGGATGTGGTAGCTGCTTGCCTCACTAATCCTGGGTGTCCTGTTTAGTCATCAGAGCTGATGCGGGGGGGGGGGGGGGTGCCCAGCTGTGTCACTGAGCAGATTCTCTGTCTTTTTGGCAACACTTGAATTAGAATTGTGTTGTGGAGAAACAACAGCTTGGTCTCCACTGTCAAGGAAGCAACACAATCACCACAAAGATGAGGGCGTCACACTGTCCTGAGTGCACAGGTGGCAGCGTGTCGCTCCCCAGATCTCCTCCAACCACACGGTGGAACAGAAGCAGAAGCTGTGGGACACACAGGGGCGCACCAGAGTTCCAGCAGGCCTCACTGAAGCCAGAGCGCTAGCATGAGGCTACATCACCTCAACGATGACAAACACGTCTTCCCACCAGTCCAGTGTGAAGCTCTAATTCAACGTTCATGGCCAGAAGTCGACCAGGGTTGGCAGCTTCAAGATGGTAGTGATTCTTCGTCACTTCCCACTGAGATCCCACTGAGATCCATTGAGATCCATTGAGATCCACTGACATCCACTGAGATCCCACTGCAAAGTTACAGACATGTTGCAGCATCTACAGCGGGAGGGACCAGACCTGATTTCTGTGCCTGGTTTCCGTGCCAACAGCCTTTTCCCACATGTGGCCTCTGCCTCCTGGCACAGAAACCCATTTAACTCAATCAGTATGATGATATTATTGAAGATAATGAGGCCAGACAGAGCACGCACACACACACACACACACACACACACACATATATATATATATATGTGTACACACACACGTGTGTGTATACCCAACCGATTATATATACAGATATATGACTGAAAAACAAAAGGGATATTTGGTATCACACATCTTCTTTACTGAAAATAAATTTAGCATGACCTCAAGGACTTTGGGTGATAAGTGAAATGTGCTCAGTTCCATCCTAGACTGGTCATGTGACTGCGTTCAAGCGTGCCGGGGTGGATACACACTTCAGGACGGACAGCCCCTTATATCCTGAGGCACTGGGTCTGTTAGAAGCTAGGCCAAGCGTTCAGGACTCAGCCAGCCCCGAATCGTTTCACTTCTGCACATTAGATTTCCCCCCTGAATTAAGAGTGGGCTGCCCCAGGGCCAGGGGGCGTAACCCAGCCCCCAACCAGGACTGGACCGGGTCTCCTCTCCTGGTCAGGGAAACCAAAACAAGAGGTTTCATCCTTAAATGCCACCACAGTCTCCTCAGTGTTTGTGTGTGTCTATGTGTGTGTGTGTGTGTGTGTGTGTGTGTGTGTGTCATTGCGGAAGAACAGAAGCGCCGGTGTCCTACTTTACATGAATAAACTGTTGTAGGAAGTGTGTGAGCCGGACTGAACTGGAACCAGTAGTTTCTCATAGTTATTACTGGTTCTCCTTCTTGACCAGTCTGATAGCAACAACATGCATCCACATGTTTTTTTATAATTTCTCATTGCTGACATGAACAAGAGAGCTCAGAAAGGTAGAGACGGAGAAGAGAATGATGAATAGAAGCCAAATTAAAAAAAAACAAAGTATAAAAAACAAATGGAAGATACTTAAAAACCTTCATAACCCTAAAGAATATAGAGATTGTTTACTTTTACAAATATAAGAAAAGTATCGATATGTACAGATATTGCAATACCATTACTATATTATTCATTTCTTTACTTTCACCTTTATTTTTCTTTGCAAAGGGTCTCTGCTTCACTTTCTAATGCACTTGATTTGTCTTTTATAATAATAATGTCTTGTCTTATGTGGGCGGCATGGTTCAGGGGTAGAGTGGCCGTCTAGCAACCAAAGGGTTGCTGGTTCGATCCTCGACCCCGGTGACCATGTCCAAGTGTCCTTGAGCAAGACACTGAACCCATACTTGCTCCTGATGAGTAGGTTGGTGCCTTGCATGGCAGCTCCACCATCTGTGAGTGAGTGAACGGGTGAATGAGACGACCCTGGAAAGAGCTTGGAGTGCCGCTACGGTAGAAAAGCGCTCTATAAAACTGAGTCCATTTACCGTTTGTGCTTTCTCTTTTTATTGTCTTTCATAATGTTGTGGTATTTTATATATGTGTGTATATATATATATATATATATACATATATATATACATATATATATACATATATATATACATATATACATATATGTTTATTCGTGTATGTATATATATACACGAATATACATATATGTATATATATATGTATATTCGTGTATATCTATATATACACACATATACATATATGTATATACGTGTATGTATAGATATACACAAATATACATATATGTGTATATATATATAAACAAATATACATATATAATGGATATTCTATATATACATACACATATACATATATAATATATACACATATATATACATACATACACACACATATATATATACATACATACATACATACATACACACACATATACATATATAACATATATATACACACATATATATGCATATATATGTGTGTATATAAATCAGAAGAATTTGACGTCGATTCCATCTCTTCAATGCCTCATTTTAGACATCACTTGATTGTCATGTTTTGAACTTCTTTTGTATTTTTATGTGTTTATTTGTTCAATAATGCACAAACATCAGTCAGCACTTCGAAAGTCTGGAGCCCCGGTGCGACTCCTCTGCCTCCCTGATGGGAGCAGCCTGGGCTCCAGGTCCAGGTCCAGACTCCTGAGGTACAAAGACCGCAATGAGCATTGACTCAGACACATTAGGGATGGGATGGCGCCTTCGCCCCCCGGCCAGAGGCCACGGAGGCCAGACCAGACTGCCTTCATTGTTGATTCAATATTGACATGGTACTAATAGCTGAGGCTGGAAGACTGGCTGGATGAGCAACCAGGCCAAGCCAGGACGGCGTGAGGGCCGGCGTTGCCCTCGCGGTAGCTTCCCCTCGACCCACTTAAGCTTAACAGCAAACCCCATTCTGTTTGTCTCTGTACATTAGCCTGACAGGCCTGACCAGAGGCGGCCAAGTCCCCAGAAGCTCCAGACTGGGGTTTAAGTCCTTCACTCTTACACACACACGCACGCACGCACATAGACACACACACGCACACACACAAACCTGCTTTTAAATGAAAACTCAAACACATGTCCATCCTGATGGAATCATCCCGTCTCTCCAGAGCCAACGTGGCTGCGCACCACTTCATGCCTGCAAGCATCTCGCCCCTCTTGTCGAGATGAGACCAGCAACCACAACAGTCCCAAACCACCACCGCTCCCTGATGATTCGAGAGGAATCGGATTCATAGCAGATTTGTATTTTATCTCTCCGTGACTGTGGAGATAATTGGTTCTATTAATACGACTCGTCTGCGGTTCCTTCAGAACAAGTGCGTGGCTGGGCTGAAGTGTCGGGGAATGATGAGCCGAGGATCTTAAGGTTATTTTTATATATGTTTCATCATCGCTCCAATCATGCTGAAGTGAGAAGGAGTGGCACTTTTTGGAAAGTTGAAATGGTTTCATCATGACCCGCTCAGAGAGCAGTCGATACAGAGTGGACTGCTTTGAAATAATGAAACCAGAGCAGAGAGTGTGTGGCTGCACGCACGGGAAACCACACACTCACCAAATTCTGCAGACTGGTGAACGAAGCTACTTCGAGAAAACACGACACATAAAGGAACTGGAACCTGCTGCATGAAGATGCTGATCAAAAGATTCTTTTTAGACACGAGAAACAAAGGAGTACAGAAGAAGGAGAACTAATTGGGACATGGCCCCACTGATGCTCGTCGCTTCCTTCTGCTAGCTTCCATCTTCTGGATTCTGTATTTGCCACTGCAGGTGGAAATGCTTGAAAATGAAATACAAAAATGACAAATGCTTTTGGTTCAAATCCTTATTTAACATTTCAATGACAAATGACAGACATGAGGAATGAAACCATCTGCTTGTGTTTCTGCATGCAAATCAAGTTTCTAAAGTAAGCCACATGCTAGCATGAGCATGTTCCAACCAATGACATCTTGACACCCACCTGTCAATCAATCTAGAAATTGTAGCAACATCCATACGTCGACCATCTTGGTTAGCTCACTCACAACAGTGTTACACATGAATGTCCCTGTTGTCTGTCACGTCACCATGGTTACGGGCATAACGGAGTATCCCTGTTGAGGACGCTGCTCCATCCCCGAAGGAGACTACTAACCCTGCTACTAATACCATTACAACTAGTACTACTATCCCTGCTACTAATACCATTACAACTAGTACTTCTATCCCTGCTACTAATACCATTACAACTAGTACTACTATCCCTGCTACTAATACCATGACAACTAGTACTTCTATCCCTGCTACTAATACCATGACAACTAGTACTTCTATCCCTGCTACGAATACCATGACAACTAGTACTTCTATCCCTGCTACGAATACCATGACAACTAGTACTTCTATCCCTGTTACGAATACCATGACAACTAGTACTTCTATCCCTGCTACTAATACCATGACATCTAGTACTTCTATCCCTGCTACTAATACCACGACAACTAGTACTTCTATCCCTGCTACGAATACCATGACAACTAGTACTACTATCCCTGCTACTAATACCATGACATCTAGTACTTCTATCCCTGCTACTAATACCACGACAACTAGTACTTCTATCCCTGCTACGAATACCATGACAACTAGTACTTCTATCCCTGTTACGAATACCATGACAACTAGTACTTCTATCCCTGTTACGAATACCACGACAACTAGTACTTCTATCCCTGCTACGAATACCATGACAACTAGTACTTCTATCCCTGCTACGAATACCATGACAACTAGTACTTCTATCCCTGCTGCGAATACCATGACAACTAGTACTTCTATCCCTGTTACGAATACCATGACAACTAGTACTTCTATCACTGCTACTAATACCATGACAACTACTACTACTATCCCTGCTACAAATACCATTACAACTAGTACTACTATCCCTGCTACTAATACCATGACATCGAGTACTTCTATCCCTGTTACGAATACCATGACAACTAGTACTTCTATCCCTGCTACGAATACCACGACAACTAGTACTTCTATCCCTGCTACGAATACCATGACAACTAGTACTTCTATCCCTGTTACGAATACCATGACAACTAGTACTTCTATCCCTGCTACGAATACCACGACAACTAGTACTTCTATCCCTGCTACAAATACCACGACAACTAGTACTTCTATCCCTGTTACGAATACCATGACAACTAGTACTTCTATCCCTGCTACTAATACCATGACAACTAGTACTACTATCCCTGCTACAAATACCATGACAACTAGTACTACTATCCCTGCTACTAATACCATTACAACTAGTACTACTATCCCTGCTACTAATACCATGACATCTAGTGCTTCTATCCCTGCTACGAATACCACGACAACTAGTACTTCTATCCCTGCTACGAATACCATGACAACTAGTACTTCTATCCCTGTTACGAATACCATGACAACTAGTACTTCTATCCCTGCTACGAATACCACGACAACTAGTACTTCTATCCCTGCTACGAATACCACGACAACTAGTACTTCTATCCCTGCTACTAATACCATGACATCTAGTGCTTCTATCCCTGCTACTAATACCATGACATCTAGTACTTCTATCCTTGCTACGAATACCACGACAACTAGTACTTCTATCCCTGCTACGAATACCATGACAACTAGTACTTCTATCCCTGTTACGAATACCATGACAACTAGTACTTCTATCCCTGCTACGAATACCACGACAACTAGTACTTCTATCCCTGTTACGAATACCATGACAACTAGTACTTCTATCCCTGTTACGAATACCATGACAACTAGTACTTCTATCCCTGCTACTAATACCATGACAACTAGTACTACTATCCCTGCTACAAATACCATTACAACTAGTACTACTATCCCTGCTACTAATACCATGACATCTAGTACTTCTATCCCTGCTACTAATACCATGACATCTAGTACTTCTATCCCTGCTACTAATACCATGACATCTAGTACTTCTATCCCTGCTACGAATACCACGACAACTAGTACTTCTATCCCTGCTACGAATACCATGACAACTAGTACTTCTATCCCTGTTACGAATACCATGACAACTAGTACTTCTATCCCTGCTACGAATACCACGACAACTAGTACTTCTATCCCTGCTACTAATACCAAGACAACTAGTACTTCTATCCCTGCTACGAATACCACAACAACTAGTACTTCTATCCCTGTTACGAATACCATGACAACTAGTACTACTATCCCTGCTACAAATACCATTACAACTAGTACTACTATCCCTGCTACTAATACCATGACATCTAGTACTTCTATCCCTGCTACGAATACCATGACAACTAGTACTTCTATCCCTGCTACTAATACTATTACAACTCATACTACTATCCCTGCTAGTAATACTATTACAACTAGTACTTCTATTACTAGTGTATCTGCTATTTCTACTTTTCCTGCTATTACTAGTATTCCTGCTATTACTAGTATTCCTGCTATTACTAGTATTCCTGTTATTACTACTATTCCTGTCGTTACTACTATTCCTGCTGCTACTACTATATCTGCTATTACTACTATTCCTGCTTTTACAACTGTTCTTGCTATTACTACTATTCCTGCTGTTACTACTACTCCTGCTGTTACTACTATTCCTGCTGTTACTACTACTCCTGCTGTTACTACTACTCCTGCTGTTTCTACTATTCCTGCTATTACTACTATTCCTGCTGTTACTAGTATTCCTGCTAGTAGTCCTGCTATTACGACTACTTCTGCTGTTACTACTATTCCTGCTATTACTAGTATTCCTGCTATTACTAGTATTCCTGCTATTACTGTTATTACTACTATTCCTGCTGTTACTACTATTCCTGCTGTTACTAGTATTCCTGATATTATTACTATTCCTGATATTACTAGTATTCCTGATATTACTACTATTCCTGCCATTACTAGTATTCCTGATATTACTACTATTCCTGCTATTTCTACTATTACTGCTCTGACTAGTATTCCTGCTATTACTACTATTATTACTATTCTTATTATTACTACTATTCCTGTTGTTACTACTATTCCTGCTATTACTACTATTCCTGCTGTTACTACTATTCCTGCTATTACTAGTATTCCTGCTGTAACTAGTATTCCTGCTATTCCTTCTATTACTAGTATTCCTGGTGTTACTAGTATTCCTGATATTACTACTATTACTAGTATTCCTGCTGTTACTAGTATTCCTGATATTACTACTATTCCTGCTATTATTAGTATTCCTGATATTACTACTATTCCTGCCATTACTAGTATTCCTGATATTACTACTATTCCTGCCATTACTAGTATTCCTGATATTACTACTATTCCTGCCATTACTAGTATTCCTGCTGTAACTAGTATTCCTGCTATTCCTTCTATTACTAGTATTCCTGGTGTTACTAGTATTCCTGATATTACTACTATTACTAGTATTCCTGCTGTTACTAGTATTCCTGATATTACTACTATTCCTGCTATTATTAGTATTCCTGATATTACTACTATTCCTGCCATTACTAGTATTCCTGATATTACTACTATTCCTGCCATTACTAGTATTCCTGATATTACTACTATTCCCCACAACACCAACTCAACCCGATCCCATGGTGATATGAAACTGAGTATTTCTCTGTGTGAGGAAGCGGAGAGCCAAGCCAGCTGCTGCAGAAATATCTGCAAGTCAGCTCCTGGTGTGTGGCTTCTCTGAACCCAGCGCTCCCCTGATAACTGCTGCATTTCAGAGGATGCAAATGCAGCTGGAAAAAGTGCTGTTTCTCTCAGAGCTGCTCTTGGGTTCCTGCTGCTTCTCCATCCTTTGACAATCCATCAGCACAGATAAAACCCAACTATCTGCAGGTTCATTCCTCCTACTCCTACATTTGTCTTGGCAGTGAGGCTGTCTTGCATCACTATTCTATATCAGCTCCTTCCCTGACCCATAGTGAAAGAGCTTTCTTGGAAAGTATGTTTTTAGGGTTACATATTGCATCCCCTTGGCCTGCCAACTGATCCCTTCTGTGCTTTCATCAGGTCCACAGGAACAATGAGGCTGCTGCTGGGCCGAGGCTCAACAGGTACAGCAGATGCTTGAGCTGCTCCATGGGGCTGCTACGGATGAGTATGCATGGACCAAAAGGCTGCATGCTGAAACCGGCATTTCTTGCACATTTCATACACAAGGAAGGTTCACAGGGAGTTCACCATCAAAAGCATCCCTCAGCACCTTCAGCTCAGCCTTGTGTTGCTGCTCCACCCAAGCTCTCGTGGCATGTACCGATAACAAAAGATGGAGTCTTATCAAGCTGGTAGAAATGACACAGAATGCATTAACATTTATGATGCTCTCTCCTCGGCTGCCCACTCGGTTCCCTTCTCCTTAATGCAGTTCAGCTCATTCCCCCCTCACTGTGTGAACCACTGCAGAAGAAAATAATGACCAAACAAATCCCCCTGTGCGTGTTTTGCATAGGAAAGTAGAAACATTTTCTAAATATGTAGTTCTGTAAAAGTTAAATATTAATGAGAACACAAGGCTTCAAAGCAAATGCCCATTTAACTGTCTTTGAGGGAGATTAATGCCTCCTAACTTTAAACTGCATCATGTGACTCAAGGCTGGTAAGAATCTTATTGCTGTATGTTGCTTATCCATCGACGCATTCTGCTAAAGTTGTTGAAAACATTCAGTGAATAAACTTACATGATGTTTATTTAGCAGAACACAATGTGTGGTTCTCCCTCTGTTGGCACATGTTCTCAGACAAGAGGACAAAACAGGGGACTGAAATAGAACCCGGTACTGCGGGTCGCTCCAGTGCCAGTGGTTCAGACCAGAGATGCTCCATGGATTATAGTAACCTGATGCTTTGTTATACAAAACTGCTGAACATAGATAATAAACTACTTATAATTTCCAGACAGCAGACCAGGACACTGTGTGTCGCTCACATGGAGAGGACATCAACAGTCTGACCCACTGCATCCCAGATTACATAAACTTCTGTGTGGAAAACACAGTAACAAGAAGAAGAGGGCTTCCATTTCAGGGGGAAGATAAGGAGGTATATTTTGTACATATTTACATTTTTACACTGGTGAATGTTTGTTTTATTGCACAATTTTAACAGAGAAACAACTCCATAAGATAGGTTGCATCTTAGAGGGAGGAGTTAACAGTTTGATTGCCACTGGCAGGAATTCCAGTTTGAGTCTCTGGCTGAAAGTACTTTTCCTGCTGGCCAGCATGTGATAGAGAGGGTGTGAAGCGTTGTCCACAATGGTCCTAATCTTGGACAACATTCTCCTCTCTGACACTGCTTTCAGAGTCTAGCTCCCCTCCTACAACATGGCTTCTTTGTGGACAAGTTTATTCAGCCTGTTGGCTTCCCTCACCTTTCGTCTGCTGCCCCAGCACACAACTGCATAGAGGATGGCGCTGGCCGCCACACACTCAGAAAGTACCTGTAGCATTGTCCGACAGATGTTGAAGGACCTCAGCCGCCTCAGAAAATAGAGGTGACTTTGGCCCATCTTAAGCCCCTTTCACACTGCACCAAGAAGATGGGTCAACGCAGGTTTTTGGGCACTCTGAAAGAGTGGACTCGGCATTTTGACGGGTGTTGACCGACTCGCCAAGCGACCCGGGTGTTTAGCGGCTCGGCTCGCCTGCAGTGTGAAAAAGGCAACCCGCGTCGTCTCAGGTTTCCTACGACCTTCCTGTCTCATCCTGATTTCGTCAGTGTGCCGCCTGTCAGGCTTCACCTGTAGCTTCTTCGGCTCCCTTCCAGACGAGCCAAAAACTCCATCCTCCTTCACTGTATTGGCGCTCAGACATTTTCCATCTGCGTTGAGTTTATATGATTTGCAAAAGAGACAACATTGCAATGCAGGCAACGACAACGCTAACGTTTGACCCGGCGACGCCCACGTTGTCGTTTACCTCTCAGTGTTCCGCGCACGTTTACATGTAATGATGACGTTGTCAAAGCGATGACGTATGATGACGTCACAGCGGGAGTTCAGACCCACGTCTGCTGGAAGCTTGAATGAACCCTGATGCTGAGCAAACGAGGGTCCAAAAACCCACGTTGACATGCATTTTTCAGTGTGAAAAGGGGTATTATAGAGGGCATTTGTGTTTTTAGTCCAGTCAAGTTTATTGTCCAAGTACACCCCTAAGTGCTTGTAGTCCTCCACCAGCTCCACACTGGTCCCACGGACGGAAACGGGAGACACTGGAGCCCTAGTTCTCCTCATGTCCACCACCAGCTCCTTGGTCTTTGCCATGTTGAGCTGCAGATGGTTGTGCTCGCACCAAGTGACCAAGTTGTCCACCACAGCCCTGTACTCTTCACCCAACTACGACAGAGTCATCAGAAATTTTCTAAAGGTGACAGGTCTCGGTGCAGTAGCTGAGGTCCATGGTGTACAAGGTGAAGAGGAAGGGTGCTCTATGCATCCTTGATGTTTGCGTACAGCAGGTTGATGGTCCTGTCCTCTCTGGTGGGGCAGCTCACAAACTGTAAAAGTGGGGAGTGCTGTGTCCATGGTGATGTGGTTGAAGTCACCCCAGATGACAATGAATGCACTCGGGTGTGGAGTCTGAATCCGGGCAATTGCAGAGTGAGGGATGTCGGTCGCCGACGTCGGGTTTGGAACATAAATTGCCACAATTACAACGTACGCTCCCGCTAAGCAGGATCACACCATCGGTTGTTAACTAGAACAGCAAGCCCGCCACCTTTGTGCTTACCGCTCTTGGTCGCTCTCTGTTGGCCTGAACCGTTTGGAAGCCCTTGATGGAGACGTTGTCGTTGGGAATATCCTGGTGCAGCCATGTCTCAGAAAAGCACATTAAACGACATTCCAGACGCTCCCTCTGACTCCAGGCTAGCGCTGTCAGCTCATCCATCTTATTCGCCAGGGACCTCACGTTCCCCATGATGAGAGAGGGAAGACACGGCTTAAATCTCCTCTTCTCCGCAATTCTCCTCCGTCTCATCCCTTCCTTCGTCCTCTGTTGCTTTCCCTCAGCATCCCCTGTGTGTTTCCTCCAGATTTCTTCAAGGATATTCAATGTTTTGACCTCAAGGCCTTAGGTCGATCAGCTGATCTCTGGAGCAAACAATGCGCTTGGTGTGGAATAGTTGTGCTGTGGTTTCGGAAAACAGCAGTCCCACAGGGAAAAAAGGGCAAAAATTCTCCAAACTAACATGTTTGGTGGGAAAATAAATAGGCAAAAAAGAAATCTGGAGAAGTATAAGTAAGTATAACATTAAATTAAATAAAGAGAAAGTTTAGAAAGTGAAGCAGGAGCGACTGCAACAGGCTGCACATGAGTCGACGCACATGAATAACATTCAACTAACAACTAAATTTCCCCTGTGTGGATTAATAAAATGTCATAGTCCAATGGTGCCTCCTCATTTCCTTGTTGTTCCCCTCCCCTTTCGTGTCTTGTGTGTCCTCTCTGTCTGGGAGTGGCCATCCTCCTAATCACCAGCTGCCAACCTGACTCACCTGCAACCCTCCACTAATCAACTCCAGCGGTGTATCTACCCTGGTCTCCATCCAGTCTTTGCCAGATTGTTGTCTCAGCTCCAGTGGACCACCACCACCACCACCACCACCACCTGCCAGCAGCCTGCCTGCCTGTTCTCCATCCTGCCTGCCTGTTCTGCAAACTGCCTGCCCGCCTGTTCTCCAGCCTGCCTGTTCTCCAAACTGCCTGCCTGCCTGTTCTCCAAACTGCCTGCCCGCCTGTTCTCCAGCCTGCCTGCCCGCCTGTTCTCCAGCCTGCCCGCCTGTTCTCCAAACTGCCTGTTCTCCAAACTGCCTGCCCGCCTTTTCTCCAGCCTGCCTGTTCTCCAAACTGCCTGTTCTCCAAACTGCCTGCCCGCCTGGTCTCCAGCCTGCCCGCCTGTTCTCCAAACTGCCTGTTCTCCAAACTGCCTGCCCGCCTGTTCTCCAGCCTGCCTGTTCTCCAAACTGCCTGTTCTCCAAACTGCATGCCCGCCTGTTCTCCAGCCTGCCTGTTCTCCAAACTGCCTGCCCGCGTGTTCTCCAGCCTGCCTGCCCGCCTGTTCTCCAGCCTGCCTGTTCTCCAAACTGCCTGCCTACCTGTTCGCCAGCCTGCCTGCCCGCCTGTTCTCCAGCCTGCCCGCCTGTTCTCCAAACTGCCTGTTCTCCAAACTGCCTGCCCGCCTGTTCTCCAGCCTGCCTGTTCTCCAAACTGCCTGATCTCCAAACTGCCTGCCCGCCTGTACTCCAGCCTGCCGGCCTGTTCTCCAGCCTGCCTGCCCACCTGTTCTCCAGCCTGCCTGCCCGCCTGTTCTCCAGCCTGCCTGTTCTCCAAACTGCCTGCCTACCTGTTCTCCAGCCTGCCTGCCCGCCTGTTCTTCAGCCTGCCTGCCTGTTCTCCAGCCTGCCTGTTCTCCAAACTGCCTGCCTGCCTGTTCTCCAGCCTGCCTGTTCTCCAAACTGCCTGCCCGCGTGTTCTGCAGCCTGCCTGCCTGTTCTGCAGCCTGCCTGCCTGTTCTCCAGCCTACCCGCCTGCCCGTTCTCCAGCCTGCCTTTTCTCCAGCCTGCCTGCCTGTTCTCCAGCCTGCCTGCCTGTTCTCCAAACTGCCTGCCCCCCGGTTCTCCAACCTGCCTGCCCGCCTGTTCTCCAGCCAGCCTGCTTGCCCGTTCTCCAGCCTGCCCACCTTTTCGCCTGCCTGCCTGTTGTCCAGCCTGCCTACCCGCCTGTTCTCCAGCCTGCTTGCCCGCCTGTTCTCCAGCCTGCCTGCCCGCCTGTTCTACAGCCTGCCGGCCTGTTCTCCAGACTGCCTGCCTGTTCTCCAAACTGCCTGCCCGCCTTTTCTCCAGCCTGCCCACCTGTTCTCCAGCCTGCCTTTTCTCCAGCCTGCCCGCCTGTTCTCCAGCCTGCCGGCCTGTTCTCCAGCCTGCCTGCCCACCTGTTCTCCAGCCTGCCTGCCCGCCTGTTCTCCAGCCTGCCTGCCCGCCTGTTCTTCAGCCTGCCTGCCTGTTCTCCAGCCTGCCTGTTCTCCAAACTGCCTGCCTGCCTGTTCTCCAGCCTGCCTGTTCTCCAAACTGCCTGCCCGCGTGTTCTGCAGCCTGCCTGCCTGTTCTGCAGCCTGCCTGCCTGTTCTCCAGCCTACCCGCCTGCCCGTTCTCCAGCCTGCCTTTTCTCCAGCCTGCCTGCCTGTTCTCCAGCCTGCCTGCCTGTTCTCCAAACTGCCTGCCCGCCGGTTCTCCAACCTGCCTGCCCGCCTGTTCTCCAGCCAGCCTGCTTGCCCGTTCTCCAGCCTGCCCACCTTTTCGCCTGCCTGCCTGTTGTCCAGCCTGCCTACCCGCCTGTTCTCCAGCCTGCTTGCCCGCCTGTTCTCCAGCCTGCCTGCCCGCCTGTTCTACAGCCTGCCGGCCTGTTCTCCAGACTGCCTGCCTGTTCTCCAAACTGCCTGCCCGCCTTTTCTCCAGCCTGCCCACCTGTTCTCCAGCCTGCCTTTTCTCCAGCCTGCCCGCCTGTTCTCCAGCCTGCCGGCCTGTTCTCCAGCCTGCCTGCCCACCTGTTCTCCAGTCTGCCTGTTCTCCAAACTGCCTGCCTACCTGTTCTCCAGCCTGCCTGCCCGCCTGTTCTCCAGCCTGCCTGCCTGTTCTCCAGCCTGCCTGTTCTCCAAACTGCCTGCCTGCCTGTTCTCCAGCCTGCCTGTTCTCCAAACTGCCTGCCCGCGTGTTCTGCAGCCTGCCTGCCTGTTCTGCAGCCTGCCTGCCTGTTCTCCAGCCTACCCGCCTGCCCATTCTCCAGCCTGCCTTTTCTCCAGCCTGCCTGCCTGTTCTCCATCCTGCCTGCCTGTTCTCCAGCCTGCCTGCCTGTTCTCCAAACTGCCTGCCTGCCGGTTCTCCAACCTGCCTGCCCGCCTGTTCTCCAGCCAGCCTGCTTGCCCGTTCTCCAGCCTGCCCACCTTTTCGCCTGCCTGCCTGTTGTCCAGCCTGCCTACCCGCCTGTTCTCCAGCCTGCTTGCCCGCCTGTTCTCCAGCCTGCCTGCCCGCCTGTTCTACAGCCTGCCGGCCTGTTCTCCAGACTGCCTGCCTGTTCTCCAAACTGCCTGCCCGCCTTTTCTCCAGCCTGCCCACCTATTCTCCAGCCTGCCTTTTCTCCAGCCTGCCCGCCTGTTCTCCAGCCTGCCTGCCCACCTGTTCTCCAGCCTGCCTGCCCGCCTGTTCTCCAGCCTGCCTGTTCTCCAGCCTGCCTGCCTGTTCTCCAGCCTGCCCGCCTGCCCACCTGTTCTACAGCCTGCCTGCCTGTTCTCCAAACTGCCTGCCTGCCTGTTCTCCAAAATGCCTGCCTGCCTGTTCTCCAGCCTGCCTGTTCTCCAAACTGCCTGATCTCCAAACTGCCTGCCTGCCTGTTCTGCAGCCTGCCTGCCTGTTCTCCAGCCTACCCGCCTGCCCGTTCTCCAGCCTGCCTTTTCTCCAGCCTGCCTGCCTGTTCTCCAGCCTGCCTGCCTGTTCTCCAAACTGCCTGCCCCCCGGTTCTCCAACCTGCCTGCCCGCCTGTTCTCCAGCCAGCCTGCTTGCCCGTTCTCCAGCCTGCCCACCTTTTCGCCTGCCTGCCTGTTGTCCAGCCTGCCTACCCGCCTGTTCTCCAGCCTGCTTGCCCGCCTGTTCTCCAGCCCGCCTGCCCGCCTGTTCTACAGCCTGCCGGCCTGTTCTCCAGACTGCCTGCCTGTTCTCCAAACTGCCTGCCCGCCTTTTCTCCAGCCTGCCCACCTGTTCTCCAGCCTGCCTTTTCTCCAGCCTGCCCGCCTGTTCTCCAGCCTGCCGGCCTGTTCTCCAGCCTGCCTGCCCACCTGTTCTCCAGCCTGCCTGCCCGCCTGTTCTCCAGCCTGCCTGTTCTCCAAACTGCCTGCCTGCCTGTTCTCCAAACTGCCTGCCTGCCTGTTCTCCAAACTGCCTGCCTGCCTGTTCTCCAAACTGCCTGCCTGCCTGTTCTCCAGCATCTGCCTTGATCTGTTAAAGCTGCAAGCAGCGTTGTTAGGGCCTGAGCCCCCGCGCGGCCTACGGCCGCGTCCTTGACACCGGCCCCAATCCAACGGTGTAATCGGCAAATCCCTAGGCCTTGAAGTTTAGGAGATACGAGCCTCAGTGCGCTGCACAGTGTGAGTGCAGAGCTGAGAGCCGGCCCTTTAAGAGCCCCTCCCTTCTCTGCTCGCTCTCTGGGATCTCTGTCAGAGTGGAGAGCAGAGGAGGATTTGGCAGTTTTACTGATAAACACAGTCACAACTCAGCATATGTTGGTCAAAAGTGGAATGTAAAGACATCAGTGCGTAGAGTTTAGACCGTGTGCCTTGTAAGCAACAGTCTTTCTGCCTCCAGGGCGGCTGGGTGACACCCTGAAGGAGACAGTCCAGAGCAGGAGCCACTATTGGTCACCAACCACCGGTTCAGGGCCCCAACAGGTTTCCCCAGTCAGCAACTCACCAGGAAATGACATCAGCCTACACCTGTCAGAGATCACTCAGATTATTTTTTGAGTTGCATGAGTTTCATTTGACAGACACTGTCATGCCCCGTTATAACACATGAGCCTGCTGACATCTTTAGCTCCGCCCCCGCTGACCATTGATCAGTCGAGCAGCAGACACACTGAGAACAACTCTGGACTCGATTGCATCATTAATGAAGAAAACTATTAAACAAAGGACACCAGCACCGTGGTACAGTTTTGAAACCCAACAGCTCAGTACCTGGAGAGGGCGTGGTGCTGCTCCAGACTGGAAGAGGCAGGTGTGATCTGGCTAGAGAGCCTTAAAAGTCAGACTAGAGCAGCCGATAACTGAGCGTTAATAGAGGAGAACCAGAACCAGCCCAGGTTCCTCTTCAGCACTGGAGTCAGACTAGCAGAGAGCCACAGCTCTACTGAGCCCAGTGCTCCTGGTTCCCTCAGCAGAAACGACTTCATCAACTTTTAATGATCAAATTCTACCTGTCACTGGTATTAAAGGAACCACACTAAAAACTCCATTAATGTTCACTGCTATCTGTGAATATTATGTGTTCACGTTCTGTCCCTCTCTTTTATGTCTCTTCTCCATCTCTGTCCCTGTCCTCCATCTCTCTCTCCCTCCAGCAGGTCAAAAGCAGACGTCCGTCCCCACTGATCCTGGATCTGCTCCACCTTCTTGCCTGGTAAAGGAAGGTTTCATCCCTGCTGTCTCAGGTTGGTTCTATCCAGATGAGACTGACTTGACTGTATCACTGAAAGGAATAGTTCACCCAAAAATGAAAATCCAGTCGTAATATGGTCTCCATCACGCTGGTGGAAGGCGCTGCTGGAGCTTCACGGGAAAAGGTGTCATCGTCATCTCCAGACTGTCTGTGTCATCAATCAACCCTGAAGACGTGTGCGTAAAGGTACACGATGGAGATGCTCTTATCAGTTCTGCACCGGGGAGTCTTTGCAGGGATTTAATACATAACACAAACTGTATTTCTGTTTGCCTCTTATTCCATAACCATCCAATATGCTTCCATATTTTAGCTCTCAACTTGTTCAACTGTCTGTTTCGCTGCTTTTGTTAAATGATCAGAGATGTTAACACGGCAACCACATGATGAAAAAACTGAAAATGCTTATATGATGTCATAATAGATTTCTAAACGAACATACCTGTCAGTCATTCATGTCTCAATCTTCAATTCCTACGGTGAGAACTAAGAGTCATGTCATAAATATGATTGACAGGAAGAGTCTGACAATCAGCTGCCTTCGCATTTGTGATTGACAGGTTCTATTTCATGTTCAAGCTCAGTGCTGAAGTTAATTTGTCCTGCAATTAAGTGAAGCATCCAGAAAAGTTTCTTCTGTCGTTCAATCTACAGAACATTGTAGTTTTACAGGTCAAACGTGTTGGTGACATGCAACAACATTGTTCAGTGAAAGTGGCGTGAGATTGTCTCAGTCGTCGTCTGCTCGCATGTCCTTCTGGATTCTCGTCTCCACTGGGGGAGACAGGAGGGACTTTCCAAATGTACCTGGCATTCACAGAATTCATGTGCAGCGGTGTTACTGTTCCCCCACTTACCTCTTGCATCTTGTTGGATCCTCTTCTACCCTTTTGGGAGGTGTAATATTTCATGATTCAGCCATTAGAAGTCATAACCACCGTCCTGCCAGTGGGACAGACGCTCAGACTATCCATAAATGTAATAACACACAAACACAACCCTCTCTACTTGCTGCACATCATTGCAAAAGAACAGTTCTTATGAACAGATCTATACAAACCTCCTCAAAATCCCACCACAACAGCAGCCTCAATCAACGCATTCACCAGCTAAATGCCAATCGAAAAATCAGTAATCATAATCATGCTGCACATCATAGAAGCTGAACAGTTCATCAAGATATCACCAAACGCCCCAAGAAACGGTCTGATTACAATCCCGGAGGTCAGGACAATCCATATCCAGTCACAGAATTGGTCAAAAACAGGTTCATAGACCCATAAATGTCCATAAACAGCTTAAGCATCATTCAAATTAGCCGCAGCTGTGCTCATTCTCACTCAGTATTTCACTCAAGAAGTCTTCCACAGAGCTTCAATAAAAACAGCGATGGCCAAGTGAACCTCAGGTGGCCTCCAGTGCCCTCAGAGACTTCCATGGACAGCTCGGTCACACTGTCTGAGCTTCCATTCCATTTCATGAGCCAAAGATACGAGACGAGAGCTTGTTCTTCCCCATTCAGCCAGCAGGGGACGAAGCCAATTGCAATAGTTCTTGGAAATGTCTTGCGCTGCAGTTCGCCAACAAGATTCTGGATTCATCAAAATGCTGCTGCAAGCTGATTTAAGATGACAGACCTGCTTCTTATTATTTTAAAACTGATTATGTTTGTTGAAATAATCAAAAGCTATCGTCTTTTTTTTATCCCTGAGGTGATGAAGTCATCCCTAAGTGTGGCATTTCCAAACCACTTTGTACAAACCTGAGAATGTCCTAACACATGGCTGTAGCCTGTGAAAAACGTGAGTGAAACACTAATTTTCTAAGACAGATTTATAAAATCTGAGCCTTATTTAACTCAGCCTTCTGCTGCGGCCCCATTTTGAGCTCCAGCTAAAAGACAAAAACCTTGAGTGAGAGTAAAAACCTTCAATCTTCCATTGTTCAAACTTGCCAGTGCCAGAAGCACTTCCTGATTCACTCCTTCTAACTACTCAAGAAAGAGTTCAGTTTGTTACCGTTCAAACGAGACCAAACTCAGCCAGTTACTCCAAATGGTTAAAGACGTGGTGTTCAAGGTTCTTCGGGAGTGCGTTCATACTGAAGGGTTAGGAGGACACGGAGCATGAGTGAACCACAGTTACTGTCTTCAGCGTCACTCTCTTTGTTTCCAAACAGAATTATTTTGGCGAACGGTGTAAAACTGGATTGTAAAACTGAGCTACGTGTAAGCCAGTCTGGAAAATCCCACTGGAACAAGGCGTTCCCAAGGGAGGGCAACCAAGTGGAACCAGAGACCAGATTAACAGGATATTAGATCCTAGCAAGCCCCATGTTTGTAGTCCCCCTCACCCTTCAGACCCTCCCAACCTCCCCATCTTCTTACCGCCATTGTTGCTGTAGCCCATACAGTTCAACACCATCAGTAAATGAGGACGAGACATATGAGTTTACCAAGCACCAATGACCTGGTATCAACGCAGCCACACAGTGAGGCATCACCAGATGGTCACATGTCTGGTCAAAGCTTCATGACAAACGTAAATAAATAGTCAGGGAAATGAGGCATGTTGTGAATGTGCGGTTGATGGCAACACATTCAACCAGCTGAACGGCTGGGATGAACGAAGCCTTTCAATCAAGTAAAAGGAGCCTTCATCTGGTCGTGGAGGGGCCACTCAAGTCTACAAAAACGCATGTACTAGCACTTGTGTGTCCTGGTCGAGCGGTAATACCACAAAAAAACCCACTAAAGTTATTTGAGGAGTTAAAAGCTTTTCCTTACCGTCATTACATAGTGGTCCACCGAACGTAGTCATGCTGCAGTCACAGCTGAAGCCCTCCCACTGCTGGAGACACACCCCCTGGTTGGCACATGAGTCCTCCTGGCAGGTCGTACTGGGACCTGAACAACAGACAGTCAGCAACCGGGTCAGCAGGCACGTTCACTCCATGCCAGCAGTCAAATTATATGTCACAACAAACTTCCAAACAGCCTTCTGCATTCGCACTGGCACAGAAACGCTGCACTAACACACGAGCAGGATATTTGCAGTTCTTTCCACAAACACTGCGAAAAATGTCTGGATTGTCAACAGCCTGACAGACTGAACTCGCCATGAGTGTTCACCTGACAGACATGGACAAATACTGCATGACAACAAATACTGCATAACCAAATGTTTAGAGTTTCTCCTCAGTCGATGTGAGGGTCTGAGGGCAGAGGATGTTGTTATGATGCCATGTGAAGCCCTTTGAAACTGTTGGTGAAAACAGGCTCTACAAATAAAATTGCCTTGCCTTGCCAAATGCATGAAGTATTCTAGTTTTCATGCTCCCACTGAACTAGTCAGTAGTTATTAACTCATTTTAGATATTTGACAAGAAGAAGGCAGAAACCAGCAGCTCCATCTGCATGCAAACCACTGCCTGGGCCCTGCAATCCACATTTCCCCTCCCTCTCTTTCCTTGTGGAAACTGTTTGAGCGATCAATTTAAAATTTGTTGCATTTGCACCAGTACGTGGTCAAGCTTTGGTGTTGCTGTGCTGATATGCAGGGTCACCATTTTACGTTTCAAATGTAGTCTTGTCTTTCAAACGCTTGTCCCTTACTTCAGTACCACAGTGTTCAACAATTCGTCCTTGGTGCATCTCTCCATTAACTCTTCAGCTAAAGTCATTTCCACTCACCGACCCAAAGTAGAGGACAGTCAAACGTGGATGATCCAACCTTAAATCTAAAACAGGCTCAAAAAATGGTGGTCATCTTCCCAACTATCTGAGCCATTCCATCTGCCTTCCCCTGCCAGCGACCCTCCAGTAGCCACTCAGGCGTTCCGAGCTGAAGCATTCCACGAGTCAGCCCTGAACAGGACCCACGTCTAAACAGCGGGAAACATTGCCAAAACATATAATGCATAAAAATGACTGGCAGTTACAAAACAAAATGTGCTGAAGAAAACTCTCCAACAGCAGGACAAATATCAGGGAGAGTCCCCATCGGAAGCGACCGGATATTTCATTTTACTATCAAGAGTGATGAAAACGTCCCAGTCATCCCTCACAGGGGTTGGACCTCAGTCATCAACAGAAGCCAAACCACGAGCCCTGGCTTTGTCGTAACGCTGCTCAGAGTCCGAATGGAGGACAGGAGACCACATGAGTTCAATTACTGAACCAAAGATGAATTGAACAGAATCAGGAGCGATCGACAAGAATGAGCATGGAGAACTTGGAGTGGTTAACCCTGCACGTCATTTGATTTTTGCCTTCCACTACAGATGGAAACAGAAATGTTCCTTTTTATTTAAGAGGATAAAAAGATGTGTACGTAACACAGTATCAATGGGTTGGCGCAGTACCTGGTGGGTGTTATTCGGGAGGTGTCTAGGTTCTGCACAGGTGATTGAGAAGGCGTGTCAGGTGGAGGTGCTGCACCTGGAGCTCCTCCATCTCAGGGCTCCTCCTCCTGTATAAAATGGCTGCTCAGTCTTCTCTCTCTCTCTCTCTCTCTCTCTCTCCCATCCAGCAGGCAGGGTTTTGTTTGGGTGGATTACTTTGACTCACTCCACTACATTTACGCTCTCACACACTCCACGCCACTGATGACGCCGACCTACACACGTCACTCTACTGGTGGCACAGTTCCTCATTTTGGTCTCTGGATTCGTTGATGAAGCGGTGCGGTGTCCCAGCCTCCGTCTGTCCTCTGACCAGCGTCATGACAGTGTGTCTCCATCCTTGTGATTAATGCTTCTATTGTCTGTCAGTCAACAGACAGGAAGTTGCTCAGAGTGTCAGCTGACATCTAAGTTATTCTTGCTACCTTCACATCAATGCTGTTATTTTTTCAGTTTTCGGATGACCACTTCTGTGACATCACAAACCCACACAGCGCCTGCTGTGATGTCACACTTTGATTGGTTCTAATTTTGATTAACCTTCTTCTTTACTCTTGTCTGTGCTGTTCTGGTGCTTCAGCTGTTGAATACTACGGCGCCTCCAAGTGGCCAAAGCAGGAGAAACACAGATGGCCTCTCATGCTGCAAGCGCCTTTGAGTCTTGATGTGGGCCTGAACAAAGCCACTGAACTCAGGTGAGCACTGCTCTCTCTGCTCAGGACAGCTTCGTTTTGGTAGAAGATTCCTGTTCCGACTGTTCTGTATTAAACGCAGTCAACCACTGTTGCTAATGTTTATTCCTCTATTTTTGATGCTATGTTTGAGTTGAGAAAATCACAAAATTAACGCTAATTTTCATTTTTCTTGATATTGCAATTTTGTTACCATGTTAATTGTATCACAACTGAAATATTGAACACAATAATAACAATGTGGCTTCTTCACCAAATCAAGTGACACGCAATATCAAACTCATACAAATATATTTTCTGTCTCTGGAGCTCTGCAGAATTCGCCAGGATCTCAACATCAGGGCTCTATTTCATATTGAAGCACCAACGATGGGGTTCGTCTTTGGTAGCTGTAGCAACTGATTCAAAGTTTGCTTGCTGCTTCGTCAAAGCTGAAATGTAAAATGCAATTTTTGATGTTGAACGTGACATAATTTAGCATGATGAGACGTCCCTGTTTAAAACCTTCGGGATTGAGACACATGCATTTTCAAGAGGACCCATATTTGTGGTGTTATCTGATTAAAATTGAAGATAAGAAAAACCATTTGCTCTCTCTCACTCTCTCTCTCTGTCTCTCTCTCACACACACACACTCATTGATCGTGTTTGCAGGGTTTCTCAGGTAGCTGCTGACACAGTTACAGCTTGGTGTGTTCGTCATCCATCCATCGTCATCTTCTGCTTATTCCTACATATTAAGGGTCGTGGGTGGAGCCTATCCCAGCGTCAACAGGCGAGAGGCGGGGTTCACCCTGGACAGGTCGCCAGTCCATCGCAGGGCCAACATACAGAGACGAACAACCATTCACACTCACAGTCACACCTATGGTCAATTTAGAGAATCAATCAGCCTCGTCCCCAAATTGATGTCTTTGGACTGTGGAGGAAGCTGGAGTACCAGAGAGAACCCAGCAGGAACAGGGAGAACATGGAGACTCACCCAGAAAGACCCCGTGCCCGAGCCGGGACTCGAACCCGGAACCTTCTTGCTGTGAGGCCACAGTGCTGACCACTGCACCACCGTGCAGCCCCGTGTGTTCGTCATGATAATAATAATAATAATTTGTATTATGGTTGACTTGAGACAGACTACCACTGTGAAAAGATGAAATATGAAATAACAGTAAGAAATTCCATTTAATCACTGAGAAAGACTGAAGTTTGACTTGTGAATAAAAAACTGAAATTCATGCAGCTTTCATCTTGTGAGTATTGTAGGACATAAACCATGAGAAACCACAACGTGGCTCATAGGTTAATGGAGGAAACCTTCGAGATGAGAACCAAAGTTTTGTCCAATAAGAGCAACATGAGAGTGGGAGTGGAATGGGAGCCCATGGAGGTTCACTGGGCAGTCCCCTGGGGGGCGCTGGAGAGGTGGGGGGCATTGCAGATGCAGAGAGGTGTGTGTGTGGGTGGGGGGGTATCAAACACACAAAGCTAATATCTACCTTGAAAATTAGCTTTCATCAATGAAACTTTTGTTGGCACGGCAACAGGAAGGAAGAGGAAAGTATAGCAGCTGTTAGTGGAGCAGCGAGATGTCAGACATAGAAGAAGAGAAGTAGAGATCAGTGCAGCCCGCCATGACCCCCCTCCCCCCCGCGCCCCCCGCCACCGAAATATTCGAATGAATGAATGTGTGTTAGCCACGACGCTCAGTCTGACAGTCTGAGATCCTCCCAGCTGTAACTGTGTCAGCAGCTACCTGAGAACCCTGTAAACACAATCAATGAGGGTGTGTGTGTGTGTGAGAGAGAGAGAGAGAGCGAGAGAGAGAGAGAAAGAGAGAGAGAAAGAGAGAGAGATTCATTCTGTGCGGCACAAAATGAAGGTGGTGAATTGTATTACGTTTGTTATAACCTCAATAGAAGGAATTCAACTGGAGGAGCGGCGCTGCGGCGTGAGTCAGATACTGTCTGTGGTTGTGGGCCACACATTAGACTGAGCAAATGATATTCCTGCATGCAACAAAGGCTTCATACATAATTCAAAATGATTGCTTCTGGCAACTCTCAGATCCAGAAGCATGCATGGAGCAAAACAGAATGGGGATCAAATGGGAAATAACACTTGCAGTACAATTATGGTCCAGCGAATAATCAGATGACGGCCGAGTGGCAACAGGGTGATGGTCTGTGGAGGAGCTCAACGCGACCAACACATACACTTTTAGGGTGTTGAATTACGGGCCACAGCTTGGCAGTGTGGATGCCTTAGTGGGCGGGTTCAACTTGCGTAAACATGTGTGTGTTTGTGTGTCATCTCCACATATTTTGTGCTACTGTGGGGAAAAGAGATCTTAGGGCAATGAGAAAGACCCTCAGCCTTTATTGGCTGAAAAAGAGAGTTTGTCCTGGAAGAACTCATCCAACAATCACCAAACCGGTGACACAAATCCATCCTGATGCTCAGTGAGGACAAAGGACATCTGGAGGCAGCAGTGTCTCACAGTGAGCTGGCAGACGTCTCACCTTCACATCCTCTCTCGATCTGTCCCACACAGTCCAGAGCGTCAGACATCAGGTCGGGGAGCCGCCCGTTCAGATCCACTGAGGCCAGGCAACCTTGGAATCCCTCCTTAGCATGCACCAGTTTGGGCAGCTCCTTGTACATCTCTTTGGCCACTCCACCAATGTACAGGTTACCTGTGCAGAGATGAATAGCAATACTGACCCCTGGTGGACACAGAGAGGTGGTACCTCACATGCTGAATCATTGTATATGGCGCATGGTTTCTGACAGCTTCAGTCAAAAGTGGGTTTTCTTCTCGTTCCCTCAGGTGAGTGTTGATCCCTGAGTGGGAGGATGATGAAGCTGACAGAACTTTTCACATTCATGAGTGGAGCTGTGAATCGTGTCTGTGCTCAGAACATCTGATGTGAAGTGTGTAAGAGTTTAATGAGTCCAGCAGTGACATGTGACATAACAAATACTTGCATCATCGAGAAGATTTAACGAGGAAGAAGAAAAGTAGGTGGCCTTTCCATGTGACGGTCATAATTCTTTTTGCGCACCACGATGGCAGACACGGTGACGGTCTGACACGGTGGCTCAGTGAGTTGCAGGCATTAATACGAGTGGGGAGGAGCATTGAGACCTACGCTGACAGACCTCCAGCTCGTTCAGTGCTCACACATTCTATGTAGAAAGGGTGCACGTATCATCTGCTGTGTCATATGTCTTTAATGGTCTTTAATTATAACAAAATGCGGGGACCAGCGTCATTTTAAACCTCAGACCAACGATCTCCATCTCTGATGGACGTCACAGCTCAACTCACACTCAAATCTGGAGTCCTGAGCTCATTTCTATTCAAGGTACCTCCATGTTTTTGACAGGAATAGATTCTGTCTGACCTCCCCATCACACACACACAGACACACACAGACACACAGACACACAGACACACACACACACACACACTATGGGGCTGGAGGGTGTCTCAGTACTGGATGGCGAGAGCAGGCTATCTCCTACAATATTTATCGCCAAAGCGACGCGCCATGGTAGCTACCTACCCTTCAGGTCCAGGTTCTTGGCTCCTGTGGTGATCTGTGTGGTGATCTTGGTGTCAATTTTGACTGTGTGGAGGTTGTTGGTGTCCCTGGAGATGATGACGTTGTGCCAGTGGTTGTCATTCAGAGGCTTATTGGAGTTGCCTTTGATCAGGTGGGCGCCGTTTCCCAGGTCGGACACATAGTGCAGGTACCTGGAATCAGCCACGGAACGACAGCAGTCAACACAGGCTAGTTCCGGTAGTCAAGTCATGTCGCATTTACTTTCACATTATTTGCCACCAGTCTTGATTTAGCAGAAAACATCAGATCAACAAACAAAGACGTCGCAGTTTATCGACCCTTTCGACGCATAGAAGTTCCTGTTTGTTCTGCAGCTCGTAGAGTCTCAGGAGCTGCAGCTGCATGATCCACTGAACAAAGCTTCTGGGCTGAGCTGAACAAATTAGTCTTTAATTCATTGGTTTATGGGCAGTTTATGATTTGCATGCCCATTTTAATTAAAATGTAGGACTTTAATGTTGTGCAGACTGAATAATACCTATAACTTCAGGCATGACTTAAAAGAAGGTCATTCTATAGCTGCGTTCTAGCAATAAGAAATCCTCGTTGAGTTGATTCCCTTTTATGTCGGCTATTTGTTATGGCTTCATGGAGATGAAGAAGAGCAGTAATAGCCAGAAGCTCTCCGCAAATATTCTGCTTTAGAGGTGATAAGAAAAGAATTGGAATTCTCCAAGTCAGAAGCATAAAAGCTGTCAAGAATTAAGTTCCTGGAACTGTCACACGGCACGAGGAGCTGCATTGTTCGAACCAAAACCCATCTGTAGGGTTTCCTGCCGTAAACAAACACCAAGCAGCTCAGTTTAAAGCTTGTCATGGTGTGTGAGAGTGAGTGTGTGTGAGTGTTGTTTGTGAGTTGTCTTGCATGTGTGTGTGCGTGTGTGTGTGCAACATGATTTCACAGTTTTAACCCCGTGCCCTCTGTTCATTGGTCATTCATGTCATTTCTCTCTTCAAATGTGCCAAATAAATGGAAAACACCGTTGGACCGTTCTCGTCTTCCTCTTCCTGCACTGAGGGGCCGGTTTTGCTGTCTGATGTTCACCAGTCCCTCTTACCTATCAGAACCCATCGCACCCTCCGCACCTCCAGCTCCACCACTCCTCTACAGCCTCACTACAGACCGGTCACCACGGGAGGTCGGGCCGTCAGCTCGCCGCTCCTCCATTGACTCCTGTAAGTCTCTCCTCATGACCCACACTTTTAAAATCGCCTCCAAGGACTTGCTATGATTTTTCTTAGCTCTTTTCTTTTTCCCCTTCTTTATTGTGAAGTGCATTGGGTCCTAGAAATGTGCTATACAAGATTGATTTATTGAAAGGGTTATTATTATTATTATTATTGTCCCACCCCATCCATCACGACTCTGGTGATGCATGGGGAGTCGAGGACATCTGCTGTTCCACATTTGGGTGACAGCGGCACTCGTGCTCTATCACAGCGCTGCCTTTCTTCACGCCTTTTCTCCACAGTTTACCTAAACACTCGTCCGCTCACCCTTTGACCAGCTCCACCACGATGAAGTCATTTCCATCCCCGCTGTTATAGAGGATCAGGCCATCTGAGGACGTGGTTTTGAACTGGAAGAAGAGGTGCATGGAGTAGTAGGCCTGCAGCGTGGTCAGCGTCACGTAGCTGGAGCGTGACTTGAAGGTGACGGGATCAGCAATGATGTTCTTGAAGCCGATCATGGCGTTGAGCTCACAGTAGTCGATGTCCCCATTTTTACACAGGTCGATGTAGGCCATGCCATTGAAGGAGAGACTCTGGAGGTGGCCGATGAAGTTGGACGGCACCATGGACATGAATCGCTTCTCCGTCACGATGCCCGTCTCAATGTTATGGAACTCCAGTTGGGTGTGGTCACCCGCCATTTGACCTTTGATCAGCAGGAGTGGGGTGGGGGGTCAATAATTACCTTCTTAATATGACAGAAACACCGTTTAATAGTACCGCTACTCTTCATTACCTCTGCCAAGGAGGTCATGTGATCTCCAGCTGTTTGTTAGCAGGATGTTTCAAAAACTACTGATTTCGTCTGGTTTCAAGACAGGTAAGATCACAAGGAACTGGGGATAAAGGTTTGGAGGGGATCTGGACCACATTGTTGACCCTGAAGACTGTTGGAGGTCGTTGGCAGGACACAGATGTTACAGTGCTTTTGGGCAATTCATAAACAAATTTCCATCAAATCCCTTGAGTCCGTGTGACAGGTAGGCAGAAGAGCGCTTCTGCTCCTGACGTCTCTTCATCACATTCTACATCTGTGACAGACGGACTTTGAAGACACCATGTTCAAGTGCTGAATACATGTAGCCTCCTGGGCAGAGGTCTACTCCGACTACTACTACTACTACTACTACTACTACTAAATACCCCCCCAGCAGAGCGGTACCCTCAGTACTAGTACTCTACATCATCTGTGTTACAGGGATGGAGGAGTTCAGTACCTTCCACTGGCGGCAGATCATCTACGGTCAGTTTCAAACTCTTCCCCCTCCTGAACACACGCACCGTGTGCCACTCATTATCGTTCAGATTCTGACCAGCAAAAATAGTCTCCGGACCTTTGCCTGCAGAACAGTCCAAAGATGGGTTAACACACAAGACAGGCTGAAACATGGAGAGTTAGAGAGACATGAGAGGCTCAGCTGACTTCATGAAGGTTAGTTCAACACCATTAGAAAGAACACTGGCTTACACTGGCAGTTGAGAGGACCCGAGCATGGCTGCGTTAGGGTTACCAGCAGCTCTCACACTAACTGCTTTTACTGAATCAAAGAAACATAGCAAAGTAAATCTCTGTACAGCTGGTTGGATCATGTCTTTCACTTGTATCTCACCACTTGGTGGCAGCAGATAACCTTGAAAAAGCTGTAAGACGCAGCATGGCAGAGCTGAGCAACCCTCTCCATCTTGTTTACCTGCAACCTAGAGTCTCCCTCACGTGCACCACACTGAGGAAATACTGAGCAAACCGGCCAACTAGAGGCCACGTGCGTCTACCCACGCGGGTCGCGGCAGAGAGGCTCATGTCCCTGGAAGAGCAAGAAATACAGAATGTGATTTTCATCATCTCCCTTGAAAATGACGGGGCGTTTAGTTAAAGCAGATATCAGATCGCTGATACCGGTAACCCTGACAACTGGACACTGATTATTCAGCCACGTTGTGCTTTGATGGAGTCCATAAAAAGTCAAATTTAGTTGAATAAGATTAACATTAAAAACACTGCCAACCTTTGATTCAAGCCCTCAGTCAACCCTGAAAGCTGCGTTGTCATTGAGCGTGAACAGAATCAGCAGCACTGAATCGCAGAAATCCCCTGCAAGATGCACTCCTGCATCTACAAATTCCCATGTCTTTCCAATTGGGGCATCAAGCTTTTAATGCCACCCCTGAATCCCTACATGCGCAGCTGCTGGGCACCCGGAACCAGACGGGTGGCCGTATTTACCCCCCCAGGCTCTGGATACCTCTCCCGCTGTGGGGAGCCTTGCAGACGGGGGCCAGGTCCATTCTCCTCAACCCCTTTATGCCTATTTATTTCCCCCTTTTTTCTGCAGTCTTCAAAGTTCCGATGCAATGTGTATGCAAATGTGAGAGAGCCAAAGTACTGGGACACACGCCATCTCAGAGTCGCAGTTCTGCTTTGTAAGCACTAAACAGCAGGGCGGGATTGAAACCTGACGACTGGCGAGGGATTAAGGAGCGGAGATATGAAATAATGGGATGGAGTCAGACTTGAAAGTATACTTGATCTTTGCCTTCCCTCATCCTGTCCTTGCTGCTCTCCAAGGAGGGAAGAAAGCAAAGTGGAAAAGAGGTCATTGGTATTGACAGCACACTTCTCCCCACCGCCGAGCCTTGGTTTGGGCTCATAGCCACCGGCTGTAGGACAGACATGGACAGCCTTTAGTCCAGCCATGTCTCTGGCCCTCACTGATGGCGCTCTAGCTGCAGTGATGGATCCGCTATGATCCCTTCCTGCCTCATTGACTTCAAGCCCCAGGGACCAGTGTAGCACGGGGCAGCAAGAGAAGATGTGATTATCCAGTCAATCAACTCTGGCTGGCTGGATGACAAGCCAGACACCGGCGGTGCCGGCCGGCCGGCCCGCTGGGCTGCTCCTGCTGGATTACTGTCACAGCTCACACCAAAGCCAGAGCGTTGGCCTCAAAACTCATTTTGAAAATGTTGAAACCAGCAGAGGTTTAAGTGGCGTTAATAAATGTAACCTTCCCGACGAATGTGCTGCTCCAGGTGAAAACGCCTCCAAGGAGGGTCTCAGTTCCTCTGTGCGTCTGCAGCCAGACGTGGATCAGGACAGCAGCCCGAGCCGAGAAACAGCCGGACCTCTTTAACAGACCTGTTTTTGTGATGTTGGGTTTGTTTGAGGTGAGTTCTGTGCTCTGTTACAGGCTGAGAACACGTCAGGGGAACAGCTTGGTGTAAGTGCACCCCCACCCACTGTTGGCAGCAGCCAACATCTTCGCCTCTTCAGTAAAGAAACTCGGTGCAGCCACCAAGAGCTTCACCCCACACGCTGGAAGACATCAAGACCCAGAGGTGATTACTCCAAATAATATGATCGACATTTGATGATGAACGTTTAATGCTTAAAAATGCTGTCAAACATTATAATGTGAGAATCATATTTAAATCCCCTTCATCAATAAAACCTGACAAGAATGTGAGCAAACACACAGGTGTTGTCAGTCCACCGGTCAGCCACACCCCTGTTGTAGCTGGTGCTGATGCAGCGGTTCCTGGGAGGGTCCACGCATGGGCAGGACTTTGGAGCATTTCGTTTCATCATTCCCTGTATAACAGGAAAGTCACAAAATCTGCTCAAAAAAATTCAGTCTTTGTTTCAGACTATTTTAAACTCACAAGCACAAAAGAGAGAGCAACTAAACTGTCGTGCTCGACGCTCCGAGGAAGATCTGGTCGCCGCGTTTCCATTGAGTCTGGACTTGAATCATTTTTTGTATTTAGCTGGAGAAAGTAGGTGATTTTTAATCCAGCATGTCAGACACCCGTGTGCTCATAGGACGACCCGATCAAGACAAACACAATCATCAATGAGTGGAATGACAACGCTTTGTTTGTCTGGATCCTACAATCCACCGCCATCCCGTCAAAGCTGTGAAACAAAGACAAACGTGTCAATATCGCGCATGTCTGCGCTAACACACCTAGCTTCAATCCCCCTCCTCATCTATCATTTCCAACATGCACAAGGGAGCAACATCCATATTGAAGATGCTCTTGCAGCTCTCCCACACCAAATACGTCAGATATGAAAGATTCATGTGTGGATACGATCGGTTGTAAGAGAAAAACGGCTGCTCTAAAAGGTCATGGCAGACTAATCACATAAAGTTGCTCCCTCACGCTAACACGACGCCACTGTAAATCCTAATTATGTTCCAGTTCAAGCTAATGAATCATACAGAAGCAGAAAGGCATATGAGATATTTTTACTTTGCAGTCATTCAGGGCCTGTTAGCAGTGTTTAAGTGGAAGTGGCAGTGTTTTCTCCAGACAGCTCTGGGCAGCCCCGGGGAGCCGGGGCCCTAATTGACAGTGATGTGTTCTTTGAATCGCTGCTGAAACTCCTCGTCCACTGAGCTGACCAGAGCTGCAGCGCCTGACAAGACACATTAATTAACACAGGAAAAAAAGGGGGACAAAAATAACAATGCAGGGAAATAATCATCATTAAACGCCAACTCTCAGTGAGTGCGAATGCAGTGGTAACAGCTCTTTCCAAGAACTTCATTTAAACATTTTGTTCTGACACATTTGGGTCTGGATCCTTTAAAGGAGGACCTGCTGCTCCTCCTTGCTGCCTCCATTTTACCTGATATTTCTTCTATTTACTTCAACATTTACAATCACTCTTCTAGTAGAAGAAGGAATTCATTTTTACGGTATATCATATATAATTCATAGCACCATGCGCAATGTTTGTCCACATTATACACACGATTATTGTCTTTTCATTTTAAAGTAATACTTTAAACCGAAAAGTGTATTTTGCCTTTCAGGTTCTAAACTATCAATATGTCCGCCAGAGTACCTTTGTTCTGTGGAGGTTTGGTTCACACCAAAGAAAGAAGAGTGATGATGATGCTGACATCACGAAACTTGCTAACATGTTTCTCCCTCCTGCTTCACTTCTTATCGTCTCCAGAATGCAGGAAGATCCAGCCAAACACACTTGTTTGAAGCTAATGGAAGCTGAGGCTAACAGCCAAACTCTCCAGGTCGTCTGATGTAATCCAGGTCTCCTTGATCCAGAAACAGGAGCAGGGATCCACTAACACTTGGACTTGAGACTAGAACTTCCTCAATAAAACCAAACCATTACAAACTGTACTTTCCAGGTGAAGTATCACTTTAAAGATGCAGTTTTTTGAGCAAATTCACATCTTATTATACCAATCGCCCTTTGCCTACCATGAGTACCAGTCTTCATGACGACAAGCCAGAGTGGACATCTTAAATAAAGCGGTCCAACGTGTTAAGTATCAGAATGAGAGCAACGTTGGGGGGGCTCACAGGTAATGAACCATGATGACCTTCTGAGGCACTGGATCAGGGAACTGAAGCGCGAGCGTTTTATTTACATACACAAACAACAAGCAGTGTGAACGCAGCTATTTAGCATTTAGAAAGGTGTTAAGGAAGGCTGGCTCACACAAGCCTGTCTAGAGGTCACGGCACAAGAGTGTGTGTGAATGTGGAAATGAGTGTGTGTGTGTGTGGGGGGGGGGGAGGTTTTGAACGTCACATCAGCCAATGACCTTCGAGTCCTGCACTCCAAACACAGAGACATCTTGCAGTGCAGCGTTCCACACCTGCTCCACACGAGGGCAAAGGTACGGCGACGGTTTGATGCCAACCGATGTTTTCTGAGGTTTGTAGGGACGCACCATACTCTCAACACACACACACACACACACACACACACACACACACACACACACACACACACACACACACACACACACACACTCTCGCCTGCCATGAACTATTCTCAGCCCCTCCCTCCCCCTCCCTCCTCCTGCTCTGTGAGGCAGTTTAATGAGAATAATAAAATCACACTCTGTATTTCCTCCCCTCCTTAAATGGCCTCATCTGTTTAAACACAGCGCCGCCTTCAGAGGAACTGCAGCGAGGCCAGGCCAGGACGCCACGTGTGTCTGTAATACCCGAGCACGCTCTTTGCGTCCCTTCAGCTTAATGGGAAACAAATCAACAGCCAACCTGATTATTGAGGTTTTCTTTCCACTGCCTTACAAGTGTGTGGACTGATGGATGTGCAGATGAGACACTTGGAGAGAGCGCGCGTGTACACGGACGTCAGTAATCCAAGATGGACCCGATGAGGGCGGAATAAACAGCGCGTTCTGACCATTGCAAAGGTCAATATCAGGATTAAGGATCTGATCTGACTCTCATGACTGACGTGTGGTGTCAGCATGTTTCCACCTTCGTCACATTGTGGAGTCCAATCAGGCTTCGCAGCATTTCTTACACATACAGTGACGACTGTCATGTGGGCGTGTCTTCAGTCAGTAGCCGGACGGTACGATGTATACAGGAAGATGGAACATCCATGTCCATCCACCCATCTTAGTTGAAATGTTGTCTGATTTACAATGAAGCCCTCGTTCGTTGGTGTAACTTCAAACCTGGGTGAGGGCGGGGCTATGACCAGGACTTGTGACATCACAGACAAAGCCAACCTTGAGCTGATATTCAGTATCTATAGTATATATATATATATATAGTATATATAGTATATATAGTATATATATACTATATATATACTATATATATAGTATGACGTGTCAGCTGAAGCTGAGAATGACGATCAGAGAAGCAGGAGACCACTGAGTCCAGAGTTTGATCATCTATTGTGTATTATTATCATTATTATTATTATTATTATCATTATCATTATTATTATTATTATTATTATCATTATTATTATTATTATTTTCATTATTATTATTGTCATTATCATTATTATTATTTTTTATTATTATTATTATTATTATTATCATTATTATTATTGTTATTATCATTATTATTATCATTATTATTGTTGTCATTATTATTTTTATTATTATTTTTTTATTATTATTATTATTATCATTATTATTATTGTTATTATCATTATTATTATCATTATTATTATTGTCATTATCATTATCATTATTATTATTGTTATTATCATTATTATTATCATTATTATTATTGTCATTATTATTTTTATTATCATTATCATTATTGTCATTATTATTATCATTATCATCAGCATTATTATTATTATCATTATTATAATCAGTATTATCATTATTATTATCATTATTATTATTGTCATTATCATTATTATTATTGTCATTATTATTATTATTATCATTATCATCAGCATTATTATTATTGTTATTATCATTATTATTATTGTCATTATTATTATCATTATTATTATTGTCATCATTATTATTAGTATTATTATTGTTATTATTATCATTATCATAATTATTATTGTCATTATTATTATTATTATTATCAATATTATCATTATTATTGTTATTATCATTATTATTGTTGTTGTTGTATTAAGCTCTTGACCTTGTGTGATGTCAGATATTCATCAGAATCTATCAATCAAGGCTGCTTGACATCTAGAAGAACATCTAGAAGAACATCTAGAAGAACATCTAGAAGAACATCTAGAAGAACATCTAGGAGCCAAACATGAGTGTCCAGAGAGAGAGAAGAAGAGGAAATGTGAGCAGTGACTTACTGGAGGTACAGTTAATCCTGACACAATCTAGATGGGGAAGAATAGATGAGAGATAAATTCATCTTTCAACGTTACAGCTGCAGACATCATCACAACACACAGTCCACCTGTCTGGGGACACACACATGGACGCTGTCCACCGTCTGAGGCCCTGAGCCGCGTCACACTCTGGTTCACACCCCAGTCCTCTGCCTAGATACCCCTGTGGAGGCCCTCCCTTTTACAGTGTTCATCTGTAAAGCCCCACTACACATACACATTATATGCACACTATACACACATTTCTTGGTCTCCATGACAGCATCGGACGGTGGTCAGGGTCAGGCAGGGCCAGTCGGGGGATTGAGATTCTTTACATCTGGTGCATTTGAGTGCTTCTGTCTGTACAGGACGCTCAGTCCTGTATTCATTCACCTTCATCGTCACATATTGTAAAAGCTCCATATCTGAACTAGGACTTCTTCTGAGGGCTCCATAAACAAAGCCAGCAGCGATGGATTAAGTATTTGTAGGTACTTTGCTGGTGTATTTTATTCTACCCCTCAGATGCTAACACTGCTAAATAACAGCGATCGTTCCTCTTCAGATTTACCGTTTACTATTCATAAGTCATCCTCTGAAGTACGGTGTACGATCACTACCCAGTATTATATAAAGCTTATTATATATTGATATATTATACTGCATCAATTATCCTACTACATAATGATATATTATGCTGCATCAATTATCCTACCACATCACGTTTATGTGGTTCCTTCCCTCTCTGCTCATGCAGAGATAGGTGACCCAGATCAGACCCCTCCCTCCCTCCCAGTTGGCCCTGCCTGTCATGTGTTGTCAACCACAGCAGAAAAGTGGTAGCAAACAGCCAGAGACCAACACTTGCCCAGCCTCACAGGGAACGCTCGGCTCTTTGAAGGAAGGACGAGGGAGACGGGCTTCAAGGGCTGATGGCTGGGAACCGACTCAAAAATGTGTCAAAGATAATTCAGAAGGAAAAGCAAACATGGTGACCTGTTGTGTTCATCCCAGGGCATCTTTGTGTAGATGCAGTGATCTGTCTTGTCAGCCCTGTCAGTGTGTGGCGCTGTCGTCCTCCATAGCAGATGACGTCCTGCTGCGTGACAGCAGACTGTCTGCTTTGTATGCAGCGCTAAACGACGCTGCTTAGGGAACCCATTTGTGCTTAGCCAGTGGAAAGGAGAAATAGATGGCTATCATTTGTGTGCTACTGCTCTGTTTGTGAGATATCAAACTTTCACAGGCATCATTGGATTCTCCTGATCAAATACATAAATTTGTCTTCACACACAAGAATGTCTTTAATTTTGCCCTGTCTTTTCTGTTGAGACGAAGGTGCATGCATGTGCTTGTGCGCTGTCATGCATCCGCCTCGAGTGACGAATGATTTTCAAACAGCATGAGAGCAGAGCAGTCACTGGCCACAGTTCAGGTCTGCATGCCCTTGTAGGTCAGTGCTGATCGCACAAACACACTTCATCTTCACGGGAGGACATGAGTGATAACCGAGTGTATTTGCAAATGAAACAGCAGTCCACAGGGAAGACTACACACACACGCACGGATGCTGGTGTGAGGCGAGCTGATGAGAGGGTGCCGAGCATTCCCTGCTGGCCGATGGCAGCTGTGTGCTCCACTGGCAGTGAGCAGAGAGCCGCAGACTCTTGCCATTGAAAGTTTTCACACCATCTCCTTCTATTCAGAAATGTGAATATCTAGCAGGGTACTGTGTGAGCTGTGTGCATGTGGCTATGTGCATTGGAATGAGTTGTCAAGCTTCATTTAGTTTCATTTGACACATGACTTTGCTGCTGCAGTCGGTGTCTGACCGAGGCGTTACCTAAATTGACAGTCAGGCGGACGCGGCCGCTCTCCAGCTCTAGCCGCAGCGTGTCTGCAGAGTCCCGAGAGGTGGTGGTGATGAGGATGCCGTAGGCTCGCTGGGACCGGAAACGCAGAGACACATCTTCGGCTTCAGTGTGCATCACCAGTGGCAGCTGGACCTTCATAAACTTGCTGCCATCGTAGCTGAGGATGGTTGCCTCTGCAGAGAAAGAGGAAGAGGAGGGGTCAGGAGCAGGGGGCTGTCGCTTCAGCTTCGTATCATGTTGTGGCTCTAATTTAACCATGTGGCTTTCAAGCTTCATGAAAGAAACACACAAAGTGCCAAAGGGATGAGGTATTTCTCTACCACAGCAGGAAGTTAGCACGTACTTGGACATGAACTTGAAGTATTCAGTTGTGTTTTTTATCTTTTGTTTTATGCCTTCCTGCCCATGGACTGCAGATGGAAATGATCTATTTAGCTATACTTTGAGTCAGGGCAACTTCTCTCATTTTTATGGAGATGAATGTCCTTTTACATGGTCCCTGAATAAATAAATCTAAACATATGACAGGAATGAGGTATTTTTGTAGTCAACAGGAAGTCAGCATCTCCATGGGTTCCCTCAACTAACAGCCAATGGGATTTTTCTTTGTGTGCTTCGGGGAGATACTTGTGGCTCTCAGACAGCAGGTCCATGCAACAATTAAAGTATTTAAATTTCTAAAATGGATCACCAGGGTTGATACAAAACTCACTGAGTGACCCAAAAATGACACGAACACAGACGCAGTGTGTCACCTAAGATGCAGCCAGTTTGCGTAAGCACTTGTCACCAGTGTTGCATTACAATGTGCCCTACAACTGCCAGCTGCCACATCTCCTGCATGCCACTTTAGGTGGCATCCTACATCTTAAAAGCCAGACTGATGCTGTGACAGGTGTGGGGAGAAGGAAGGTGTGCTAATGCAAACATCATGGTGTATCAATTAAGACCGACGAATCAAAAGAAGGAACTCCAGCCTACTAAAACAATACATGGGTTTTGTGGTGAAAAAGCATCCAGGTTTTTTATATCTACAACTGACAAATTGAAATTTATTATTGAAAAAATATCAACAGTGGCAGATTTGTATTTGTCAGTGGAGCTTGAATATTGATTGTCTGCTTTGGAGTACTGCTTTTACTGCGAGTCTGGAGGAACTCCGGGATTGTTTAACGCTGGCAGGAGTTTGTGGCAGCATTTCCGGGAGCGTAACTAAACCACAACCCAATAACAAAGCCATTAGGGCTTTTGCAGAGCTGAGACGATAGAAGCTGACTCGGAGGGAAGGGAGGTGGCGCGTTGTTGGCTGATAGGGTATCAATGCACACACACCACCTCATCATCGCTTCCTCGTCACACAGAGCCAATGTCACATCCATCCCCCGTGGCGACTCCGTCACATTCCTCACCCAAATCCAATTTCTCCACGCCCTCCTGGGGTGTGCAGCAGATGACAGGGGTGTGTGACAAACGAGGCCCCGCTGCTAAAATGTCTAGTTCCAAGCCGGCAGCTCTGGCAAGGAGCTGCAGTGGCTAGGACAAACACAGCCAGTCAGTTCCCAACACGCCTTCTGTTCTACTCCAGATGTTTCACTGAGCCACGTCAACATCTTCTCATGAGGAACCTTGTAGCAAATACAAATTAACAATCCATGCATTGGACAGATGATGGATGCACAGATTGATGGATGGATGGATGGATGGATGAATGGAAGGACAGATGGATGGATGGATGGATGGATGAATGGACAGATGGATGGATGGATGCACAGATTGATGGATGGACAGATGGATGGAAGGATGAATGGAAGGACAGATGGATGGATGATGATGCACAGATGGATGGATGCACAGATGGATGGATGGATGGATGGATGGATGGATGGACAGATGGATGGATGGATGGATGGATGGACAGATGGATGGATGGACAGATGGATGGATGGATGGATGGATGAATGGACAGATGGATGGATGGATGCACAGATGGATGGATGGACAGATGGATGGAAGGATGAATGGAAGGACAGATGGATGGATGGATGATGATGCACAGATGGATGGATGCATGGATGGATGGATGGATGGACAGATGGATGGATGGATGGATGGATGGACAGATGGATGGACAGATGGATGGATGGACAGATGGATGGATGGATGCACAGATGGATGGATGCACAGATGGATGGATGGATGGATGGATGGATGGACAGATGGATGGATGGATGCACAGATGGATGGATGCACAGATGGATGGATGGATGGATGCACAGATGGATGGATGCACAGATGGATGGATGGACAGATGTATGGATGGATGGAAGGACAGATGGATGGATGGATGGATGAATGGAGAGATGGATGGATGGAAGGACAGATGGACGGATGATGGATGCACAGATGGATGGATGATGGATGGATGAATGGAAGGACAGATGGATGGATGATGGATGGATGAATGGAAGGACAGATGGATGGATGATGGATGGATGAATGGAAGGACAGAATGATGGATGATGGATGCACAGATGGATGGACGGAAGGACAGATGGATGGAGGGATGGATGGATGGATGGATGGATGGATGAATGGAAAGACAGATGGACAGTTGGATAAATGGAAGGACAGATGGATGGATGGATGGATGGAGGGATGGATGAATGGAAGGACAGATGGATGGATGGATGGATGGATGGAGGGATGGATGAATGGAAGGACAGATGGATGGATGGATGGATGGATGGAGGGATGGATGGATGGATGGATGGATGGATGGATGGATGGAGGGATGGATGAATGGAAGGACAGATGGATGGATGGATGGATGGATGGAGGGATGGATGGATGGATGGATGGATGGATGGAGGGATGGATGGATGGATGGATGGATGGAGGGATGGATGGATGGATGGATGGAGGGATGGATGGATGGATGGATGGATGGATAGATGGATGGATGGATGGAGGGATGGATGGATGGATGGATGGATGGATGGATGGATGGATGGATGGATGGAGGGATGGATGGATGGATGGATGGATGGATGGATGGATGGAGGGATGGATGGAAAGTGTAATCAGCAGCAAAATGTATTAAAAGCTTTATGTTTGAATCTTATTATTAATTTGCACCTGCCTGAAGGGGGAGTTGCCCCCCTCCCCCCTCGGCAGTGGGACAAATCAGATTTTTCATTTGCCATAAAACATCTGCCAGAGGCGTTTGGAGAATGTATGTTCAACATCCATAACAAACAAGAAGAAATGGCTCAGAGAGATCATAAATAATTCACTTGCGCTCGTGTCCTCCTCGCCGCAGCCTTCTCTTAGCGCACACAGTCCAGGATGTAAACTCACTCCCCATTAAATATGTGAAAATATTCTGCCAGCTGAGAGGATTTCTGGAGACGGGAAGCAGCTCAGCGTGTGCAGAGAAAAACCGCTGGCCAACCCTCCAATGACCATGCAGCAACTTCATTAGTGCTGCAAGACGAGAGCGAAGCCTCATGGACTGACGCCTGCGGCAGCTGCATCCCCGCCAGAGCCAAGACAGCAGCCCTCAGGGACAATTACAGGAAAATGACTATTGGTTCTTATGAGTGACACGTTCATTGTCAGCCTTTCATTATGCGATGACATTCTCTTAGCAAGAGCTCTTTCAGAAATTCCACATCAAAAGGCAGACTTCTTCTGGCAAAGAACAAAAAACTCCTATAGGTTTCAGAACGTACACAATTCCTCCGCACACGGTTAGAAACCGTCACTCTGACTCAACGGCCATGAGACGGATGGAAGATTAAGTTTGTTTATTTGTTTATTTCATGTTTCTATTTCCTGCAGAGGTTACAGTGGATGCTGGTTGCTCATTCACAGACCATGCACCTAAATGACTGAGCACCATCTGTTATTTTCCAACCACCAGGTGAAAAGGCCCCCACTCTGACACACCTACAAAGACACAATCAATCAATAAATAGATTGATTGAAACCTGTTTTTTTTTTAATCTGAGGACAACGAGAAACTTACAGTTACTGTTCCTGTCCTGTAATAATCAACTACCACAACCTTAAAACATACAATCAAACATTTCAATAAGGGCACCAGTCAGCAGGTAAAACTGCTCGTATTATTGATACTGACAATTTTAACGGATCAGAACTTTTAGGATTCACACCTCAAGGTACATCACAAGACTGCATTTCACACCCAAACAAAGAAAAGCTTAAGCTTGTGAAATTACGCTGGTGACCAGACAGCCACATGGATGTGTGTTGTAGTGATGTACGTGAATGCAACACATGGAGTGGGGGCGCGCTCGTGGCGTGTGTATGTGTGCGACCGAGAGTGCGTGCGAGAGACGTGAGAGATACGTTATATACTGCTCTGCAAGTTGTGAATAAAAGCGACGTTAAGACCAAGTGACGACTGGCTGGTGATTAACGTGACGTGTTTGGCCCACACGTGTTCACTCAGCATACGTGTAGGAACTTCTATACTGATCTCCAGCATTTCCTCTATTCCAGGTAAATCTGCAGGTAAAGATGTGGATGTGTCACATCTCATTAGGCAGCACATACATGTGCTGCAGCGCACCATCTGGTAGGCTGCCTTCACCTTAAACCGCAAGACTAATATTTGGGCTAATTAGCAACTGGAGGAACAATGAAGGGGAAGACTTTTGGGAAGTGAGGGAAAGACTGCTTTGTCTGCTTAATTAAAATCTCTAAAACAGGGCTTGTGGCTTCATGCTCCTCTCTGGAAGCTCCTCCTCTTGTTCCCCCTGTTCTTCATCATCCTCCTCCACCATATGCAGTAGCTGTACTTTGCCACCGGGTGGTACACCATGCATGGATAAGTGAGAGCTGGGCTAATTCTTTTGACAGCTCCTCTGCCTGCTGGTGCCTGCTTCATCCTCCCAGCATAGTGGCAATCTGGAGCAATCAAAACAGCTGGCAGCAGGCCAGGCCGTCATCCGTAGCACCGGCGCCAGCCGCCAACACCAGAGCCAAGATACCGAAGATGCTCACAGAGGAGAAGGGGTCATTGTGTCTCACACCCATATGCTGCACTTCCTGTGAAGACGTTTCAAATGCACAGCTGCGTGTTTTCAAATGGAACTAGGATGGATTATATCTTTTTGAATCCAAGAATGCTCTCTAGATAAGTAATTATCTTGCTGAAGTGAAAGGATCCGTATCCTGTGCCCACTCCACCTCCCTCGTGTACCGAGCCCAGATTCCTGTCAACTCATTAGCCAGAATAAAAGTGCACATGTGGAAAATCAGAGCGCTGCAGAGCGACCCACAGCAGGTTCAGTGTCTCCCTATTTCTCTTCCTGTGACACACATGAAATATATTTTCTGCTCGTTGCACGACCTCATTTACATTTCACGTCATGACAAATTCATGCACAAACTGCATTTTCAGAAACGTGCATATGAGATTTTCCTGAGGTGATGTCTGTAGTTGTTCCTCCCAACACACACATTGTTTGCATTGTCATTATTCACGCCATCAGACAACAAATCCCTTGTCGTTCACCCGTCACCAGTCACGGACCGCTCCCGGCCAGGTGTCCAGCGCCGCATCAGTCCATGTACTGCTTTGGACTGACTCGCTGGCCACAACAGCCTGACTTTTATGCATTTGATTATGTTCTCTTGGTGATCTAGTGCTTTTCTTCCTGAACTAGTCTCTAAGTGTCTGTCACACCAGACGAATACTCACTCTCAGATGGTCTACCACCATTCTTGTTTGGTTGCCTTTGGTTTCAGTTCATATTCTGATCTCTATTCGTCCCTACCTCGTTCACAGGAGCGGCCCAGGTATCCAGTTCCAGAGCAGTCACATACGTAGCGGTTCCAGCCTTCTCGGCAGACGCCATTGTTCTGGCAGGGGTTGCTCAAGCACTGCTTGGGGGGCTCCTTAGAGCACGAGGGCTTGACCCCTGCAGCCCTCTGGACCTCAGCCAGGCGCCTGACATCCTCACTCTGTCCATCAATGAACAGATCCCGGATGCAGCCCACGTAGCCGTAGTTGAGCAGCGCCGTCCACACCTCAGTGGGGAATACCAGGCCCATTTTGTTCTCTGGCAGACCCCCCAGGTAAAGATTATCATCCAAGTCCAAGATCTCACTTTCCCCCGGGGCTGTATAGGCAGTTCGGAGGGTGTTGATAGAGATGGTACCTAAAAACAAGACACAACAGGATCAGGTCTTTGTTCTGTGAAGGTGCCCATCTGATGGGGGGACGGTGTCATCAAGCCTGCAGCAGCACGATCCCCTCTGAAAATGGTCTGATGAAGAAGTGACTGTAATTAGTGTTATCCATCTGGACAGGGTCATGATTTCCTTCATTTAGAATGACTGATGATGGTTGATAAGACACATGAATCACAGGACCGCTGGTCTATTAGAGGCCTAATCTGGGATCCCTGAGAGCATCCTCTCCATTTTCCTTGGGTTTCCCATAATAAATCTCCTTTATCTATTAAGCAGTGGCCATAAAAAAGGAAGGAGAGGAGAATAAGAGTTGGTGCCCCCTCTATCATTTCAACCCACCAAACAAAAAAACATTGTAGCCATCTTTTTGAACTTGATTAACAGACTGCAGGCTGTTTTTTTGGCTCTCTCCTGCTGTTTGCCTTGCCAACACATAAACCTGCAATGAGAGTTTGTGTGTTTCTCCACCATGATTTATCGCTCTCATTCAGGTTTAATTCTCGATCTGGAGCACAGTAAACAACAGCGGACATGACTGGACTGTAAAGCTTTAGAGAGGAAGGCCTTCCTGGGGCTCAGACCGGGTGATTAATTTGTATATGGATCTGTTACTCTCAGTGCCAGAGCCATTGTGGATCTTTAATTAATGGCCGCTGCCTTCACTGCCCCAGTCCTCACCCACTAATCTATATAGCATGCTTTTGAGGATCTGAACGGGCCTCTGCCTGGAGAGAGTGGCAGCGAAATAGGCTAAGGATGCTTGAAAATAAAATTGCCATAAAATAATAATTTGCATTTTGAGGAGCAGATGCATGCCATGGAAGATATGAGGAGCTATTAGCTGATTGCTCAGGGCTGAATGGCAGCGTCCCAACTTCTTGTAGGTTCTGTAGAATATGAGCAAAGCTTCTAAGTTACTTTTCTCTGCAAACTGTTTATGCTGGGAAACAAGCCCTGGGCCACATATGAATTTTCAGCAGGGCTGCTCAGCGTCCTTCAGGGACACATTAGACAATAAAGACAAGCAATGGGGCCTTTCACATTTCATTACAGCTATGTTTGCATGCATGAGTATACGAACCACACTTGATAATGTGCATTTTTTTTATTGGTTTGATTTTTAAAATCTGAGTGTGAGGAGAGGCTGCCATGAGCAGTGCTTTCATCAAGCCTAAAACATCAAGTCACACTCTGAGTCTGACCGTGACAGTTGAAACACACAAGCTGACAAACAGGCTGTATAAACTCATTCCAGCGGAGCCAGAACCTACAGAATCCCAATCCAGTCTGAGCAGGTTGGGTCAAATCAGCTTCAGGTGAAGAATTCGAGCTGTGGCCACATACACATTGTGGCTCTACGATGATAATAATAGTCAAGGTGAGCATGTCTTCCTGCTAAAAGTGCAGCTAAGGACCTGGTGCACATGTTTCCGCTCCTGTCTGCGGGTCTTGGCCCCAGGCATCTGTTCCAGCTCTTTCCTGTGCACCACCCACCGGCCCTGCTCTCACCAGCCACATCTGTTGTGACTTCCAAGCTATGCACACTTGGCACGGGCCACCCGTCACGCAGCCAGAACAGCTCCCTTTAGGTTATAGCTAATGAGCTCACTACATCAAACTCATTAGTGAGGAAACTTTCCTCAGAGTAGAGCAGGTGCTTAGCTGAAGAATGAGCATTAGTGTTGTCAGTGTGATTTGTGATGGAAGGACCTGCAGTTACTGTCAGATCTCTGCACTAGGAAGGTGGTATGACCTACAGTACCTTTACTTTGTGAATTATCAGCTAATGGGTCTGCATCACAACCATCAATACTTGAGGGATGTTTTCAACGACAGCAGTCACGACTTTCTGAAGCAAAGTAGGTGGGAGACAAGAGAAGGACGTCAGCATCTTTCAGGGATCTGCCCAGGGTTCTCGGTCCTGGAGGGACGCGTGTAAACACAGTCAAGCTACATCAAGTCAGAGGGCACTCTGCAGCACCAAGGAGAGGTGTGCCATCACCATGCATGGGAAACATGAGTAAGCCTGTGTTGGGAACATTATTACATTATAGCCAAAAGGATCTGTGTGTGTGTGTGTGTGTGTGTGTGTGTGTGTGTGTGTGTGTGTGTGTGTGTGTGTGTGTTGGGGGGGGGGGTAGGTTAAGCCAGTGAGCATAAAAGAGGAGGAGATGGATCCAGAACAAGATTGCAACATGGAGATAAAGATGTCTGGAAAGGACATGAGGGAGGGGACATGATGACTGATAAGAGAGCAAAGCTTCTAAGTTACTTTTCATCTTTCCTGCACATTACAGCTAAAATGAAAAGTAACTCTGGCCGAATAATGACAGTCAAGATCAGAACTGAAGCCAACTTTGGGAGACGTTTCCATCTCTCCTTCATCAGACCTGACGGCAGCCCAGGGCTCTCTCACACCTTCTGTGTCAGCAGCATGATGACCCCGAACCCTCCTCACACATTCCCAAATGATGTTAGACAGGGGATGACTGCAATCCAGTGAGGACTATATGGCCGAATCATTCTATGTGATTGGCTCTTGGAGAGAAAGAGATGCTTGTGTGTGTGCGTGTGTGTGTGTGTGTGTGTGTGTGTGTGTGAGCGCGCACGTATGTTTGTGGTAGTGGTCGTGGCAGGAAGTGGGGCTCCTGCACAGCAATGTCCTGGTAACGTCGGTGGTGAGTGGGTCGTGGTGCTCCCAGCCCAGAAAGCTTCACTTAAAAGCCGAGTGTCTCTCAGCGTCTCTAATGTATCGAGGTTAGAAGACGCTGCCTGAAAGCAGGAGTCCATTTACAGGCTTGCTTCCTGCAGGAAGAGCTTGCTCCACTAAATAGGCCATGGACCATTATCCACTACTGTCATGGCTGCAGCGGAAGGGTTGCACACGGAGGATAATTATGTCTGGCTGTTCTGTTGTGTCCTGAGTGACGTGTTTGGTGTTGTGTATTAATAGAACATCTGAGGTTCCGTATGTTGGGTGACTCACACCCTCAGGGGACTTGTGAATTATTTTATTACAATTTTAAACTGCTTTGAACCTATTAAATATTACAAAAAGTGCACTGTGGTGTGTGACAGCATTGCTGTACATCCTTGTGTAGGACCTGGACACCTTCACCCACATGGTCTCTCGCCACAGAGGGATGTGATGACATGATCCCTTTCAATGGAAGATATTCAAGCGGCGCGGAGCGTAACTGCAGACTGAAGCCTTTTGAAGATCTTGTCAATAAACTCTTCTCAACACCAGCAGCAATGTGCAGGATCAATCTTTGTAAAAAATAAAGAAATAAAAGTGTGAAAGCAATTACTTCAAAAGTACAGTAAAGGTCCAAGGTGCACCGTTGGACCATAGAGACAGTACACGGCTGTCTTTCAGGTATCCCAGAGCAACAGTAGCGTAATTACAGTAAATTGCATTTTTTTGCCAATATTTTTGATTTGGTTTACAAATGTATTGCTACTCGTCCTGAGCCGGGTCATTCAGGGGCATAGAGCCAAATCCATCTCTGCACAGGTTACTTCTCTACGGCGTGACATGAGGAATGGTGACATGAGTGGACTCAGACACACGGACAGACATTACTTCTTTTTAGTACTTGGAAAAGTAAAACTTTCATTTCTGAAACATTTAGGAAAGTCCAGGAATCTTCTATCCATGGATATTTGCCCATCATCATTGATGAGCAAAAAAAAAAAGAGATTCTGCACAGATGGGTTTTAAAAGGTTCAAATATCAGCTGACACAGGGAATGCAACAATGTCAAAAATGTCATGTACTGCATCATGGTACGGGTACCGTGATCAGGGTACCATGGTATGGGTACCGTGATCAGGGTACCATGGTACGGGTACCGTGATCAGGGTACCATGGTACGGGTACCGTGATCAGGGTACCATGGTACGGGTACCGTGATCAGGGTACCATGGTATGGGTACCATAATCAGTGTACCATGGTATGGTAATATGGGTACCTGTGTAATGGCACCATGATATGGGTTCCTTGGTATGGGTACCATGGTAAGGGTACCCTGATAAGGGTACCATAATATAGGTACCTTGGCAATGGCACCATGATAAGGGTACCATGGTATGGGTACCTGTGTAATGGCACCATGATATGGGTACCTTGGCATGGGCACCATGGGAACAAATCCATGGTACACTATTTATTATGATAGAAAAAAAATACAAATGACAAATAAATAGTACTTATTAGGTAATTAATAATCAACATTATGACACTGGACATTACAAAAAGTGCCATAGCTTGTTTTAGGTTAAACCACAATTTAACCTTAACATTTTTTATAGAATAAAATAATGGCACCAGGTGAACTAACAGAACCACCCAGGATTCTACACTTTGACGCCAGCTTGTTCACAGCCTTTATTCAGGCTGACGGTGTTACCGGTATTCCCCACTGTGTCACCTCCGCCTAACAGTGTCTGCATGTCGTTTTTCACCTGTCCGTCACCTTTGCTCCTCTCTCACTTTTTGACACGGGGACCAAGATGCTTCCACACATCAGACTAAGACTCGCTGGAGCGTCTGTAGAATAGAAAACTTTGTCCTGCTGGTCTCCCTTGGCAATTGTAGTGTCCATCTTCTTCTTCTTTTCCTTTTATGGCAGGTGGTGCCCGGCACTAAGCTGCATCACTGCAACCCCCCCCCCCCCCCAACAGCAGCTGTCAGTTCAGATGAGTAAGGATGATGGACAACGAGGGCTGATGGTAACTGAAGTTCCACTAAACTTCATCACTTCTTGACCTGAACACTTGTAGTTTGAAATGTCACATGACCACGACGGTATGGAGACGAGTGAAACTGATGATACAGTTGCATCTCTAACACTCATGCCATATTATTGTGCCTGTAACCTGTAGGTACACAAAGGTACCCTTATTTTTGAGAGTGTTTGTGAAAAACCCTTAACTTGTCCAATTTACTTGTTTTCAACAGTGGACAAAGACCATAAAGAGCCAGTATCTTCAAGATGTTTCCAGCTGTTTTGGGAAGTTGTCATATCCAAGAGACGTTTTATGTCCAGTGTGTGAGCACTGATGCCTCCGAGTTGATGAAAGGAAAAAAGTTATTCTTAAATGTCATTAGAGCAGCGCTCAGCTCAGCACTGTGCAGTAACTGTCTCAGTCCTGGGAGAGACCTCCTCCTGTTTCTATGGAAACGTAGGCAGGGTAGACAGAGAGAACAGTGAGAAGAGGGAGCTCATCTACGAAGGAAAGATGTCCAATAGCATGTGTGTGTGTGTGTGTGTGTGTGTGTGTGTGTGTGTGTGTGTGTGTGTCTGTGTGTGTGTGTTAACAACTGGAACAAAAGTGATCTAATGAATGTGAAAAGTACCCCGCCCCCCCGTCACTCACAGCGGCGTTACTGCATGGATGGCTTTTGCAAAAACATCCACAATTCTATCATTAAATCGAGTGAAGCTTGGACCTAGAAGAGCAGCGACCCCACAGCTCACCTGAACTCTGGAGCGCTAGTTAGGACTTCAGCCCACCATCACTTTGGGCTGTGATGAAACCCTTAATCTAGTCTGCAGCTCCAGGAACCGAGCGGATGCTGGGTCGAGGGTTGTATCCACCTTTCAGCAAAACAACGCAAAGGCTTGGCTCACAGGGCCAGGTGCACCCAGAGCAGAGAGACCACAAACATGACCAGCATCATCAGGGATGTATGGCACATAGGAAGGTATGGGTTGTACTACTTCGTACTACTACTACCTGAGAAGATTAAAAGGCTTGAACCAGCATAGAGTGACAAAGCAATGCATTGCTATTTAGTTTAGGTTCAATTTCTTATCGTGTCTCAAGACAGTTTCACTTTTGTGGTTATTTGGGAGAATGTAGTGCAGTAATACATTCACATTCTAACAATCATGTATTGCTGTCAAGTAGAAGTACATAGATTTGAGTAACTGGCCCACCACACTAACAGAAGCTCAGGACTGACCTGATCTGCCATCGCGCTGGAAGTCCACATGGTACCACTCGCCATCATTGACCTTCTTGTTGACTGCCTTAGTCTTTGTGGTCCCTGACCCCATGTCAAGCAGCAGGTACAGGTGTCCATCCAGCATCTCAATGGCGAAGAAGTCCACCTTGAAAGTCTGAGGACTCTTGGAGTCCTTCGGCTGCTGCTTGGGCTTGCCATGGCTGAAGAGGAGGAGGCCGTTGGGCTCAGTGGTGCGGAAGTCAAAGGAGATAGAGCCTGTCTTCTTTGCATTCCACTTGTTGAGGATGATATAAGACTCTGGTGTCTCAAATGTGATGGGGTCCAGTGTGGCCACAGTCTCACACTTGAAGGCCACAGTACCATGAATCTTCATCTTAGGATCACCCTGCTTGGCCAGCCTGGACAGCTCCAGCCTCACATCGTTGTTCTTGTACACAACCTGAACACAAAGACACAGTCCATTCTCCAGTCAGCATGACATCCAGAAGTGTACAGCTGATGTGTGTGTTTGACTGATGAAAGAGGACAGGGATGTGTGAGTGTGTAACCACGACGTTGAAATACACTCAGCTTGTGTATCATCGTGCTACTGGGTTAACTGGTGTGGTAAAAATGTGAATAATTACCTCTGTCTCCCCACTGCTGTGGTGTCCCTGAGTGAGGAATGTAAGAGCCCAACTATCAGGCTGCTGTTTATTGACCTGAGCTCACAGAAAGTGAAGCAAAGAATCATGGTTCTGGTCATGGTGAACTTTTGGCCCCATCTGAGGCGTCCTGTAGTCGTTAGAACAGCCTTTGAATGGACTGATGACGACCACACGACAATGCTGGCAGGACCACCCAGAAGAAAATGGATGATGGATGGACGGTGTTATTTACTACAATGTAAAATGTAATTTCAATTTGAAATAATCCAATTCAATTGTTCAATTGACCAAAAAACTGAAAAGAAAAGTGAGTAAAATGAACCACTTCAAGCTCATCAAGGATGGAACTGTGTCCATTCGAAAGATCCACAGCTCAATCACGCCGCTGCTGTGTTACACGCATCAAATCTGACGTCACTCTGCTCTCACCTCCGCAGAAGAAGCTTCTGTTCTCTGGCTAAAGAACGCATAAATGGCTGAATTCATTCTGACTTCCAGCTTTTGTGTCAACAAAAGCAAAAGACAAGCTAAATGTACAAAGCAGTGGTGATAATGACTGAAGAAAAAGATTCCATCAGGCATCGCCTCCGGGGACTGGATGTGAGGAGTGAGATGGAGAGTGATAAATCTGAGCTGCTGCCTTGACTGCAGGTGTGGAATAAAATGCTGATTAAGCCCCCTGTTGCAGCCTGTGATTATAATAGATGTGGGCAGATGATGGATCGGCCTCTAGACAGCAAATTAAAGAAGAATGCGTGAGCATGCACATATCACATCCAAGCAGGATAAATCATACAATACTAAATTAAATATAAAACATATGGAAATTAAAAAGCTTCCGATTCCCACTGTCTCACATGACCTAAAACAGATGAGATTCTGCATCAGTCTGCTTGACTGGAACAACTGCTTGATATCACAAGATCACATGCGGGGGCCTTTCTCCCATTGGAAACACCTTTCATTTGTGCATGAAGGAACACAGCAGATCTTTGGGAGATGTGACTCAGCATTTTTAGAGCCAGAGAAGCGGGCAGAGACCCACCAGACAGTTAGCTTAGCTGCATGACAACACAACAGCGTTTGAAATAGAATGAGGGTTTGTTCAACATTCATGGTGGAAAGAACTGCTGAAAATGACGAGATGTTATTTAGAGTCAGATAGACACCTTGAACAATGATTGTGCTACGGTGAGTTGAGCAACTCCTCAAAAGTACCATTGGAGCTTTGGTCAACATGTCAGTGAAGGTTCTCCATCGTCCAGGTCCTGGTTCCTCCTCAGTTGTGTGTCGTAGTCAACTGGACCGTTTCAGTTTGCTTGAAGAAGTTTCACCTCTCATCAAAGAGGCTGTTGACTGACGCACTGAAGCTTTGGTCAACAGAACCAAAAGTTCCTGACTAGAGACAACTTTTTCAGTGAGGATGAGGAGGGTTACCAGTGGACAAACCAACATCCTGAACCTGACCATCTGTCGGGTTTCAGATAGAGTCCTGTTGAAGCTCAGTGATGCATGTTTGTCCATGACTGTGCTACAAGAGCACCATCTGCTGAATGCACACGTTTTTAGTCAACAGTGAACTGAACGGATTCATGCGCAGCTGCTGAACATCGGAGATCCCCTGCAACTACCCAGGCAAAGCACACGACACACAGACAACTGTCTAATCTGGCAACATGAGGACGCAACTCATCACGCTGTCTTTGCTGTCATACACCACCAGCACGCTCTCAGTAACAATATAGTGGTGACTTACCTTTTTTTTTTTTTTTGGTGTCTTGTTTTTAAGTGTCCTTCTTGATGTTGCGCGAATGGCCACCCTACCTAAGCCTGATCGGGACCAGATAACACACAGAGGAAAAACTGCAGGCTTTGGGAGCTGAGAGAGGAGGATGTGATGAGAGTCTGAGGCGGTCCAGGTTTTCCCAGGTATGTATCAGCAAATGCCAACCAATGAGACATCTTTCTTCAGACGATCTACTGCTAGCACTGTAGCTAAGCTGAGTGGCAGTCAGCCCTCATAAAGGGTCTCTATCTGGTTGTTTGACTCTACAAATGCAGAATAAGAAGTGTATAACCCACAAAATTGGTATGTTCCTTTAATCAATCTTCAATTTTGTAGCTTGATTTGCAGGATAAGACATTTTAATGGGCTTCTCATGAAGTAAATCACCAAGACATCTTTGGAACCACTTTGTAGAACTCAGACAGGAGTGCTGCTGTAATTGGTAAGTCTTAAAAAAATGAGCCGAGCCACAACCTCAGCATTACCCAATCAGCATAATGGAGGGTATGTGGTGTAACAGCAGCTGGAGCAACAAGGATGGCCTCTTTTCAGCCGCATCCCTCTTCCATGTGAGAAACTCCTGTAAAAGGCTTGTCATTCAACATCAGGGGCTTTTTCAGATATCACGTGTCAGAGAATGAATGAAACTGATATTCTGGCTCGCGTATCCAGCCCAGTGTGTAACAGGAGTCTCAGAGTGCAGCCAGATGATGCTAATATAAAACAGCAATCGCTTACACACCACTAGCTGACTGTTGAATATGGTTATCCAGTGACCGATATCCACATAAGGGTTAAAGCTTGCATGTGTATAACAAACATTTTCACCGTATATAAAGTACTTGAAATGAGCAAAATCAGATTAGTCTGAGTCCATGTCCTTTATTTGCTGTCAATGTAAGCGTTCACCTGAAAATGAGGACACCTCCGATGGGAGTGCGTTTGCATGGAGAATTATGTTTATCAGCAAGCCAGATCTACTGGGCTTAAGTGTAGAGGTAGATGGAACTCACAGCAGAGCATCACACTTATGTAAGAGCTGGCTTAGATTCTTCTCACGGCGTTGTCACTGACTGGATACCAATGTGTTTCGCTGCCATGCGAACAGAACAGGACGTCTTTATTTGATTCAGCTCTTTGTGCTTTTTCAACAAGGAAGAGAAACACAGAAATTTAAGGGGTAATTGGAAGAATTTGCTTCCTCAAGACAGAAAGCAAGGAAGCAAGTGCATACGACCGGTCGTGGCGATGGGGAGGCGTGTCCCACAGTATCCAGCCAGTACTGCTTCGTCCCCACTAATATTACTGCTGTCCGTCAGTGTCTGGTCCACTCCTTTCACATCAGGTACCTTGAATACCAAAAACTGATCTACAATCAGATTTCACCCCCAAGGCTGAAGTGATAAGACCACAAAGAAGACAATCAGCTGATCCCAGACAAGCACTCCAAGACATCAATCTCATGGAGGGAGGCGGAGCCTCACCATCAGCACACACACAGGCAGCAGCGCAGAGCAACAACCTGCGTGACCTCTTTAACAGAGGTCAGAGTTCACGTGTACAGTAACTGTCCTTCATGGAGTATTGATGAGCTCTACTTGTTAGCGTTGGCAATGGCATTCTACGAGTCTCCTCCCCCTCCTCCCCTCTCACTCACGCAGCCTCTCAGGTTGATGTTCACCATGAACGTCCCACTGTGATTGGCTCATGAGCTCATGATGATCCATTTGATCTGAAGCATCCAGACTGTTACAGTCGGCAGCTTCAGGAGTCATGGTTTAATAAACCCATGAACCTCCCATCTCAACCAAAACATCAAATACACCTTCATGTTTCCATTCTTTGTTCAAGAGACCACAAACCTGATCTCTGTCCCTGAACAGGGTTTTTTCATGATCGATCCAAATCTGTCCAGCTGCGCCCCTAAAGCAGACGCCCCCTGGAGCAGACCCCCCTGGAGCAGACGCCCCCTGGAGCACACACCCCTGGAGCAGACACCCCTGGAGCACACGCCCCCTGGAGCAGACCCCCCTGGAGCACACGCCCCCTGGAGCAGACACCCCTTGGAGCACACGCCCCCTGGAGCACACGCCCCCTGGAGCTGACCCCCCTGGAGCACACGCCCCCTGGAGCACACGCCCCCTGGAGCAGACACCCCCTGGATCAGACCCCCCTGAGCACACGCCCCCTGGAGCACACGCCCCTGGAGCACACGCCCCTGGAGCACACGCCCCTGGCGTGACAGAAGTGGATGCTTTTTTGTGTGTCCAACATCTAAAATATGCATGTTATTGTCTACGTCTGCCAAGATTAATTCTAATACCCTAAAAATGTGTTTGTCCACACCGAGTCACATTAGTTGTGGAATGAAGTTAACTTTTCAGTCCAGGTCACCTGTCCATGGCAGGGCCAACACATAGAGACAGACAACCATTGGCTCTCCCAGCCACGCCTACGGTCAATTTAGAGTCTGGATTAACCTGGTCCCCTCTTGATGTCTTTGGACTGTGGAGGAAGCTGGAGTACCAGAGAGAACCCAGCAGGAACAGGGAGAACATGGAGACTCACCCAGAAAGACCCCGTGCTGCAGCCGGGGCTCCACCCACAACCTTCTTGCTGGGGGCCACAGTGAGGACCACTGCTCCACCGGGCCGCCCTGAGCAAAAAACAAACTTCTCATCATGTTATTCAATATTTTCATGTCAGGAAAATTAATTATTTTAACTTTTCCATTTCTTGCTGTGAGACTGACTTCATATGGACATTTTGCTTTTGTAAACAATTTCAGCTGCTGTAGAAATTTTATTCATAATTCTGAATTGTCTCTTTTTTTGAATTTGAAAAAAAATGAGTGCTGATGAAGCAGATGAAGAGGATGGATTGAGCACATTTTTATCTACAATTAAGTATCTGTGTATTGCAATAGTTAATAGTTTCTTTTGGACTGTGAGCTGGACTTGTCTCCTTGCTCACCTGTCCTCCAGTCTCAAACAGCCTTCACAATGGATCAGAAAGTGACCTGCGTAGGTATGCACCTGTGGTGGACGCACTCAAAATCGATACCAGTAAAAGTACTCCATATTGCTGAAATATTACTCAAGCTACTTTGGTTTGCAAATACAAAAGAACAAGTACCCAAAAATGTTTTAATATCAGGAACGTGAGTATTTGTAACCCACCACCTCCACTTCCAGCATACAAAAACAAGTGTAATATGCATGTATACTGTATATGTACTTCCACAACACTGATAGCTAAACTTATTTTTTTCTCTTTCTTTTTAAGGTATTTTTCTCAACTATGGGATGTATCTGCTGTGGTGATGCAGAAAATGAGCCTGCATCATCAAGTGAACTTTTGACTGAAATACTTGCAACAGCACACGTTGAACCTTTGCTGTTATTCTTTGTTTGCTTTTCTTAATGGGAAGTATTGAAAGTCAAAAAATGATTTGAAGGTGGTTACATTGTTTTGTGACATTATAATTCATACCCACACAACTACTGTATATACACTGAGTAAATTTAGTGTATACAATACCATTTGATGTCATACAAATACTAAATACATTTATGTGTATAGTACAAAGCTGAACAATAAATATCCTACTATATTTGCCACTGTTTTGAAGTTTTTCTTTAGTTATTTATTTTACTTAAGTCATTGAAAACCATGTGAGACATTATTTTATTTTAATGTAACTACATTTTTTTAAATGGCATCATAAGTTCTTATTTACAAAAAGAAGTTCTCTACTTCACGTCTGTCTGAGTATGAGCTCCTCCCTTTATCGATATTATCCACTCACTTTGAATCTTTAATTCTTTAAATAAAGTTTGGGGAAAACATCCACTTCCATCACGCCAGCGGCCTCTGCTCCAGGGCTGCAGCTGGACGCTACATGATCACGTGCTCGTTCTATCAGCTCTCCATGAGGGCAAATTGTGGTTACAAATGCAAAATCTATCAGCTTGCAGGTGCCCAGTGGATCGCGTTGATGCCCCCACCAAGACAAAATCCAATGTACGCCCGTGCAAAGGAGACAAAATGGATGATGATGATGAAGCAAGCCTGCTTGTTGTGTAAACTGGAAGGTGCATCAGACACAGCTCACTAATTTATCACGCAGCTCCATCACCATTTGTGTCACCATCACGACCAACAAGTTACTATGACAACTAGGTCCAGAAGCTGCACACGGGTGTTGCATCAAGCACTTGGGAGCAAGTCATCAATCGTTGCTCATGGCAGCTGCCGTGGAGTCTGACCTGAGACTGTCTATGTCCTACCTGGCAGACAGAGAACTAGCGATGCCGACGAAGCTGAAACGTTCAACCATTCCACACGGACTCAAGGAACTGGATGGAGATTCATCCCCATGTCCAGAGTAATAAAGCTAACAGCTAAATCCTACCAAAGAGCTAGAAAAGTCTTCAGGATTCAGGATCTACAATCTGATCCAGGTCACCTCCACACGTTCATCACTTGTTCCTTGTAAAATACTCCAACCACATTTCATCTCAATCCATCCATGAGCTGCTGACAAACACCCGGGATCACATAACCTCCTTCGTGGAAGTTATGAAGACTTCATGCATAATGGACGGAGCAGCTCCACCAGATCATGGGTGACCACGCTGCTGTTCCCTTTGTCACCACATCAACAGAGCTGAGGACAAGCGTAACAAGCAGATCTCTATTGAGCAGGACACGGCATGTGGACGTGTTGGTGATTGAGCAGCACTGCCTCACAGGAAGGAAGTCTGCACTTGAGAGAGAGGAAAACTGTCGCACACCAAAGGAGCAGGAGACGACCCAAAGAGAAACAAGGACAGAAATTAAGGGAAGATGGGGAGGAGCTCTCAAAGGTCAAAGATTAAGAATGGATCATTTGGCTTTGGGGGTTTTCTGCTGCACATCTTTGTGTCTCCCTGGTTTCTTCTGACATGAATGCTGCGGGTCAGAATTCCCATTAACTAGCAAATTCAAAATACTGCTGTACAGCTGAAAGTAAAATGAATGAATCATGAAACTTGTAGTGGGGAAATGACCTGCGTCACGTCTGCCAAAGACGCCTGGTGCTTCCAGCCCAGCGCTGCTCCAAATCTCTAGCCAGACTCTTCTCTTCTGTTGTTCCCAAATGGTGGAACCAACTCCCGAACTCTGTGCGTTCTGCTGAGTCCCTTTCTACTTTTAAGAGTCAATTGAAGACTCAATTGTTCAGAGAGCACAGAGGCACTGAACCTGACTCTGCTCCTCTTTGTGGTAGAATCAGTCAGAGGGTCCAAGACCCAGCACTTAGTGACTATGTAGCACCAACTGGGTTGTGTGATGTTGTATGTCTGTTATATATTAAAAAAAATAAAAAAAGGGGGAGGGGGGGCGACACTTCTTCTGCCACTAGATGGCAGTACCTGTGACCAAATCACAAGTGAAGCACTTTTGCGCTTCCTATGGACTTTTCCTTAATTAAGTCTAAATTCTTGCTTGTGTTGTACGTCGCTTTGGACAAAAGTGTCTGCTAAATGAAACTGGAGAATTGGAGAATTGTAGAATTGTCACGTCATCTCAGAGGGACAAAATACTGGCTGTACCCAGCGTGGCATAGCCCAAATACAAACTGATCTCATAGCCCTAATATGTCAAACAGTCAAGTACATTTCTACCACCTATGACAGTACACCGATTATATCTGTCTGTTACTGTACTGCGTATCCCCAAATGAATGTTTGGACACACTGGCATTTAATTCCTGTAAACAGAAATAAAGACGGTGAAAATAGCAGCATGAGTCACTGGCTAAGTGCTCTGAGAACCATCAGTATGGCCATGAATACACCCAGCGGAGGAAAAGGGTTTTTAAGAGCACCAGCGGGCTCATGAAAATTCAGCTGCAGGATTTCAGGATCACCCCTGCACTCTGAAGCTCATCTGACGGAGCTCCATGATTGGGGGGGTAGCTGAGAGGAGTTTACCCCTGGCTGAGCATGTGTGACTGCATTAACTGAAACCAAGTTTGTGTGGGAGAATGCCAGGAAAACTAACTTTAGAAAAGTGTGAAGGATGAGACAGGGTCAGTGTGTGGGTGGCGTGCGGGAGTCCGAAGGTGAAACAACTCATGTTGAGTCCACTGAGCGCTCAGAGGGCTGGTGTTTACCTCCTTCAGGCAGCCCATGAAGTTGTTGCTCACTGGAGAGCCAGGCAAGTCAGCTGTGCTAGGACTCCCTCCGACATAGAAGAAGTCATCAGAGCCGAGCATGGTGTAGTCCTCCTGTGTATATCCTGTGGTGGTCAGGATCCCATCCACTGATATTGTTACCTAGACAACAAAGCACAAGGAAAGGACACGCTACACTCAGACAGCCTATATACCGGGATGCTATTAGTATCCTTCCTCCTGTCTGTGACAGATCTCCCTATATGTTCTTTTTTTCTGAAACCCATTTTCATGTCTGTTTTTAATTGTCTTTTTTCCTTTTTTTATATTTTTATTTTGTCCAGTTTGATTAGTTGCCCCCAAAGGAATGCTATTTTAGTTGGAGGGTTAGTGAACTGGCCAGACTACAGTGTTAGTATTGCCCCTGATGCAACTTAAAAGTAGTTTAGCAGACACAAAAATGGTGTTAGTAGAATGTTCACCAGGTTAGTTCCATTAAATTCTGCATTAGTACAATCAGCAGTTCTAAAAAAAGAAATCAGAACGTGCTGCTGGGTTAGTGAATGAGAACATGCGATGAGAAGCACAACTTTTAGTGCGCAAACATTTGAGGAAAATACACATGCATGCCTTTGTCTTTTCTTTTTGCTGATATGCATACAAAAAGAAAAAGTTCCCAATGTTTGATTTGGATGTGGAATCAGTATGTAGACACTTGCTGAGGCGTCAGATGCATGCAGAAATGTATGGACACTGCAAAACCACAAAAATAGTTAAGAAAGCACCAGAAGAGCACCAAAGACAAACACAGCTCGACAATCATGTGAGTGAGCCAACACGCAGTCCAAGTGCATGCCAGGCAAACACACAACTGGCTGAGCCAAAGAGCATCACGCCAGCCAGGCAGCAACGGGTTCTCATGATTAACCACAGCTTGATGCAAAAGGCTCGAAATGATGCTCCTGAAAGGGTGGACCAAACAGAATTGGACAGGAAACAAGTGAAAAAGAGGGTAAAACCAATGAATGAAGAAATAACTTAAAAAAGGATTCAAAAAGTAAGCAGAAGAGTACCAACCGCAATTTCCCTGTTTTTGTAAATGACGTCTACAGTAAAAAAAGAAAGAAAAGAAACACACGGCATACCCAAACTAAGAAACAATTAGAATGATATCTACCGAACAATGTAGTTTGTTTACCATAGCGTGTCCAATGCCTGAGTGCTTTGTGGAAAAGGGGGGAGAAAGGAAATTAAAAACTGTGAACAGAATAACGATTGTTACTCAAATAATATATGATGGTCAATACTGTTAGTACATTGTTAAACGGCAAAAACCCATAGTGGTTAGTAGAATGGCACATTCCATGAATGATGTTAGTTTGTTTCCAAAGCATGTTAGTAACACAGACAGGAGAAGGGGCAAAATAAGTCTAAGAAGAAAAAGCGGAGATGCTCAACCCTGTGTTCCACATGGTGTTGCTGCACCATGTTGCGTACGTGACCAGACCATTGAGGGGAACCAGTTAACCCATTACCCACAGCAGGTTGTGATCGACAGACATCAAATGGTTCCTGAGAAAGAATGCCTAAAGCACATCACTCGACCCTCCAGAAGTCCCACGTTCAAGACCATTTCTAAATCTTTATTTCTGTTATTGGTAGCAAAATGTCTGCTGATTTTTGGTTTTAGTCTTGAGGCCAATCCAGAGTCTCAGACTTTCCCATGCTCATACGATACTGTACCTTCTCTTGGTCTTACTGATGAACTTTAGGATCACTTTACTGCAATGAGAGAAAGCAAAGAAGACCCTGACACAGAATGAGGAGGATGGCAGCTTCCATTCCCCCAGAGAGCATGCACTCAATATGCTTGGGTTTCCTTCACAATCTGAATGCAGCAGATGCTCTAAGTTTGCCAATAATCAATTTGATGATTATGCAAAAGAAGCAGCTTTGGTGCTGAGGTGAAGTCGCAGGTTTCCCACCAAATGAGCAGGTTGTGTAAATGCTGTTCTTGTAAAACGGTATGTAACGATCCAGTCAAGGATCTTATTTAGGTTCTGATTCTATGTGCCTGACGGGCAAAATGGTTCTAGCTCGGCTTGCTACTGAGGTTAATCCCTCATATTTCCTTTCTGCTCAGTGTAGCATCAGCATCAGCAAGTGTTTCCTGTCCCGGCTGCTGGACCAGCTACCTTACAATGACAAGACACCGTCCTGCTTTCCAGTGCAGAGCAGCTTCGATCCGCATCTGTCTCCTCACACCCGGACCACACAAGGCCAACTTGGCACCTGTCACTGTTTTTCATTGCTTCACATGGTGGTGACCAGCTATTCTGGAGGGACTCGTCTGTAGGGCAGTTGTCTGAATGGGTTGTCTGGAGTTGGTTTTCTGGAAGACTGGTCTGGAGGGATGGTCCAGAAGGGAACTGGAGGGACTCTGAAGGGTTTACTGTTGCTACATGGGTCCTCCAGCAGCAGCTCTGACAGGCCAGCGCAGACATCTTCACAACTGCAGGTGAGGGATGGAGCCCAGTAACTCTTAAAAGAACACACCTGTACTCTTAGACCCTGAGTCATAATTTGTAACAAAAATTAACTTAATCTTGACCGCCACCTTTGGCTCTGAGTGGTTTACCAGGATCTCGTTATGGATGAGCTCCCAGATCACGTTTCCTATCATCCAGATAAATCAGCATCCACAATTACAGTCTTGAGTCAAAAGGAAATGAGCCTCTGCTGCTCAACCTTCTCAACTTCAGGTGGATCTAACAAAGCTCCGAGTCTGAATCAGGTGTGATTGTGCCAATATTTCAGAAGACTTTCCAAGGCCTCTAGCCACCTGTCTGGCTGATATACTCCTCACAGGGTTACTGGCACTGCTGCTTTCTGTGGGTTTCAGGCCCAATTTATTTATACAGCCAGCTTTTAGTTATTATGTTGAGACTCAGAGGGCCTCGGGATAATAAGCAGGCCTGCTGTCATTGGGCAGATTCACTGTGGTGACGGTTACATTCTGACTGATTCAGCATATGTGGACCTGGAACTACTCAGTGGTACAGTTACTGCAGTGAACAATCTGCTAGGTTCAGGGAGGACTCACACCAGAGGGACTGGTTGATGCTCAGCCCTCATTTATTACCAAAAAAAGTGTGACGAGAGGAAACCTTTAATGAGCAGCCGCCCTCGTTAGGGCCCAATAGCAAACCGACAGCGATCCTGTTGGGTTTGTGCTCCTTGTTCAGTTTAGCAGCTACTAGGAAATCCAGTGTTTCTAAATGCTGGTGTTGATACTGCACATGCTTCAGAAGAGAGCTCGTCCATATAGATGTGTGCGCAATAGCCGCGTCTGTTCAGACACTTCAGATGTAGAAGTGAAGCTTGGCCTGTAGTCAAAGCTTGCAACAGACAGATAAGCGCCTTTCCCTTCTTAGTTTGAAAGACATGACAAATACATCTCCACAGGCTAGGACACATTAAGCCATTAAAATGTCTGAATGAGCCTGAATGGTATTTGAAAGCGATGTCTTTCCTTTCTCCCTCAAGCTGAAACCTAATAAAGGTCCTGATCCACGTCTAGATGTCCCTGCTCACTTGTGGTTCTGCTTTATCTCCACCAAGCTTTAATTTTGTAATCCAATTACAATGTCTGGAATGCAATAATATATTGTATGATGGTAATGACTTAAGTGCATTTTATTGACAGGTCTCTGCATCACCCTCTGTACTGTTACCTGACGTAGATTCCTTGTTACTTTGACATCATGCCAATCATTGTCATTAAATTTCCCATTGACTGGCTCCACCAGAGCTTCAAACGCTCCAGACCCCAAATTAATGACGAGTGAGACAGCCCCATTTTTCAGTGCCAGGTTGACGTAGTCTGCCGATTTTCCCGTGTGCAGCATCAGTCCATTCCTCTGAAGGGTTTTGAATGACAGCGTGATTTCATCACTGCTGCTTTGAATCGGGTTCAAGGACAAGTCGTAGCAGAAGAACTCGGATCCTTTGAAGGTTGCAACATACTCTTCTTTTCCTGCCGAGACAAAAAAGAGAAAAGCGTCGCATTAATATCAACGTCTCTTTGAGCAACGACTGGAAAGCTGTCTGAAAAAGTGAGTCAGAATATCTCACAAATGATGGACTAATAAGAAGCACACTAAAACTGAACAGACTTGTTCCTTTGCCATAGAACATGGTGTTGCATGGTTTGGGAACGTTCTGGAATTCCTATGGTTCTGGAGGTCTAGCGCACTGATGTGTGATTTATCATGTTATGAAAGATGAATGAATGATAGCGTTGCTTGTCAGAGAAATCCTCCGCTGATTTGAAACCGCAGACCACAGAGTGATACTCCCCCAAAACGTGTACTTTGCTTTTCAAGTACTAACTTGGACCCTTGAGCTCACTGAGATGTTTTTCTCTCCTTCATCACTTCTTAGTGACTCCAGAATGCAGGAAGAACCAGCCACGTACATTTAGCTTGAAGCTAACGGAGACTGACAGCTAACACCTGCTAAACTGTTCAGAAACCTCTTCTCATAAACCCTCCAGGGCGTCTGGTATAATCCAGGTCTCCTTAATCCTGGCGAATGATCCACGATCCACTCACACTTTGATTTAAATTCAAAATCTAAACCCAGCATGAGCGTGGACAGGCCAAGTGAGCTGGTTCACCTCGGTGTGCCAGCTGGTGCGACCATGAAGGAGTGTCAGTGTGTTCATGTTGTCTTTTTAGTTACTTTTTTAAAATCTCCGATCCAAAAAGTTTTCGTGAACTAAAGACTCCTATCTGAGAGCAACCGAGAGGCAAAGTAGACTTTGAGGGTGACACATCGCTGTAATATGTCAGACGACTGGATTTTAAAGAAGTCGTCAGAATGCCTGTTCCACTGAACTCCACATCACAATAAAAGATGAAAGCACCCTATGAAACACATTCTGCTCCGCATCTGTGTCGATTATATTTAATCCATCCATCCATCCATCCATCCTTGTCTTCCGCTTATTCCTACACATTAAGGGTCGCGGAGGGGGGTGGAGCCTATCCCAGCATCAACGGGCGAGAGGCGGGGTTCACCCTGGACAGGTCGCCAGTCCATCGCAGGGCCAACATCGAGAGACGAACAACCATTCACACTCACATTCATACCTACGGTCAATTTAGAGTCTGGATTAACCTGGTCCCCAATTGATGTCTTTGGACTGTGGAGGAAGCTGGAGAGAGAGAGAGAACCCACGCAGGAACAGGGAGAACATGCAGACTCACACAGAAAGATCCCGTGCCCGAGCCGGGACTCGAACCTGGAACCTTCTTGCTGTGAGGCCACAGTGCTGACCACTGCACCACCGTGCAGCCCTTAATCCATTATCTCCTGCAGATTATGATTATTCAGCGATGCAAAGACTTACACACACATCCCACTGACATTCTGATTAAAACCGAACAATACGACCACTGGCCAACAGTAAACACACACCCGGCTACACCAACGCAGGCGTGCGGCTGTGGTCAGGTGTGTGTCAGGTTTGGGACTTGCTTGTGACTTGTGACCACCAGCAACAGTGTCGAATCACAACAACCACATCAGAGGAGCGAGTCGGCTGGAGGAGTGACCAGACACCGGTGTCCTTCCTCTCTACATCTCTGTGTCAAGGCTCATATTCAGCCTTTTGGTCGGCGCCATCGAAGCAGACAGGGACAATTCAGTCAAAGCGCGGTGATGAGTGTCAGTCACAGGATGGCCACCCCTGATTGCTTGTTTCTCTTTAAGTGGAGCCATCATGAAGACAGTGACCATAACTGATTTAGGAATGTAAAACCCTGGGAAAATGTTTAGTCAGGGCATGAATCAAGGTAAGAACACGCCCCCCACACATGGTTAGGGTTTGGTACTACCTTCTGTTTTTAACCAGGGATCTCTGATCGTCAAACTACTGAAGCAGAAACTTATGGACTCGTCACTCATTACAACAATTCTAAATACATTTGATCAAAGTGGCTCTCGTCAGCAGTTATCCTCAGGTGTGACAGGGGCTCCACCGGGGGAGGAAGCTTCCTGTGAGGTATAAATAATAAGGTGGTGCTGAGCATCAGCGGACGAGACGTTGTGAACACACACTACCAAGTGTTTAAGAACACGTGTAGACAGATAACAAACCAGCGAAGCCCCCGGAGCAGAAAATGAACCACAAAATATATAGAGAGACCTGCAGTTATATACGCTGGCCACGCAAATGCAGCGCTCGCACACACGCACACACACGCACACACACCATAACCTATAAAAGGGGTTGCTGTCCACAACAATTTGTCAGCTCATTGATTCCCCCTTAAAGGCGCTATACTGCACCTCTGGGAAAACTCCACCCGGCTGTAATTGAAGTCGAGCGGATCTCACCGCTCCTTTTTCATCCCCTCAACGTCTGAGCCCCGATCAGTGAGGATGAGAGACCTCGAGCTCTCGGCACTAAACCCAGCCATCCCCTCTCCACCAGCTCAGGGGCCACAGAACGAATAGAGCTAGCAGCTGGGGGTCATTCTCATCACCCCCGTCCACCCACCTGCACTTTACTTCTCCTAATGGAGAATGAATTGTGTGTACAACAGGGGCAGTAAGGAATTTACAACCATGGGGGTTCAGCCCACCAGCACACAGGAGAACAGGGTCTTTACAGCTCTGATGTAATCAGATGGAGGTGTCAGTGAGGCTGAGTGAACAGCAGCTGCCATTCTATACGCAATCGACAAAGCTTCTTCGTCATCATTCTAACTAAACGGAGGGCATCACATGACTTCCACCTGTCCACTTGAACACTTTCAGCCAGGCCAAGAGTCGGGCCAAGCGAGACCTCCAGCCCCATCTGGCCTCTAGAGACTGCCAGCCCATCATCTCACAGCTGCCTCCTTCATCGTCTTTGTACGCTTCCATGTTGGGAGAGGAAGTTTCTCTGCCATCACAATGATTGTCTTTATTTTTGAGCATCCTGCTCTAATTTCAGGAAGTGCTGCCTGAGAGCACCAGATATTAATTCTACCCTCTGGACATGAAACATGTTTTCTTGTTGAAACTGTTTTGCAGTATAGAAACATTCTTTTGTACTTCTCTTATGAGTTATTTGTGTTCATTTGCAGTATTTTGCACCATGAAGTGCTGGGTTTGAGTTTTGAGTTCTGCTTTCAGCACAATCAGAGCTCTAAAAACTACATTTTATCTTTGCTCTTTATCATCATTTTTCCACGTAAGGTTCCCTACCAGGAAGGGATTGGATTCATACATGATGTGAACCGTAGGTCGCAGCACCCAGCCCCAGTGAGGGTTTGTGTGCGTCTTGTGGTGGCGAGGCCCAGCGTGAGGTGAGCGTCCAGAGGAGCAGTGACCAGAAAAGAGGCTTCAAACTCAAATACCGAAGCTTATATTCGAGTTCATTCATGCATGAGAGAGAAGTTACAACCCAGTCATGGAGCATCAGAAGTTCTCTGTTGTTCTGAGGAACTGTCAGGTTTATACATCTCCTCACCTTCACTGGGGAGGGGCATGCAGGTTGGGGTCAAACACAGGTCATGACCAAGGGTTAAAAGACTTCCTGGACTTTTGTGAGGGGGATATTTAGCTTGGGGCCAAATGGTTCCAGTCTCTTGAACCAGCAGAGACAACCATCAATCCGTCACCCAGAAGCCACAAAATGAGTTTTTTAGACTTCTGAACCAGACCGTAGAGTAGACCTGCTGGCACCTGTGGTTTGTCCTTCCACGTCCATTTATAAAGTCAGCATGTGAACACCCTTCCTGACCTTTGATGGAGAAGCACAGAGACGAACAGGTCTAAAATAGTTAAAGCAGGTAATAGATTTCTTATGAACTACCCAGTTCATAGGGTTACCAGGAGCTCACGACTGGTAACCCTACGAACTACCCAGTTCATAGGGTTACCAGGAGCTCACGACTGGTAACCCTACGAACTACCCAGTTCATAGGGTTACCAGGAGCTCACGACTGGTAACCCTACGAACTACCCAGTTCATAGGGTTACCAGGAGCTCACTACTGGTAACCCTACGAACTACCCAGTTCATAGGGTTACCAGGAGCTCACTACTGGTAATCCTACGAACTACCCAGTTCATAGGGTTACCAGGAGCTCACTACTGGTAACCCTACGAACTACCCAGTTCATAGGGTTACCAGGAGCTCACTACTGGTAACCCTACGAACTACCCAGTTCATAGGGTTACCAGGAGCTCACGACTGGTAACTCATCTCATAAAAAGAAAAGAGCACTGAAACAAAATAAAGGAACAAGCAGGCTTCTACAGTCGTCTCTGGAGTATTTGGATTTGGATCCCATCTCTCTTGTCCGTCTCTCCGGTCCGTCTCTCTGGGACACCTCTCCGGTCCGTCTCTCTGGGACACCTCTCTGGTCCGTCTCTCTGGTTCGTCTCTCTGGGACACCTCTCTGGTCTGTCTCCCCAGTCTGTCTCTCTGGTCCGTCTCCCCGGTCCATCTCTCTGGTCCGTCTCCCCGGTATGTCTCTCTGAGACATCTCTCTGGTCCGTCTCTCTGGTCTGTCTCTCTGGTCCGTCTCCCCGATATGTCTCTCTGGTTCGTCTCTCTGGGACACCTCTCTGGTCTGTCTCCCCGGTCTGTCTCTCTGGTCCGTCTCCCCGGTCCATCTCTCTGGGACATCTCTCTGGTCCGTCTCTCTGGTCCGTCTCCCCGGTATGTCTCTCTGAGACATCTCTCTGGTCCGTCTCTCTGGTCCGTCTCCCCGGTATGTCTCTCTGGTCCATCTCTCTGGTCCACAGGTGGTCCTCCCTTCCTGTGTGCCTGCAGGCTCGTCCAGTCTTGTACGGTCACCAGCATGGCCCTGCTGTCCATCTCATGCTGATGGAAGGGACACCATTATTCCCCGATCAGATTCCTTCAACTGGGAGTCTGAGAGTTTGCTGCTGTTTTAACAGACGGAAGCTGACTGAGGTCTTCCAGCCTCCACACATGAACCTGCACACCCTGATTTATGACGCTGCATCTGTCAAACGTACAGCAGCGACTCCTCATCACTCTCTTCCCTCGGACACTAATCTGGCATCTGCTGCTCTATGGCTGCTTTTAAATTAGCCTGCACCCAGGGGCGCACACAGCCCGTCAGCCTGCAGCACCACAACACACTCCAGCAGACCTGGCAGGACATCAGGGAAATTACCTACGAAATAAATGTCAGGGGGAGCTTTGACTTTAATTGCTGTTATTTAAGCCTGTGACATGTCTGACCTGCTGATGTAATGTGTTCATCAGAAGCATCAAATGATTAAATGCACTGTTCTTCACCGCTGCAACCAAGCGATCAAGGACCCAGCACCAGAGAGCAGTGCAGGTTCGGAATCTACAGCTGAACATCAGCATAAACTCAAAAAGGAAAACTTTACACTGTAGCTCACAATGAAAATGGAGCTTGGGTGTCATCATGCAACATTTCATGAAATATTTTAAATTATGTACTTGTCCCTGAAAATTAAAGTCACAATAATCAAGTACAGTACACACAAAATGACTTTTTCTTGCAATGGAAAACACAGCAGTGTCAGGAGCGCCTGGCAGTCCTGGTTCATCCTCTAGCTTGACAGCACTTGGGACTTCTAGTCGGTACTTCTGTGTCTGTTGGTGTCTCACAACATCCCTGAGAGGGGTTGTTAATAATTCTGTCAGCTTCACTCCTCAAGAACTCATCACACACAGGACTGAGCTGCTTTGGTGGCCCCCCTAAGATGTCGGAGGCCATGTTGGGTGTCCTTGGAGCTCATTCCTCCCCTCAGGCTCAGGGGCCCAGACCTGATCTTTCGGAGAATGGACGCTTCCCACTCAGCTCTTATACACAGTTTCCAGAATATTTTGGCTTTTTGATGGTGGCCTGAACAGTTCTAAAAAAAATCTAGTTTCCTTGAAGGTGAGCCGGCAGTCTGCGTTTACACAGAGACATCAGAAATCTCCAAAGTCCTCGGACGGTCCATGATCACTATTGGCTGCGGTGAACTTTTTGTATGAAGAGTTTTTGTTGCACTGACATCTAAGAAGCTTGTTGTTTCAGCCAAATGATGTGAATTCAGTCTGTAGGTTGTGACGTAGCGACCTGAGGAGGGCTGACATCTGTGGCTGGAGCTCAGCACTTCAACAGCTTTGCTCGTCAGCGTCACGCGGTGACATAATTCTTGATTTTGAAAGGTTTGGACCCACTGAAGTCACCAAGGAGACATGGTTGGTCTTCGGGTCACAAGTGACCACATCTGCTTTACTTTCAGGAGGCCTGTGAGGGCGCGTCCTTGTTGATGTTGAAGTATTTTCTCCTATTGTTGGCTATGCATGTTCTATAGCCAACAAAATCATCTATATTGACGAGAACTACCTGAGCGGGATGGATGATGAAAATGATGCTGATGCTGATGCTGTTGCGATGGTGGAGACACCCCCCATTACCCCGGACTCCCCCCCGCACTGCTGCTTCCTGACATCAGGAACAAGCTGAAGCAAGAGGCGCTCACTGTGCAGCGTTTGGGGGTTCAGAGGGAGTTCACAGCTCTGGATCAAGTGCGACGCCTCTGCTGTAGCACCTGTGGGTTTAAGGACTCGATCTGCCATAAATAAAATTGAACATTAAAGCCTCCAATGTGGAGACCAGAGTTGTTTAATCATGAGGCGAGGCTCACCGACTGACACCGGCTTTCACTCCACTCCCATTCACTTTCTTTTCCTTGGCAGCCTATTAAAATGATACACAAGCTAGCAGCTGGCAGCCTATTAAATTGATAGGAAGTTAGCATCATGAAGTCGGCCTAAGCCTCTTACGCCCTGACGGAGAAGAGTTCTGAAGTGCTGCTTTCTTCAAAACTCATTTTATTATGTGATTATCAAACCATTCAAACTGCCTTCTGCTTGTAAAGTCATCACTTCAAACTCACTGCTTGCCGTGTGTCACGTTCTTCCCTGCTTCATTGTGTAATGAAGATCAATCTGTGATGAAGTCAGAGGGACGTACTCGCGATGACTCGAACCGATGTAAATACGCTGGAGCGAGCAAACATGCTCACGCTACAGTGGGAGAGCCTTGACAAGCTGAATGTTATAGTTTGTACTCCCGTTCACGTTCAGCTCAGACATGACCCAGAGGTGGAGTGAGACAGGCGGCACATGCAGACGGGTGAGAGCGCTGTCAGACGCCACGCTGCGCAACGACGCACAGTGTCGTTTGGTTTCACAGTGTGATGGATGTCTGGCTGTGCTCACGGAGAGACTCCTCCCCCAGCATCACGCCACAGAAGCACTTCTTCTGTGGTAAATTTACTCTTAATTGACTTCACCACTCAGCTTGTCACCGAGGTGGAGCGAGGCCTCAATTAGGAGCTCGAACATGCGGCTCATTTCCTTAGAGCTGACAGTGCCTCGGAGTAGATGTGGTAGAGAGAGAGGGGGGGGGAGAGAGAGGGAGAGAGAGAGAGGGAGGGAGAGAGAGAGGGAGAGAGAGGGAGGGAGAGGGAGGGAGAGAGAGGGAGGGAGGGAGAGGGAGGGAGAGAGAGAGGGGGAGGGAGGGGGAGGGAGAGGGAGGGAGAGAGAGAGGGGGAGAGAGGGAGAGAGGGGGAGAGAGGGAGGGAGAGAGAGGGAGGGAGAGAGAGGGAGGGAGGGAGAGGGAGGGAGAGAGAGAGAGGGAGGGAGGGGGAGAGGGGAAGGGAGAGAGAGGGAGGGAGAGAGAGAGGGGGAGAGAGGGAGAGAGGGGGAGAGAGGGAGGGAGAGAGAGAGAGGGAGGGAGGGAGAGAGGGGGAGAGAGGGAGGGAGAGAGAGGGAGAGAGAGGGAGGGAGGGAGAGGGAGGGAGAGAGAGAGGGGGAGAGAGGGAGAGAGGGGGAGAGAGGGAGGGAGAGAGAGGGAGGGAGAGAGGGAGGGAGGGAGAGGGAGGGAGAGAGAGAGAGGGAGGGAGGGAGGGAGAGAGAGGGAGAGAGAGGGAGGGAGAGAGAGAGAGGGAGGGAGGGAGAGAGGGGGAGAGAGGGAGGGAGAGAGAGGGAGGGAGAGAGGGAGGGAGGGAGAGGGAGGGAGAGAGAGAGAGGGAGGGAGGGAGGGAGAGAGAGGGAGAGAGGGAGAGATTACTTACTTTTAAGAGACAATTGAAGACTCAATTGTTCAGAGAGCACCGAGGCACTGAACCTGACTCTGCTCCTCTTTGGGGTAGAATCAGTCAGAGGGTCCCAGACCCAGCACTTAGTGACCATGTAGCACTAACTGTGTTGGGTGATGTTGTATGTCTGTTATATTAAAAAAAAAAAAAAAAAAAAAAAAAAGGGAGGGGGGGGTGACACTTCTTCTGCCACTAGATGGCAGTACCTGTGACCAAATCACAACTGAAGCACTTTTGTGCTACTATGGGTTTCTCCTTAATTAAGTCTGAATTCTTGCTTGTGTTGTACGTCGCTTTGGACAAAAGCGTCTGCTAAATGAAATTGGAGAATTGGAGAATTGTAGATTTTTTTTATTTTTAAAGTCTTTTTAATTCAACTCAGTCAAATCTTTTACACTACAATAAAAAAGAACAAATACACACACACACACACACACACACGTCATTTTCAAAAAATCACATTCACCTCGTCTTCTCTCACCCCATCTTCTTAGATTTTTAAGTCCACTTCCAAACAGTTGATCTTCCCACACAGACCTCCTCTAAAGATCCCAAATCCTCCATCAGACTAAAATAGTTGAAGTCAAGACTCCGCCTGCTCTTCATCACTCTGAGGACAATCAGTCTCACATCGCAGTCCCAAGACCCTTCCAACTTCCTCCTCCTGCTCAGGTACACCGCCATTTTGGCCTGCCCTAGGAGGAAGTTGAGGAGGTCACACTGTGCTTTCTTTTTTTGATTCTATCTGACACCTCGGATGAACACGTGTTTGGTAAAAACCACATCAAACACACAGAAGAGCTTCTTTAGAGAGACAAGAAGAACCTGCAGCCTGTTGCATTCTAGAAAACAATGAAAGACCGTTTCTCTAAGAGGGCAAAAAGGACACTTCTCATCCACAGTGGGATTTAAGATGGACACAAAGGCATTGACAGCCACTGCCCCATGCAGGACTCTCCACTGTGGTCCCCCACTCTCTTGGTTACTGGCGGTTTGTAGAGTGTCCCCCATGAAGGCTCCACTCCTGGATTTAAACCCAGATGTGCTCTCCATGGAGTGTCAGCGTGACCTTTCAACTTCTCCTTGTTTGTAACTTTCACCAACAGTTTATACACACTTTTCCTGTAGCAACAGAGAGGTGTGTGACATCTGACACACCCTGTTCTAAAACCAGCCAGAACTCTCCTTGAGATCCAGACAGACCCTCCTCAGGAAAAGGTCCAGAGTCACTTTGGTTTGAAAGATTGTGTGACTGGGAGATAAAACGCTCAAGTTCCTCAGAGGAGAACTGGTTCCTCCAGATCTTTAACATGTTCTGGATGAGCCTCACTGAAGTGACCCCCACAGCAGCAGACAGAGCAGAGGCATCCTCCAGTTGAGCCCCAGCTCCATCACCTGTCCGAGAGTGGCGATGTGAGCCTTCAGAACTTTTCTGCAACAGAGGGGCCAAAGTCCGACTCACATCGAAGCGAGTTCCAAAAACAATGGGTTCTTGCAGAAACCAGAACAATGAACTGCAAGTTTTAGTCCTCTCCTTTTTGAAAAGTCTCCAGATTTTTAAAAAAGACTCTGCTGGAAGTCTGGAAAAGTCTTTAGGTTCTGTTTTCCAAGGTCCATTAAGAACAGTGATTCCTGCAATCCCAATCCCCAACACTGAGCCAGGACAGCCCGAGCCAGCGGCCTCCACACCAGGTCTGAGGGTCCAGTCAGTAACCTTTGGATGAACTGCAGTCGAAAAGCTGCCCCCCTGCTAGCCAGGTGTACGAGACCCTGCCCCCCCCTCCTCTTTAGGGAGGAAGAGGACACTCTGTGGGATCCAGTGGAGACGGTCCCAGAAACAGTCTACAATTAGTGCTTGGATTTTGGCCAGCAGAGTGACTGGGGGGTCCACACAGGAGAGCCGATGCCACAACATGGAAGGAGCCAGATTGTTGATTATTAAAACACCACCTCTAAAAGACATTTTTGGAAAAAAAACACTTCCACTTTTTAAGTCTCCCCTCCACCTTCTCTAAAACATTGTACCAAGCCTTCCCAGCAGTATCCTGATCACCCAAGGAAACACCCAGGTACTTGATCCCTCCTTCCCTCCAAATGAGCCCCCAGTTAGTTTGACCTCCTGCAGCTCATCTCCCACCCCCAGAGCAGACAGTTTAAAAACTGAGCTCCTGTTGGGAACATTCAAACCAGAAAGGCCCACTCTTAGTTTGTGGAGGAGAGGCTCAATTGCTAGGGAGTACAGCATCCCTGAGGGAGGGCAGCCCTGCCTGACACCCCTCTTCACGTTAAAGGAGCGCTCAAACCACCATTCATTTTAACAACACTCTCATGTCTCCATACAAGGCTTGAATCTTAGCAATAAGACCTGAGCCGAACCCAGAACCTTCCAGCGTTTGCCAGAGATAACCATGTTCCTCCCTATCAAATGCTTTCTCTTGGTCTAAAGAAACAAGACCAAGTTTAGCACCCAATAAACTGGAGAGGCTCAAAACATCACGAATTGAGTGAACGTTGTCTGTGATTAGCCTGCCTGGTACACAGCAGGTCTGGTCCACATGGATCACCTGCTCCACCACCTTCCTCGGCCTATTGGCTAAGACCTTGGAGAGAAGTTTGTAATCGGTACAGAGAAGGGCCACCGGTCGCCAGTTTTTCAGGTTCTGCAGATCCCCCTTTTTTTGGCAGTAGAGTGAGTACAGCTCTCCTGCAACTCAGGGACAACGGTCCCCTCAGCAGGTTCCCCTCCCTGAGAACATCCAGTAGGTCCTCCTCAATTACCGGCCAGAAGGCTTTATAAAAGTCAGCTGGCAGGCTGTCTATGCCTGGTGCTTTCCCAGGCCTCAGGCTCTGCAGCGCCTCCAACAGTTCCTTCCCAGAAACATCAGCCTCCGAATATCTGTTGGTATCAGCTGACACCTTTGGCAGACCACAGGGAAAAGAGAGCAATTTATTTGGTTTCTCTGTGTAACCACAACGAAACAACTCCTGGTAGAGGCTTGCTGCGTACGGACACATCTCTGCCGAGTCTCGGAGCAGCTGCCCATCATTCAGTGCTGTCAAACAAACTGTCCTGTCCCCGGGACTGAGACATTTCTTCTTTTGTTGCCTTTTTGGCTCTGCTGCTGCTCCGTCCAGTCTCTAGTTTCCTTTTAGATGCAAGTTTGAACAAATCCTCCTCCTCTCCTTCCTCTAACTCTGCTGCCACCCTGGCTGTCTGTCCCACCAACCCACCAACCCACTCAACCCCCCATCTCCACCTCCCCACTATCGGGATTATTCACACCATTCACCCTCCACCTGTAGGTTGTGTGTCACCTGTGGATCCATCACGCTGTCCGCTGCACCCTGCGTGTCTGTGGCTCCAGTCTGTGAGTGTCTGGTGGCTTCTCCAAACGGGATCCGCTGATGCTGGCCTCACCGACTCAGCACCACTGGTCCAAATCAACGGCCCATCGACCCCAGCTGCCCCAGCTCCACCAACCGTGGCATCACCAGCGGCAGCTACCGCCGCACTGCAGACCACAGCATCCCGCTCTGGGCACACACGAATGAGATGTCCCTCTATCTCCCATCTAAAACACTTGATATTTCCAGAACGTGCACAGTAGCATGAGATTTAGTTCCTCAGGACTCTGAAGAACCATCACACCTGTCCTCTGAACAACACCACGTGTTTCAGGTGAGGAGATTTACAACTCAGCAGGATCAGTTTGATGGGAGCGAGCAGCTGACCGTGTCGGCAGCTCCTTCTCTAAAGCCTCATTTTGTATGAATGGAGGGACGGTGGAGATGATGACCCTTCTGGCTCCCTGAATCCCCACCCCACTCTGCACCATCTGATCCACCTTCTCAACTCTGTCCAAAAAGAAGATCACCACCGTGCTGTTCATTCTGGAGGCCGACTTCACACTGTCATAGCCGGCTACCTGACCTACGGCCAGCCCGCACTCCTCCACCGAGCAGCTCACTGTCACACCATCTTGATGGCACGGCAAGCCAGCAGACATGTTGGTGTTTCCACTCCCCACAGCCCGGAAAAACCCACAGACCCCAGCAGTAAACGAAACTAAACTAAATATATAAATCAAGTAGGAAAAAGAGCATAGAAATATAGAAATTTAGGAAGAAACTTCCACCTCAATCACACTCTCTCACGCTCACACACCCGCTCAGAGAGAGAGAGAGAATTGAATTGAATTTTCAAAAACCTTTATAACAAAAAAGTGTATCATAGCACCATTCTTAAGCATAAAAAAATAGAAACAAAAATATAATCACACTACTAGAAATGTGTTCATTTGATCCATGCATTTTCAATTGAACATGAAGCTCCATTCAAACACCAAATACTCTCAATCATATCTCAGTGCTCAGTTGCATGGTAGAAGTGGATGTCTATGAGTGTTCTAGATTTAACCAGAGCAGCGAAGACATAGCAGCATCCTGAATCGCGCCATTATCATGAAAGGTATCACTGCAATTGAGGATGGATAGCCCATGTAGAACATTGCTAAGTTTGAGCATAAAAGGCTCTATGGCCAAGCTGTAGAGAATGCCTGGCAAAGAACATCCTTGCCCCCTCAACACCTAAAAGAAGCACATAAGCCACTGTTGATTTTAAGCATATTTTCCATGTCATTATACAGTAACTTCATTTATCTCTTTGAACATTTATCTATCATTTATCTCTTTTATTTAAACTATCATTTATCTCTTTTATTTATCTCTTTGAACAGAGGAGGTGGACTGCGACATTTCCTTTCTCCTATTTACAACCAAGTCCTTTCAAAGCTTCCCCAAAGAGCTCAGCTGAAAGACCCATGTGGAACGGCTGCTGCCAGCACAGCCCATTAGCATCTGAGTGGTCGGTGAAACTCCCTAACGACCACCCCTGAAACTCCCTGACACCGCACAACGACTGTCGTTTAGGGAGGCCAGGTGAGTCTCGGGAGGGTCGTTTCCACCACAATAGCACTGACCACTCCCACATAGGTTTATAAGCTGGAGTTTCCACACTCTTCACTAGAACTGAAGAAGCCTCTCGGATGAGAGGTGAAACGTCTTCAAGATAAACTTACGTCCAGTTGACCAGATTTTACTTCGCTTCGATCTACGATGACCTGGATGAATGAGAACCTACACAGACAACTTCATTTATCAATAAAAGCTGTGTCAAAGCCAGAAGCACTGAGTGTCTTCCAGAGATAGACATGCTCAACACCATCAAATGCCTTCTCTTGATCAACGGAAATAAAAGCTGTTTTTAAACCAAAGACCTTGGACGCATCTAACATCTCGAACCAAAGATATAGTGTCAAAGACTGACCTGCCAGGAACACAACAGGACTGATAAGGATGAATAATTTCTTCCAACACTTCCCCAACCGGGGGGCAAGTACTTTGGAGAGCAACTTGTATTCAGAAGCAAGCAAAGACACTGGACGCCATGACCTTACATGGCTGAGATCCCCTTCTTTGGGGAGAAGGGTAAGGACAGGACTCTGCAGCAGCTCACTGGTAGCACCCCCACTTAAACTGTCATTGAGCACCTCAAGCAGATCTTCCTTCAAGTCAGGCCAAAAGTTCTTGTAGAATTCCACTGGAATTCCATCCAAACCAGGTGCCCTGTTGCTCTCGGTGCTTTGGAGTGCCTCCTCAAGGGTTGTCACCCCACAGGGTTGCTTGTTTGAGTGACCTGAGACTGGTGGAAGCCCCTCAAAGAAACATTTCTCAGCCACCAGGTTTTCTTTATACTTGCAAGTATAAAGTTTAGAATAAAATCTGAAGGCCCTTTTACGAATTTCAGTTGAATCAGACAACAAGTCACAAGCCTCAGTTTTTAAAGTGTGAATAATGTGCCTTTGTACATTCTTTTTCTCAAGATTAAAAAAGTATTTAGAAGGCGTGTCCATCTCATTCACGCTCTGATAGTGTGATTGAGCCAAAGCCCCTGGTGCCCTTGGTCCCAGCAGGTCAGCCAGTTTAGTTTTCTTTGGAAACAACTTGTCTAGTAGGTCTGGGTTATTGGAAGACTGAGCTAAAGTCTGAAAATTCAAGATATCTTAAGTTTTCATATCCTGTACTGTATCTCTAGTGACATTGTAAGTAGACTGTTGACATAGTTGGCGGCACGGTGGTGCAGTGGTTAGTGCTGTGGCCTCACAGCAAGAAGGTTCCACGTTCGAGTCCCGGCTCGGGCGTGGGATCTTTCTGTGTGAGTCTCCATGTTCTACCTGTGCCTGTGTGGGTTCTTTCTGGTACTCCGGCTTCCTCCACAGTCCAAAGAAATCAAGAGGGGACCAGGTTAATCCAGACTCTAAATTGACCGTAGGCGTTGGCATGTAAATGAGTCCATGTATACTGAGACACATCCCCATGCATTCCCCTCCTGACATCACATGGATCACGGGTCTCCATGAACTGGGTTAGGTTTTTACGTGAGGCCATGTGAAGCTCTGGGTGATTCCTATCAATGTTTGTCTCAGTCCAGTTAAAGCACCGCCCAGAAACACGCACTCATCTCTCCTAGAGTGGCATCCAACGTATCCAAAAAACACCTTCTATGCAACGCAGACATTGGCGCATAAACACATGCAGAGATGAAAACAGAATTCTCAAGAAGGACCTTTACTTTTAAAATTCTACCTTTCAGGATTTCCTCGACTGTGCATGAGTGGGCAGTAAACCTGTTGGAAATAAGATGGCCCCACCCCCAGAAAGGGATGTGCTGTGACTTAAAATGACGAACCCACCCCGTTCTTTTTCCCAGTCAGCTGCATTCTTCTCATCCGTGTCAGTTTCCTGCAGGAGCAACACGTCTACCTGGTTTTGCTTCACAATCTCAAAAAGTTGTGCCCTCTTTTGACACTCTTGCTTCATTTAGATTGAGAGTTCTCATGATGAGATTACTCAGAAGAGAGAAAGGGAAAACCACACTACAAAGGGCACCATGCAACATTCCTCCAGGCCATGTCATCGCCACCGCTGGTCACTAAAACGCTGGTCTTCGTAAGGAACTTTCTTAGTCAGTAGACTTCTCTGTTTGTAAGTTCATGTTCAGCCATAAACATCTTGTGCATTTATCAAATTTATCAAGATCAGGAAAGTAATGGGCAACTTGAATGTTTCTTAGGTTTTTGTTAACCCGGAGAAAAAGTTTTATTTCACTGACACCGTAACCAGTAGACCAGTTGACTGCATGGAGGAAGATGCGCCTGCCTGTGAGCAGACGGGAGCACCTGAGTCGCTCTCATAACCAGTGTCATGACCTGCGTCTGTCTCACCTGTGTTCATCCCTACTTCCTTGGAGGGCTTTAATTCCAGGCTTTTCTTTCTCTTTAAGAGCATTTTATAAAACCTGATCAGCAGCTGTGCCAACAGAACCTGCAGTTTCTACAAGAAATTAAAGAATAAACACATTTCCTGAGAAAAAAGAAGTTAGAAGATAGAGTTCATGCTCACAGGCCACGGCGGACCCAACTCACGCTCACCACAACCACTCCCTCCACTCACTCCCAGCATGCACCCTGACAGAGAGAGAGAGAGAGAGAGAGAGAGAGAGAGAGAGAGAGAGAGAGAGAGAGAGAGAGAGAGAGAGACTTGTGCAGACTTGACAGCTGCAAGTCTTGATCCTGGGGGCCCCTCGATTCCTCTGGGGTACATACAGGCAGTATATACAGAGTATATACACAGTGCAGTACATACAGTGTATACACAATACATACACATGTATATGCAGTACATATACCATATATACACAGTATATACACGTGTATGCACAGTAAATAGTAAATATTGATTGCACAGCATCACGTGTAGATCAATGACATCATCCATCCGACCTTCACTTTCACACAGTTTTGTCTGCAGCAAAAACTCCTGCTAAACTGTGTTACCATGGCGATGCCAAGCCCTAGATGTTATGTTATCATTCATCAGTCACTTCAAGCTTCTCCTCATACCACTCACACATGGATTTTTTGATTCATGCTCTTAACACACATCCAGCTGACACACCACATCAGCGAATGAATTCTTTGGTTATGCTGCAGTACAAATCGGCCTGCTGCCGCCACTCACCCCAAACTGTCCCACGCTACAACCGCAGAGAAGCTCCGTTCCACATGGCACCTTCCTTGAGGTCACGTGATATACCGCCTTCGTAGACTGTACTGAACACACATTTTCACAGGACTGAGTCCAGTCCTGCTGACTGTGGACACAGATGGCACATCAGGCTGCGCAATGAGAGCGGACGTGTGGTTGCTCTCAAACGCCACATCCTGCTCCTGTCCCCTCATGATGCTTTTAAGGTATTTGACAGCACTGAAAACACAATTATGCAGAACAAGCTGCGTCCTTGTGAATCACTATTTACATCACAGTTACATAATTTTCTAATAAAATTAGTTCAATGAGTGTATGTGAGAGCCAAATTCTACTTGAGTAGCGACACTTCCAGCTCCAATTCCTTATCACAAGAACATTTTTGTGGAGGGAATTTAACCAATTACTCCTCTAAAAGCTGCAGACTTGATGACCCCAGCAGGAGAAGAGGAAGTCCTCTCTTGACCGTAAGGAGCAGAAGCTTTCTATCTTGTGTGGAGACAAAGAGAACCGGGATAGTGGAACCTCTTCAGTTCTCCATGTAGCACAAGCCAACAAGAGGCCAGCCACTGTGACAGGACAGCCAAGTCAAAGGAAACCCAGACACACAAGAACTCTCGGCTGTCAAATACGCACGTGAACACTCCTGCACTCAGGCCAACAAACACTGCATGAATGCATCCACTGAACAGCAGCCTTGGAGCTCTCATTTGCTCTCAGCCCATTACAGAATCACAACAGCATTACAGTGAAGAGGCAGTGTAATGTGCTGAATACTAATCTGCCAAGCCCAATCCTTCTCCAGCCAGTAAATCCGCAGGATAATAATGTAAGCCTTGGGGAGATGGGAGGTGGGATGATCATCAAAAACCTCATCAAAAGAGAAGCTTTTTGATATTAGCGTGTAGTTCTTTACTTAACCATACATGTATTAAAAAGGATGATAAACATTCCCCTCCATCAACACTCATTCATCCAGCAGTGTGATGAGGCTGATTATTTACGATGTGCATGAGAAGGTACGTAGTAATGTTTGATAGCTGCTCTCTTGTTTTAAATGTGCTGCTGCTGCTGATGAGTCTCTGCTCCAAGCATCTTAACAAGCTGCTCAGTTTGGCTGTGACCTTGTCAAGGTTGCAGGCTCAGACCTGGAGAGATCGCCAGCAGCAAAGGTTACCATCCATTTGTCCCAAACACACACACACACACACTCTAACTGCAAAGGACTGACGTTTGGCAGATGTCTCATTTGGACCACAGACATGGAGACACTTCTCAGACCAGAGCCAATCAAAAGGCACTGAGGCATGTCACTGCAGAGAAATAATTCATGTGCTGATTCCAGGGCAGAGCGCTCTTGTCTCCCTGACTCACAGCTCAGGGGTCCCTCTATGTGGATCACAGCATGATGCAGGTGAGCCGGCACATTGGACGGGACCCTTACTCACCCTCCCTCAGAGCTCAGGCAATGAATGCTGCATGTTACCATGGCACTTCATTCTGTGTGACTTGATCCTCCAAGGTTTAGAAATCACCCACATTTGGGTGGTGTTAATTTCTGGCACTGCTGTCCAATAAAATGACACTCATTGTGTCAGAAGGCTTCTGAAGGATGCTGAAGGTTCCTGCAAGCTCCAGGAGGCTCCTGGAGGCTCTGGCAGGTTACTGGAGTCTCCTTGAAGCTTCAGCAGGCTCCTGAAAGCTCCTGGTGGTTCCAGCAGGCTCCTGGAGGCTCTATAAAGCCTGTGACATCCCTGCGCTGTCACCTCCTTCTCCCTCGCCTGCCTCCACCGGCCCCCAGGAGCCAACCCTGCACCCTGATTGGCCTCCTCCCCAGCCAATCCAGTCAGCTAGTGGCACCCGGGAGGAGTCAAAAGGAGAGCAGGGCCAGATGTCTGTGGCAACTCTGCACGGTGGCGGACGTCGTCCCTCGCGTGGCTTCATTAAGCAATAAAGCAGCAGCTTAGCGTGATCTGTGTGATCCTGGGTTTGGGTTTGTGTGGTGTGGCGGTTGAGGCGAGGCTGGTAAGCCCCTCCCGTTCGTTTTGGTTTTGTTTACACTTTTGTTTCCTTTCTGTGTTGCCCTGAGTGGCTGGTCGCTCCGGTGGAGTTGTTTTTATTTTCCTGTGGTTAGCTCCGGGTTTTCATTTAGCGGGTTTTGGCCCTGCATGGCCGCAGTTGCTTTCATTGTCTTTTGCCCTGACAACGCATGTGGTGTGTACCATTGACATCCGGAAATAAAACTGCCCCGCTATAACAGCACCGCATCCTAAATGCTGTATCAGTGCTTTAACAGCACCTGTGGAGGTTCCCTAAGTCTGCAGTAAGTCTCAGCCGCAACAATTCACCACATCCTGCCTGACCTTTACAGAGAAACACAGAGACTAACAGGTCTAAACTAGTTGAAGCTGGTTGTAAATATTTCACAGTTCACAGGCGTTCTGCATTAACATGAGCTCATTACTTGATAACTCCATCCATCCCTCCATGTTCTCCCTCTCCTCCTGTTGAGGGTGGTGGGGGTGGAGCCTATCCCAGCAGCCTTCCCCCTGGACAGGTCACCAGTCCATGGCAGGGCCAACACATAGAGACAGACAACCATTGGCTCTCCCAGCCACGCCTACGGTCAATTTAGAGTCTGGATTAACCTGGTCCCTCTTGATGTCTTTGGACTGTGGAGGAAGCTGGAGTACCAGAGAGAACCCAGCAGGAACAGGGAGAACATGGAGACTCACCCAGAAAGACCCCGTGCTGCAGCCGGGGCTCCACCCACAACCTTCTTGATGGGGGGCCACGGTGAGGACCACTGCTCCACCGGGCTGCCAATACATAAACATAACAGGGGAAATGCATATAATGATAAAGGAAATTAAGCCTGATTCTACAGTGTGTGCCCCCTGCAGTGAGTAGCATCATTGCATTTGTAAAAGTGTGTGGAGGACAGTGAAGCCTGGCAGCAGCGCAGCATCACCCCAAGGTCACAACACCAGCTTGGCCCCTCCCTCCATTCTAGGGCTTGTTTCTGTTACAGAACAAACTTGTTCTCCCTCTAACCAACAGATCAACTCAACCTGGGTTTTCCAGTGCGGTGGTGAGATGGTAGAAACATACACTTGAATGTATCGAGAGAAGGAGATGAAGCCGAATAACCTGGTGTTACCCCTCCCTGCTAGTCCAGAGCTCTCGCTGATGCACCAGAGCGTTAAGAAGAGGACAATCGACTAGTCTTTCTGTGACATTTAGAACCTACCGGCCAGGTCGGAGCACCACCTCACCTCCTCACTGAGCAGGTGACGAGGACTCATGGACCTTCTTTACAGCTCCACCTCAAATGAACGAGCATTGTGAAGGCCTCAGCCTGCCATTCTCACATATCGACCAACCATAGGCCTGTGAGGGAGCGAGACGGTGCTCTTGTTCATCCGCTCCTCCAAAATCAGATCAGGCTGTCCCGGTAATCACACTGACCCCCCCCCCCCCCACCCCCACCCCCACCAGCTCAGGGATCACTGGTAGCAGGACACCCTCCCACTTTTATCTCCCCCAGCCAAGATGCTGACCTACAGGGGGGCTTATTCACTCTTTAGGGTGTTACAGTTTCCGCTGCGCGGTAGCCCAGCTGACACCACACCAAGGTCATTTCATTATGGTTGTCCAACTGCCACTCTGCTGTCAACAGGCCTGAGTGATGACGAGGAGCGGAGCCAGCACCGCCGGCGGGAGTCAAGGCTACAGCAGCATGATAAAGATCCGCCTGCATTGGGGTGAAAACACCAAAGAAAGAGAAAGAGAGACATTTTGAGCCCTTAGCTTTCGAAGCCGTAACAAATAGATCCACTTTGTCACTTGTGTCTGCACAACCGCTCTGTTTTGCATTCTGCTGGGAGCTGCCGGAGTCATGGCCCAGGAGGAAACACAAGTGATCGGCCACGGCAGAGTCGCAACAGCCTGAGAAGTGTTGACTGGAGCACAGCTCTTTCCTCTGGTTGCTGTCAGTTCTGTCAGTCCTTCGAATCGATAACCAGAGGTCCGCATCCATCAGAGTGACTCATCCAACACAGATATGATGTTCTGGAGTCCAATTTGTGCCATCCCCCGGGCAGCAGGGGTTGGCCCATTTCTGAGGTTTGGTTCTCATTTTCCAAGAAGTCCTTCACACTTCTCTACTTTCAACATCTTTATCCTTGTAAACTGGAACATGTTTGATTTCTGCAGCACTTCAGTGTATTTATTAAACTTTGCACTGATCAGTCTCATGGAACCCTGAAGTCTGACACAGAATTTTGTCTCTCACACCACTGTAGTCTGCAGTGCTGGGGCAGGATTACAGAAATACACCAGTTTACCTGTTGCCGCTCTTATTACTTCCAACTAGGACGTCATGATTTCAGCTGCATTTTGATTGACCATCCCCTCAGATGTTGATAGTATAGTGTTAGTCTGCTCACGCACTCACACGCACACACAAGTCTGTGGGGGTGTGATTGGGGGTCCGCCCATTGCTGTTGGCAGCTTTTGGGACCCAAGCACTGAAGAGCCAGGGGTCAAAGTTCCCCTTGGCAGAGGTCGGCACTCACTGAGGGGCATCTAGCGTCCTTCTGGACTCCTGCACAGCACCGTACCATAACCAGTGTGACCCACATGACTGGCGTGTTGTTGTCCTCTAAATCAGAGCGACCCTGAACGTCTACGGAACAACAGTAGGATACAGCTCAGCGAAGGCAAACTGTAGAATTCCTTCACTGAATAAATAAAACACTTTTTTGAAATCTAAGAAAAAAAGTTTTGAATGTTTAACTCCAAAAATAACTCACCTCACAACTCATCCTAGCATCAGTGTGTGTGATAAAGAATCAGGCAGAATCATTTTCCTCAGTGTTCCTGTGAGTTTGAACAGAAACCAGTTTGTCAGACATGATGAATCATGGAAGATGGGAGGGGCAACTTATAGCAAACATGAATAAATACTTTAAATCAGAGGAACACTTTACTTTTTAAATACTTCTTGTGTGTGTTTCCTTGTCTGCTTACACTGTTATCTGTAAGAGTCTCAGGACTTAATGGGATTTCCTTGTTTCTACACTGAAGACAATGCAGCGGGTCTGCACATCCACAGCTAATTCCACTTTATCCATTCCACTGCAGCAAATAGAAAATGAAAAGCTGACATGCATACAGTGTGCATGTATTCTGTGCCTTGACTGATGCCTCAGGAGCGGACGACTTGATTTCAATGGCGTAAAGCGATACATTTTACAAAGAGCACGGCTCTACTCTGTTACTCTGAAGCGAGCTCCAGAGGCCGGGAGCCAGAACAGGAAGCCCCGTTAATCAGAGTAGCCCAGCTTCCAACCACACAACATGGGACGGATGAATAAAGAGGACGTGGATTATACTGGATGATGAACTGGAGATTCAAGCTGTTGTTACATATCAGTCTCCGTTAGCTTTAAGCTAAATACACATGGCTGGCTCCTCCTGCGTGGTGGGAGAAGCATTGCTTTGAACAGGCTTTGCCTGCACTCTCGCCGTGGCCACTTGTATCTCTTCAAGTCGTCAGTTTGAGATCGAGTCATTCTTCATCCTTGGTCATAGGGTAACAGTTCAGTGTGACTCTACCTGATCAGCTGTTGGGAGACTGACAAGCATGTAGAATGCATTGTCCTACCGAAAGAGTCACCAATGACGTGAGCAGCTCTGGTTTTGTGTGCCAGTTTGTGTTGAGTCCTTCTTTCGCACGCTCCATCAGGGCCGTAGCCCAGGGTGACGGAGCCTTTCACCTAACTGCAGCATCCAGCCACCTGCCGAGGAAATCACGGCTGTTTCCGCCATATGCCTCAATGTTCTGCCAAGCCTCCGCGGTCTGTTTCGCCTTGAGCAAATTTCATTATAGGATGGCTGGGAACACACAGCACTGCTCATTAAGGCTATCAGCATGGCACGTCATCATTTGTAACACAAGGAACGTGTGAGGTTGAATGACCCCGGCATGGAAGATCACCTTCCAACTTTAGTCCTTTTATAACTTTTGTTGAAGATGGGCAAAAGAGCATTTGGCCCAAATACACACAACTGCTAGCCAGGTAATTTAGCTGAATACTGATACATAACACGCCTCTTTGGAAATGATTCTCACACAAGTCAAAAGTTTCACCATCGTCCAAATCTAAATGTTCCAAGCCACAACTCTCACCCCATTCAGTTTAGAAGATTCAGGAGCTCTGCTCCTACAGACTGTCCCGGTCCAACATGATGAAGGATCAACTGTCGACCTGCTCAGGTGAGCAGCTGTTGGGGCTGCAGTGGGATTGTCAGTCAGACCGAGCCACAGCTTGGTCCTGCCTCTAGATGGAGCTGTGACGTGTTACCAACCAGAAAGAGGCCCGCGGCAACACGTGCACTTAGCCACACGCTAGCATGGAAAGCCTCGCCATGAATGATGAAAACAATGGTAACAACAACTACAGACAGAATGACAGATGAAAACTCCACTGCCAGCAGAGGCCGCAGGAAGTATAAATGCACTTCAGGTCTTATTTGAGGGGTTTTTAATGTAAAAATTATGGTTTTTATTATTTTAATGGAAAAATACTGATAAGGAAATCATAACAAATTCTACAATATAATGATATAATGAATAATCCATTGTGTCTGTTTCCTTTTGTAAAAGTCCACTACACTATAATTCAATATCAGCTGGATTTTATTTCCATGATGAAAACTTAATTTTCAAATGTGTTTGGTGAAACTAAGTGAGCTTCTATCTTTTTATTAAATTAGATACAAAATGTTCTTTATGCGCCAATTAGAATTGCAAGACTTAAATAAATGGAATCATGGGAAAATTGCATTCAGTGCATCTCTGACGTGCATTAATAATACCAAGAAGTATAATGTGCTGGTACCCGGGTCTTCTGGCTCTGCTGGGTGGATTCATTAACAAGCGCCCTGCACTATCATACATGAGCCAGTGATGGTGCCACGCCGCCCTGGCAGCGCTCCACAAACGTGGTCAGCAGAACGCCAGATGGAGCGGAGCCACAGGGATCAATGGGAGAGTTCTGCTGCCAGCTACAGTCTCCACCCTCACCTCTTGCTCCAGACTCACATGCTCAGGTGCTGCAGTCACAGGACGCGGAGTGGCTTCTGAACACCAGCACAATAACAGCCGTCTTTGCCGTCGTTTACTCACAAGTGTTTCCATGGGAGAAGGCTGATCTGCTGCCTGTGTGTCGGAGAGGCAGAGTTTAGCCTCACTGTGCTTTAACGTGATGTTCACTCTACCATGCTGGTGCCTTGTACCCAGAGCCATCGCAGTGCATTAACCCCTGCAAGCTGCCTGGCACTGTCCAACTGGACTGCAAAATCCAAGCTACTCCAAGTCCTGTGGGCCCGCAGACCTCCGTCTGGCAGGGAAGACCGGGTCACATAGGATCCCAGAATGAAACAGAGCAGACGGGGCAAAAGAAACAAGGAACATTAGTTAGCATGAAATACATGTGTTGTTCAGTCTATCTGATGTGAGTGTCTAAGAATTATAGCATGTGATGCATGTTGGACAGAGTATCGATCTCCTCTCAACAGGTCCTTGTCAGAGATGAATGAGATGCCACAGAAACAAATCAATGCTGCGAGTTATTTAGGAGCTCCAGCTGTCAATAACCCTGAGCATCAAAGGCACACTGACATGCGGTGAGAATATCGAAGGACAGACTGGAGAGGAGGGAAACCTCCCCCTTCGATTGTGGGTTGCAGTATTTCCCATTTACTGTCTGAATCCTGGAAGCCGTGTTTTGCCAAACTAAGTTTTGGATTATCAAAAGATCAACAGTAGGGTTAGGGTTAACCCTCTAAGCAAATGAATACCATGGTGGTACACTGCTATGAAACTTGGTCCCCACGGAGGGCGTTGCCTAGATACGCCACAGATTTGTCATCGCTGGACAGAAAAGAAGCAACCCTGATATTCTTGTCCATCCAAGAATCTGCAGAGGATTAAACCAGTTACTCATCGATGGCTGTTCCAGGACCAGCTCAGATGGATTCACATGCTAGGACGGGCTTTGACTTGTGGTCTGCAGACCAACTGAATAAAAGATTATACAGTAAGAGTTTGCCTGGGAATTCCAAACTGCAAGAGTGAAGATGTGAAATATAAAAAGAGGTTTGCTGAAATTAAAGACGGAAAATCCACATTTCAGTTTATTTAACAAACCTCTCAGGCACAAATCTAGCAGCTACACCGTATGACAGACTAAACGAGGGCCTAAAACTAGGTCAGGCCTTGGGCCAGGTTAGTTTCAGGCCCTTCGATGGCCGCCAGGACACGAGAGGATCCAAACAGGTTTCACCAGAGGCCAAAGCGTGGAGCTGATTGATGAGATGCTGTCACGCTGTCTTGTTGAAAACAGGCAAAACAAAAGAGGAACGGAGCGTCTTTAGCTCAGTGAGGCAAATCCGCGAGCCGCCACTCAGGCGCGCTGGAGGAACATTCCACACCGGACGCTCATGTGGGCCGAGCAAGATGCTTTTCAGAATAAAACTTTTATCTCAGCTCAAAATTTGTTTTTGCTGATTCAGAAGAAATAAAATGATAATTTTTAAAAGTCAGATTATTCAAATAATCTGGCGAGTCATATGTCACCACTAGGGGCCAGTTCTGGCCCCCGGGCTGACAGCAGCTGACCGCTGGACTATCATTTGCTAGGAAGCTGTCTGAAGTCTCCGTTAAGTGAGCTGACGGAAACCTGGTTCTTCAACAACTGCTTCTACCGGCAGCACCATTTGCCCACCACATCTACGACGTGCACACACAGATTCTTTGACCTAAACTCAATTTGAGCACCTTGTGAGTAGAGCAGCTGATGTCACGTTGAACAGCACCTTGGCCAGGACAGGAAGCATGATTCAACAGAAGTGACCCTGGTGGGTTTCACAGACAAGCAGCAACAGTCTCGCTCCAGGAAGCAGAGGCAAACAGAGGCAGTAATGGAGGACACGACTGTTTGACATGAAGGCGTGATGAAGGACGTGACGTCACATCCGCATGACCCACACCAGTATCTGTCACCTCCACACTGTTAGAGTTGGAATCTCCACTGACATCTGGCCCCATCTACAACAATGCTGACACAGATTAAAATAGCTGTGCAGCTCCAACAAATTAAGAGCGCCGAGGGATATGAAGCCAAAGACGAGAAGTAATTTGTGGAAACTCTGCTCTCGTTCGCTCACTGGGAATCTTTCCTCAGAAGCTCTGAGGTCCTGTGCTGTGACCCCGGGGTGGCAGTCCATCAGCCGGGTGACACCAAACCAATGTCTAACAGCTCTTAAGACATAAATATGGCCCCTGAGTTGACAGCCTGTATGTACGGCCCCCATTGGCCTGATTCATTCAGCCACAGGAGGAGCAACTCTTCCATGTGTGTGTGTGTGTGTGTGTGTGTGTGTGTGTGTGTGTGTGTGTGTGTGTGTGTGTGTGTGTGTGGCGGCAATGGGGGGGGTAGACTATTGTAATAATCTTGGGAAAATTACAAGTTGAGTTGCATTGGTGGACTGTGTGAATATGAGAGGAGTGTTAGGAGGCTCCACAGGACACACAACTCCTGGTGACCCTGGAAGGGAGGGGTCATGGAACAGGTGACCAGCTTCAGACTCCTGCCTCCTGAACACAGTCGACTGAACGATTTCCCAATGTGTGATTTCACGAACGCCATCATTACTCTGAATAATACCACAGGAACGTCACTTCTGCTGTTGTGTGCTGTTCCTCCTGCTGAGTTGGATGAGGTCTCTGCTGCCTGTTGTTATTTGTTGACTCTCCCCCACCGCCTGTTTACACAGCCATGTGATTGGATTACACCACTGAATGTGCAGCGTTCATGACTCAATCTTCCCATAAAACATGAGCTGCTGTGGCCAATTACAGTGTAGATTAATGTTGTTGAAAGAGAATTTATTCACAAAACATAGAGGGTGCCCAAGCTTTTCCTCAGGTACCAAGAGAAGAGATGCACTCTAGGATGTGGTACCAGAGGTTGGACCTCTACACTCTCAAGCGGGTAGCTCGGCCACTGTGTGAGGAAAAGAGAGCGAGGGGTGGAAACTTTAACATTAAGCCAAGCTCTGCTCCATGACCGGGGGATTAAAGGAAAGCGGCAAGACAAACCGTAGTGCGCGCGCGCGCACACACACACACACACACACACACACACACACACACACACACACACACACACACACACACACACGCTGTGCACAACTGATCCATAATCACACACTCAGACATTTATTTTAAAATTATATTAAACCAAGTGGTAAATCTGCACTGGAAATTCTGCAACCAATGTTTTTCTTTTTTTTTCTGTTGTTATTGTTGTCACTTTGTTTGTTTGTTTGTTTTTTCTGCTGTTGTTGTTGTTGTTTTTACCCCCCCCCCCCCGTCTTCCCTATCCTGTCCCTGTTCTCTCTCTGTCCACTCCTGTCCTCAGTCCGGTAGCTTCATCAATGAACCAACACCATTCCTAATCAAGTTCAGCACAAATGGTGATGGGAGGAGTTTATCAGGTTCCTCCTCTGCAGAGTAAAACGGCCTCAAGGCACCAGGAACATGGATGCTGCTGCTGAACAGGACAGGGAAAAAAAAGGAGAGCGGCAACTTGAACCAGGCAAGACGACAGAGAGCCTTCTCTCCTCTGTGTGTGCACGACTTTTGAAAGAGCTATGCTAGCACTTCCCACCCACTACCATTCACTGTGCTAAGCTAGCTAGCACAGGTCTCAGCTCGCTGTCTCTTTGTCCTGGTCTGGGAAAAGAGGTCAATATGAGTATTTCCCAGAAAGTCAATGTGTTCTTTTACAAGACACACAATGTTCATTGGTTAGGGTAAAGTAGCAGATCCAGCTGTGGCAAACACGAATGTGATGGATGTCTCCATCCCTCTGTCTCCCAAGCATAGTAATACCGTCATGCCCCAAGGTTACCTGCATTCACCCCCTTCAGCTCCCTCTAGCCCCCCAATGTAGCATGAAGGCCCCAGTGGCCCTGCAGACCACTGCTCACTGTCAGGACAGAAGGCAGGGCTGGTGGAGTGGAGGCTGGCCCGGGCCTAATAAAGTAGCACAGATGAGAGCAGACAGAGGGATGGTGTGGGGGCACGAGCAAAGACCGGGGAGAAAAGGCCGCATTGTTCAGACCGCAGCCAACCTGAGTACTGACATCATCACACAGGGCCGGGGAATTCTCCGTGATAGGCTGAGGAAAGATGCCCTCTTGTCATTTGAGGCCAAGGATCCTTCTGATAGCTGGAACTAACAGCCGTGGTGTCAGGGGGCTGCTGACGGAGAAATTGAACTGTAAAACAATGTGCCACGCCTCGCAAACGAGAGCTGCTCATACCAGTCCATCACACATCACGACACCTCATCAGGGGGAGGTACAGACACCACATCTGCATGGTGAATGCACCTGCACACTTTACAACACTCATGATTTGCTAGTGAGAGTCTCATAAAAACAGAGGAAAATATTTGAGTGTCAAAGGGTTTAACTCTACAACACAATTTGAATGAATTCCAGGAGCAGGACGTAACTCCAGCGTGACCGCTCACCGTCGGCTCATTCTGTCAGCTCTCATTTCAGATGCAGAGTCGAGACAGCCTCTCCACAGGCTGGCGTGGATCCACACTCCAGTAGCATGTCACAGACCGCCACTGAAGATGGTCAAATATATAAGATATGATATGATAATATGCATCTTAAATATACAGCTCAGCTTTTTAAGTGCCATGATTATTTTTCATCTCTCACGTGGGGAAGACCTGCAGATTTTCCTCTATGATATTCATTCTCAGTTCCTCATCATATCATCCATCTGCATCCCTCCTTCGCACATTTTCATGACATGTCACTGTCAAGTCTGCCTGTCTGAGCTGTGGAACAACATGGCCGCTGCAAGTAACCAGCAAGTGGATTGATGAATAAATGGAGGCTGATCGCTGGTAGACGAGTGTGACGGCACAAAGATGAACCCTGCCAGCTCAGAAAGGAGCTGATTTGTTCTTTGTATCCCTTCAATCATGCATGTCTGCAGGGCAAAGTGCTGTGTCGGCAAAGCTGGTGTGTGTGTGTGTGTGTGTGTGTGGGGGGGGGGGGGTACACATCCTCCTGGCTGGTGTCCCTTCATGGCTGTCACATCACCTGGCACATTGAACATTTTCAACGTTCTTAGGTTGCTGCTGTCTTTGTTCTGTGTTTTCTTATTTTGTTTGTCTTCAGACGGTCTCTCATTTTCACGGTGGCCAAACGCCATTTTTGTGCATCAGCCATTTTTGTAGCGGTGATCTATGACGCCACATGATGGAAGCGTCCTGGGTGTCAAGCAGCAACATGCTGGTTCAGCCTGTCTCCTGTGTTCGCTGGTCATGTGAACAGGAAGTAAACTGCTCAGTGCCTGAGACTGCCTAATAACTCGCCATGGAAACAAGGAACCGATCCGTCCTGTTTAGATGCGCAGCCCACATGAGAGATTCCACGGTCTCCTTCAAATATATCACCTGAGTACATTTTACATGAATGCCTCCTCGATCATGTTTGTTTTGTTTGTAATGTAACAGTGGAAACACTGTGTTGGTCATGAACTACAAGAAAAACAAACTGTTCAGAAATTCTAAATATGAATGCACGATTGCATGAGCGCCAACGTGAGGCAGCAGCAGAGCAACGCTGTGGGTTAAAGTCCCATGAGGGAAGTAGAGGACAGCACTGTAGGGGACAGTAGTGAGGAGCAGGACCTGCACCACCAGTCTCCTCATGTCTAGAAGTCATCGTCTGGTTCAATCAATCCTTATCGTACATGCAGGGCAAAATACTGGCAGTGCAAACAGGAGGAGAATACTGAATATATACTGAGTATACTGAATACTGCCTAAACCTCGGAAAACTCCACCGAGCACACAGCTGGGAGACCAACAGTAAAGTCCAGGGCGTATACAGATTTTAACCAGAAAGAACTGAGAAATCAGTGTTCTGGCAATGAAGTATTGTGGTTCTCTCTACCACGAAAAACATCTTTGAGCAGCTGGACAGAATGATGGACGCATGTCTACCATCAAATAGGAGCGCTGGAATAAGAGTGAATGGAGTGAAGATGCTGCGGAGCACATCGACGGGACGCTTTCCTCCAAGTCATAATTCAGCCTGAAGTCCTGAGTCCTCTGGGTCTGCTGGACAACTACTGGACTACGCTGACACCAGATCAGCACAACCTGGCAAACACTGCAGATGAATCTGTGAGTCACCTTTGTAGTTCCATTCTCACTTGAAATCCTGCCAGACCTGGAGCCCCTGCAGAGTGAAGTCAAGCACTGACGAATAGCCAAGTACTGGAGGAGGGCAGTTTCCTCCTTGAGTCACAAAGAAGGCTAAATAAACTAATTAAAAATTATGGCTGTGAGCGTGCTGCGTTGAAGGGGAATGAGTTTGAGCTTAATGAGCAGCTTAACATCAGGAAACGTAGCTGGAGGCACGATCGCACTGAAGCCCCGCGACAAAGCCGGTCCGGCTGATGCTTCACCTTTGCTATTTAAGTCCATGTCTGTGTGTGTGTGTGTGTGTGTGTGTGTGTGTGTGTGTGTGTGTGTGTGTGTGTGTGTGTGTGTGTGTGTGTGTGTGTGGTCAGCCTGGATGGTTGGCTACTCTAATCACAATGTGAAGGAGTCTCTAGGTGACTGGTGCATCAATCTGACATGGCTCCTCGGGCAGCTGAGAGGAGACAAGGCCCCGCCAACGAGTGCTACGCCATGTGACTCATTACGCCAGCAGGCAGAAGAAGCTCGCTGCATGACAGAAGTGACACCTGACGATGAGGCTAAGAGATGACGACGGCATGGAGGGTGGGGACACCTGGATTATCCTGCATTACTTCTCTGCAGCAGCAAGTCCAGCAATCTGCTGAGACAAAGTGACCGTGCTGATTTTACGTTGCCATGGTGAGCAGCCTGGCACAGTTCTGCTTCTAAATCAAACTGGTGACTCTGATCCAGCTGGTGTGAGTTCTGTGCTGGCAGACTAGAATGGTGGACAGGGTTCTGAAAACCAGAAATTACAGGAGCTCAACTGCACGAGTGCCCAGCGATCTCGGTCATCGCCATCAGGGCTAAAAGGATGTGGGCTGGACCACATCAACAAACTCTGACACCACCAGATTCCACTGAGTAGCTGGATATCGATGTCAAGACGGTGCTGACAGGATGGCAAGTAGCCCACCGTAATGAGGAAATAACAGAACCACTAGAACTTGATGTCAAGGTCAGAAATGACATCACTTTGACTGTAATGGAGCTTTTGAATCCAGGAAACGGCTCGATCACAACATAGCGGCAGGATGTTTGGTCCTGAACGCTGGCCAGCTGGAGCCGGAGGGACTGACTCAACGGTCCCCTCAGTGTTAGCACCTCCCGCGTGCTCCCACGCCACAGCGACGATGGCCTTCACCGGATCCCAATGATTCTGTCGGGATGTGAAGGATCTTCCTCAGTGGATCTCTCATGTACGTGTGTCGGATCCCTTTCATCTGATGGGCTTTCACCACTGTATTTTTGCTCATCAAATCACAGCAGCGCAGCCCAACAACAGCAAACCCTCCAGATACCACAGTTTCTGTGACCATTGTATTTCATGAGGTCTTCCGCTCACAAACGGCTCCATCCGCCATGTTGGCCTCCGCCGGGACAGGTTCAGACCAGCGCATGTGACGGCACAGAGGACATTCAAATCCATTTCTCACTGAAAAATGAGATTCAAACAAAGATGTCGTCACGCACATCCAAAAACGTTGAAGGCAGAAATGACAGAATTAGAAATGAGAAAAGCCTGACGACTGTCGCTCCCTTTTCTTGGTGCATCACTCGATTCACACACCAACAACCGCTTGGTGTGATGACGTTTGACACAATATTAATCTATCATCTGGCATTTTCTACAGGAAGACATGATCGAAGTGAATAATTAAACAGGAAAAGCAGAGTGAGCGAGAAATAAAGCCGAGACTCTCCAGCTGTCCCCAGAGGCTGAAGACCCCCCCACACACGGTCCCCCCGACACCTGCTTCTGCCCTGCAGCACTGATGTCACCTACATCTCAACACATAATTGTGTGTGTTTCAGCAGCTGTCCTGTCACATGACCAGTGTCTTGTCACACGCTGACATGCACACAGTCACATTCTCACTGCTTGTTCATGTTTGCTTCCTGTCTCACCCAAGGCGCCCATCTTCTCCTCGTCTGACTGCACTGAGCCTGACCAACACACACACACACACACACACACACACACACACACACACACACACACACACACACACACACACACACACACACACACACAACATCTGAAGGATGAACAGACACGTTATTTTAGTTTTGAGATACACTAAATGTGGGGGGAGGTCAGATCAAGTGAATGAAGATGACCACTTTTGGGTATTTCTCCCAACCTTAACCTTTGCTGGTCATTGCTCCGCCCCCTCTGCTAGCTCATGCTACCACCTTTATATGTGGCGTCATCACGTGTCCTTCACCTGATGGCGAGGAGCTCATTTTAAAACGAGCTGATTGCTGGGAGGACAACCTTTATCCATCTATCTATCCATCAATCATCCATCTATCTATCCATCAATCATATATCTATCTATCTATCTATCTATCTATCAATCATCTATCTATCTATCTATCATCTATCCATCAATCATCTATCCATCTATCTATCTATCCATCTATCATCTATCCATCAATCATCTATCCATCAATCATCTATCCATCTATCTATCCATCAATCATCTATCCATCTATCTATCTATCCATCAATCTATCTATTTATCGATCAATCATCTATCTATCTATCATCTATCCATCAATCATCTATCCATCTATCTATCTATCTATCTATCCATCTATCATCTATCTATCCATCAATCATCTATCCATCAATCATCTATCTATCTATCTATCTATCCATCAATCATCTATCCATCTATCAATCATCTATCTATCCATCAATCTATCTATTTATCTATCAATCATCTATCTATCTATCCATCAATCATCTATCCATCTATCATCTATCTATCCATCAATCATCTATCCATCAATCATCTATCCATCTATCAATCATCTATCTATCCATCAATCTATCTATTTATCTATCAATCATCTATCTATCTAGCCATCAATCATCTATCTATCCAACTATGCATCAATCATCTATCTATCTATCTATCCATCCATCAATCATCTATCTATCTATCTATCCATCCAACAATCATCTATCTATCTATCTATCATCTATCATCTATCTATCTATCATCTATCCATCAATCATCTATCTATTTATCTATCTATCCATCAATCATCTATCTATCCATCAATCATCAATCCATCAATCATCTATCTATCCATCTATCTATCCATCAATCATCTATCTATTTATCTATCTATCTATCCATCAATCATCTATGTATCTATCTATCTATCTATCCATCCATCAATCCTCTATCTATCATCTCCCATCTGCTGGTTCACAATTAAAAATGTTTTTCTATACTTTCCAGAAAATTGACATCTGTTGTCTACCTATGACAAACCTGATTAAAGTTAACACAACACTAAATTAACTCAACAGAATATCAGAATTAGATGAGGACTATTAAATATCAGATCTCTGACACTGAAAACTGAACCGGTGAATGAAGTGATACCTGACAGTTGTGTTGACCTGCTGGGTCTCACTGAAACCTGGCTGGTGACGATGAGGATGCTAGTCTGAATGAATCCACTCCTCCAGTCACAGGAACACTCACATTCCTCCAGGCTCTGGCCCAGGAGGTGGCGCTGCTGCCATTGTTGACACCAGTTTAGTAATAAATCCCAAACCAGAAGAAGTTTCCATTCATCAGATGTTTGTCTGATCAGGCCACACCTGATTTCATTGGTGCTAAATTCAGTGTCATGTCCCACTGTAACAGAGGGCGCTGTTGTCCACCTTAGTCCCTCCCAAACTGATCATTTTATCCATAGAGCAGCAGGCACCTTAGCAACAACTCTGGACTCTACTGGCCCACTAAAACAGAAAACTATGAATCCAAGGAAACAAGCACCTTGGTACGGTTCTGGAACCTGACAGCTTCAACAAGAAACCAGAAACTGGAGAGAAGATGGTGCTGCTCCAAACTGGAGGAGTCCCATGGAGTCTGGCAAGATGGCCTTAGAACCTAGAAGAAAGCCCTTGGTAGAACCAGAGCAGCCGACTACTCAGCACTAACAGAGGAACACAAGAAGAACCCAGGTTCCTCTTCAGTACTGGAGCCAGACTGACAGAGAGCCACAGCTCTACTGAACCAAGTAGTCCCGTTTCCCTGGGCAGCAAAGAGTTCATGGACTTCTTTAATGACAAAATTCTCCTGATTAGAGAGAAACTTCTTCTCCTGCTGCCATCAGCTGACAACATGGCTCCTAGAACCCAGAACCTTAGAGGCAGCTGGAGGACCAGACACACACTTGGATAGTTTTTCTCCCATCAGCCTTCATGAGCTCAGTTCAATAATGTCCTCCTCTAAACCTCCACCTGTCTCCTAGACCAGTGGTTCCCAACCTTTTTTGTTTTGTGTACCCCTTGAGCCTTTTTGTCATACCATGAGTACCCCTTCACTCCTACGTATCCATGATTCTCCAAAAGTAGAACATAACACAACTGAATATTCAACGCAAGTCATTTTATTTCATCTTCTTAAATTGAACATTTAATATTCAGGCATTATCTTCTTATTTAAATCAAATTAAACATAAAATTATGTTGCCTTCAAGGCAATAAAAATTATAAATATAAGAAACAATATTATAGTAAACGTTTCTATTATTAATACTGTATTATTAATACTAATATATTATTATTATATTGTGATTATTCATGGAGTTATTTGCCAGGACTTCACCGCAAAAGTAGCACTGAGGCTGCGGTGGGTCCGCAGACGTCGAAGTGAATCCATATAAAATATAGTTTCACGATACTGCCTTGGTTTAGGTTTGGAATCTTTCTTGCGTTTGTCGGCGGGCTCTTTTCCCCCTCCTGGATCCACAGCAACTGGACCTTTCAGCCATTTATCCATGTTTACCTGCAAGTAAACAGGTTCCCGCTGTTTGATTTTGGTATGGCTGTGCCACAGGTTATTGTCTCCCCAGGAAAACAAGTCATAGCACACACGTCCCATTTTATTGACGAACTTATGATATGACTACGAATATTTTTTATTACCGTGGAAATAAATTCTTAATTTTTCCACGTACCCCCTGCAATGTGCTCACGTACCCATAGGGGTACACGTACCCCTGGTTGGGAAACACTGTCCTAGACCCCATCCCAACTAAGCTGCTCCAAGACTCTCTCCCCTCGTTAGCCCCTCCCTCTTAGATATGATCAATGTGCCGCTGGTATCTGGTTCCGTCCCTCAGTCCTTTAAAGTTGCAGGAATTAAACCCTCCTCAAAAAGCAACCCTGGATCCAGAAGTTCTACCAACTACAGACCAACATCACATCTTCCTTTTCTCTCCAAGGTTCTGGAGAAAGCAGTTGCTCAACAGCTCTGTGACTTCTCCACAGCAACAGCTGATTGGAGGATTCAGTCAGGTTCCAGGTTCATCCTAGCACAGAAACAGAACTAGTCAAAGGTACCAGTGACCTCCTACTGGTACCAGATGAGGGACTGGTCTCTGTGCTGGTCTGATTAGATCTCAGTGCAGCTCTGATACCATTGACCACCATATCCTTCTACAGAGACTGGAACCTGTCACTGGTATTAAAGGAACCACACTAAACTGGCTTCTCCTGGAACCGTCACCTTACTGTGGTGGAGGAGTTTGAGTGCCCTAGTGACCCTAGGAGCTATGCTGTCGGGGGCATTTTGCCCCTGGTAGGGTCACCCAAGGCAGACTGGTCCTAGGCGAAGGGCCAGACAAAGAACGGTTCAACAGACCCTTCATGGAAAAACCAGCAAGTGCTACGTGTACCCTGCCCGGAGGGGCACCGGGGCCCCGCCCTGGAGCCAGGCCCGGGGTGGGGGCATGAAGGCGAGTGCCTGGTGGCCGGGCCTTGGTCCGTGGGGCCCGGCCGGGCCCAGCCCGAAGAGGAGACACAGGCACGTCCTCCCTTGGACTCACCACTCATCGGGGGAACCGGAGGGGTCCGGTGCAATGTGGTTTGGGTGGCAGTTTCAGGCGGGTGCCTCGGCTGTCTGAACCACAGACATGGAAGCTGGCTTTTGGGACATGGAACGTTACCTCTCTGGTGGGGAAGAAGCTGGAGCTGGTGGAAGAGGTTGAGCGTTACCAGCTAGATATAGTCGCCCTCACCTCGACACATAGCTCTGGGTCCGGAACCCGAGTCCTTGAGAGGGGTTGGACTTTCTCTTTTGCTGGAGTTGCTCCGGGTGAGAGGCGGAGGGCAGGGGTGGGCTTTTTGGTTGCCCCTCGACTCTCTGCCTGTACGTTGGGGTTTACCCCCGTGGACGGAAGGGTTGCTTCCCTGCGCCTTCGGGTCGGGGAACGGGTCCTGACTGTGGTCTGCGCATATGCGCCGAACACCAGTTCAGAGTACCCACCCTTTTTGGAGTCCTTGGGAAGGGTACTGGAGTCCGAATGGGCCATGTTCCGCTCTGCCATTGTCAAGGCGGCTGCTGTGAGCTGTGGCCACAAGGCTGCTGGGGCCGGCCGCGGGGGTAATCCTCGAACCCGCTGGTGGACACCAGAGGTGAGGGGAGCCGTCAGGCTGAAGAAGGAGGCTTACAGGGAATGGCTGGCCTGTGGGTCTCCAGAGGCAGCTGACCGGTACTGGCAGGCCAAACGGTGTGCAGCTGTGGCGGTCGCCAAAGCAAAAACTCGGGCGTGGGAAGAGTTCGGTGAGGCCATGGAGAACGACTATCGGTCGGCTCCAAAAAGGTTCTGGCAAACCGTCCGTCGCCTCAGGGGGGGAAGGCGGCAAACTGCCCACACCGTTTACAGTGGGGGTGGGAGGCTGCTGACGTCAACTGGGGAGATAATTGGGCGGTGGAAGGAATACTTTGAGGAACTCCTCAATCCCACCAGCACGTACTCAGTGGAGGAGACAGAGCCTGGGGAGTGCTTGGGGGGGGGGGGGTCGTCCAATCTCCGGGGCAGAAGTCGCCGAGGCAGTTAAACAACTCCGCGGTGGCAGAGCCCCGGGGTTGGATGAGATCCGCCCTGGGTATCTCAAGGCTCTGGATGTAGTGGGGCTGTCTTGGCTGACACGTCTCTGCAACATTGCGTGGACATCGGGGGAAGTGCCTTTGGAGTGGCAGAACGGGGTGGTGCTCCCCGTCTTTAAGAAAGGGGACCAGAGGGTGTGTTCCAACTATCGGGGGATCACACTTCTCAGCCTCCCTGGTAAGGTCTACGCCAGGGTACTGGAGAGGAGGGTCAGGGCGATAGTCGAACCTCAGATTGAGGAGGAGCAGTGTGGTTTTCGTCCTGGCCGTGGAACCATGGATCAGCTCTTCACCCTCGCTAGGGTGCTGGAGGGGGCATGGGAGTTTGCCCAACCAGTCCACATGTGCTTTGTGGACTTGGAGAAGGCTTACGACCGTGTTCCTAGGAGCATACTGTGGGGGGTACTCCGGGAGTACGGGGTGGATGGCCCTTTACAAAGGGCCATTCGGTCATTCTACAGAAGGAGTGAGAGTCTGGTCCGTGTGGCCGGTAGTAAGTCGGACTTGTTCCCAGTGAGGGTTGGACTCCGCCAAGGCTGTCCTTTGTCACCCGTTCTGTTCATAACTTTTATGGACAGAATTTCTAGGCGCAGCCGGGTGGTGGAGGGGGTTGAGTTTGGTGGCGGGAGGATGTCGTCTTTGCTGTTTGCGGATGACGTAGTCATCTTAGCGCCATCGGGCCACGACCTCCAGCTCTTGCTGGGACAGTTTGCAGCCGAATGTGAAGCGGCTGGGATGAGAATCAGCACCTCCAAGTCTGAGGCCATGGTCCTCAGCCGGAAAAGGGTGGTTTGCCCACTCCGGGTCGGGGGGGAGGTCTTACCTCAGGTGGAGGAGTTTAAGTATCTCGGGGGTCTTGTTCACGAGTGAGGGTAAGAGGGAGATTGACAGGCGGATTGGGGCGGCATCCGCAGTCTTGCGGTTGCTAAACCAGTCTATTGTGGTGAAGAGGGAGCTTAGCCAAAAGGCGAGGCTCACGATTTACCGGTCAATCTACGTTCCAATCCTCACCTGTGGTCATGAGCTTTGGGTAATGACCGAAAGAACAAGATCACAAATACAAGCGGCCGAAATGAGTTTCCTCCGCAGGGTGGCTGGGCTCTCCCTAAGAGATAGGGTGAGAAGCTCAGTCATTCGGGAGGGACTCAGTGTAGAACCGCTGCTCCTCCATGTTGAGAGGAGCCAGTTGAGGTGGTTCGGGCATCTGGTGAGGATGCCTCCTGGGCGCCTCCCTCTGGAGGTTTTCCAGGCATGTCCAACTGGGAGGAGGCCTCGAGGCCGACCCAGGACACGGTGGAGGGATTATACCTCTAGGCTGGCCTGGGAACGCCTCGGGATCCTCCCGGAAGAGCTGGTTGAAGTGGCTGGGGAGAGGGCAGTCTGGGCTTCCTTGCTGAGACTGCTGCCCCCGCGACCCGGACCCACCGGATGAAGCGGAGGACAACGAAGACGAAGACGAAGACACTAAACTGGTTCAGGTCACATTTACTAGGTCATCTCAGTTGGTACTAGTTAATGATGGTTCCTCTGAGACCACTACAGTCAGTTCTGGTGTTCCACAAGGGTCTGTGCTTGGACCAGTCCTCTTCACCCTGTACCTGCTTCCTCTAGGTCACATGATCAGGAAACACTCCATGAATGTTCACTGCTATGCAGACGACACACAGCTGAACTCATCAATGATCCACATGGAACAAACCAGCTGACTGAACTGGAGGCCTGTCTGAAGGACAGGAAACATGGAGGACCATCATTTCCTTTATTAAACTCTGATAAACTGAAGTTCTTGTGCTGGGCCCAAACACCTGAGGACCACCTGATCTGATGAGACAGGTACCCTGGATGGCACCACCCTGGCCCCCAGCACCACTGTAGGAACCTAGGAGTTCTCTTTGACCAGGACCCTTTAACTCCCACATTCAACAAATCTCCAGGACGCCTTCTTTCATCTACGTAACATCGCTAAGATCAGACACATCCTGGCTCAAGAAGATGCAGAAAAACTAGTCCCTGCTTTTGTCACTTCCAGGCTGGATTACTGCACCTCCCTCCTACCAGGCTGGACTAACAAGTCCCTAAAGACTCTCCAGCTGGTCCTGCCTTGTGTTGACTAGAACTGGTAGCAGAGACCAGGTCTCTCCTGGACTGCTTCTCTGCATGGCTCCCTGTCAGATTCAGAACAGAATTTAAAATTCTTCTTCTACCATCAAAGTCCTCAACAATCAGGCTCCTTCATCCCTGACAGAGCTCCTAGTCCCCTATGATCCACCTAGAACCCTTCACTCCCAGGATGCAGGGTTCCTGCTGGTTCCTAGAGTTCTAACAGTAGAATGGAGCCAGAGCCTTCAGCTATCAGGCTCCCCTCCTGTGGAACCGTCTCCCAGTTTCAGTCTGGGATGCAGACGTCCGTCCCCACTGATCCTGGATCTGCTCCACCTGTTCACGTCCCCGTCTGTCCATCAGTTTCTCTTCCTTTCTCTCTCTCTTTATCTCTGTCCCTCTCTTTCCTCCTGTCTCTCTGTCTTCCTCCATTCTCTGTCTTTGTCTCTGTCCATCAGTCTGTCCTCCTTTCTCTCCCTCTTTATCTCTGTCCTTCTCTTTCCTTCTGTCTCTCTGTCCTCCTCCATTCTCCGTCTTTGTCTCTGTCCATCAGTCTCTCCTCCTTTCTATCTCTTTATCGCTGTCCCTCTCTCTCCTTCTCTCTCTGTCTTCCTCCATTCTCTGTCTTTGTCTCTGTCCATCAGTCTCTCCTCCTTTCTCTCTCTCTTTATCTCTGTCCCTCTCTTTCCTTCTTTCTCTCTGTCTTCCTCCATTCTCTGTCTTTGTCTCTGTCCATCAGTCTCCTCCTTTCTCTCCCTCTTTATCTCTGTCCCTCTCTTTCCTTCTGTCTCTCTGTCCTCCTCCATTCTCTGTCTTTGTCTCTGTCCTGCTCTCCTGCTCTCTCTCCGTCCCCACTGATCCTGGATCTGCTCCACCTTCCTGCTGGTAAAGGAAGATTCTGCTGGCTGCTGTTGCAGGATGTGCTGCTGATGGAGAATTGTTGGGTGGAGGTTCATTGAAGGAGGGAGGTGCTGGACCTGCTCTACTTGGACAGAGTCAGGACAGAACTTTGGTTGGGGTTTGGAGCCACACAAATAAAACTGACTTAACTCCTTGTCTACCTGCTGTCTACCTGTTATGTTTCTGTTCTTTACTGTTTTATGTAACTCTGATCTATCTGTCATATCTATTACACACACACACACTGCAACATATAACTAAACACTAACATGCCAGTTAAGGCACAAGGCTGGAGATATTTTTGTTATAATTGTGTAAAAAATAGACATCAGGGTGATCCAGCTGAGCTTGGGAGGAGCAGCTTCGTGATACTTCAAGAAGTGAATAGGACTGAGTGAGTATTAGTATCATGCCAGTTTTGCTCGTGTATTACTTTGACAGGACAGTATTGGGACTAAATGATACAGTTTGGGCCTCAGGGACAAACAAAGATGGGAAATTATCCTAACGCTGAATGATTCGATCAATTAATCAGATGTAAATCACAAACTGTATCAAGAAAAGAGTTAGGAGATGACAAAGTGGAAGCTTAAAGCTCTGTCCTGCTCTCTAAAGACACTGGACACACTTTCTATGACGTAACTATGCTGACAATAATGTGAGAATGTTCACACCACCTTCCCAGGCGTACTTTTACTCAAATATATTCCTGAGTATTAAAACATGTCATCAGGGTTTGTACATGGCCCAGTTCAAGGTTGGAGTTCAGCTCAGATTCAAGTGGCCGTGAAGGCGTTCTGAGGGGGGTGAGAGCGAGTGGACTCTCAGCGGCTGAGCCGATGCAGCGCTTTAAAGAGCTTTTAATGAGTTTGACGGTTTGGAGGCTTCGATTCACATCCAGCTTCACTGATTCTCCTCTCTGACCTCTGACCTACTGACCATTTCCCTCTCAGTCAGGGTGAGGAGACGAGCCCGAAGGTGACCCTGAAGATGAGCCTGCCTCCATAGCAATCGCTGGGAAACATTAGATAAGCTTGAGCAAAACATGACTTCATGCCACCTTACGTGTGTGTGTGTGTGTGTGTGGGGGGGGGGGTGGTTCTCCTCATAGGAGGGTCTGCACGAGTAAAGAGGGGGTCAATAAAGACCAGCGAGGAAAGTGCAGTCTGGATGCTCCACAGACTGGCAGCCACCAGCCGGGAGCTCCTCAAACACAACGTCTGGCTCCTGCAATGCAGCAGGGACACACAGGAGAGGACGCGCCATCAGACGCTGGAGTTGCAGGAAGAGGCCACGTCAACATCTCAGAGGTCTGCCTGATAAGAGCAGTGACGCTGGCAGCTCGCTCTATTTGACCACACAGTCCTGGCGCTGAGTATTCAGGGCAATTCACTTCTCCCAGGGTGCTTATTAAAGACCTGGGCAACCCCATCTCATGATCCTGGAGGACCTTGCAGCACCTGCCTGGATAGATGCTCCGCTCATTACAAGCTCTTCATGCTTTACACAGCTGACAAGTAGTGTTGCTAACAGAGGAGGTGGAGGAGCTGAAAGTGTGTGGAGGACACAGCCAGGCTTCTCTGGTGAGCCTCACCCTGCTTCCAGGGAGACAAGAGCACCTGACCACCACCCCTGGACCAACATACCTTTCAAGGTTGACATGAGTTTCTGCCTCAACAACAACCCAAGATGGGAGGCACTCACATGAGAAATTCAGCCTGATTGTGCAGGTTGGGGGGGGGGGGGGTATCCAGCAGTGGATGTCGTTTCAGGACATTCGCGGGGCCTGCTGTTCATTGATGCTATCAGCACTGAAATTTCCTGATGATACCATCATTCGATATAGAAGAAAACACACGCCATCTCTGAAGTCTTGATTTATCGGGATAATAAGCACACGGAGGTCGTGCTGATCACTGCTCCAAACTTCTCCAGCTGCACTGCTCTGGTTCTCAGAGCAACAGCGCTGTGGGAGCTGGTCCCACCAGTCCACCAGTAATATAGACCACATCAGCATCGTCGCATCAGTCAAGCTAAAGCAGCTGTTATTATTTGTGTGTCTGGCACCAGGCAGCGCTGATTTACATTCTGGTGACTGGAGGTGGATTGTCAGCACATGCCCTTCACTGGCGAGGCCGAGTCTGAGTCATTAACACTCAACAAGCACAGTGAGCCCCAGGGCACCCTGCTTTCTGACAGTAATGCATTCTAATCTTGTCAGCCCATTGAGAGCTTCAGCTACATTATAGATAACAGGAGCAGAATCAAACACTGCTGTCTGTCAACATCTCAGATCAATCAGGAGCTAAAAGTCTGTGGGGCAGCCATGCACACTCCACTACTCAGGCCAATCACCATCAATCCCAGACGCAAAATTAGAGCCCATACTGAGGGACCAGTCTTCCATCTCCTGTTGGTCACAAACACGAGCCGTGTCCCAAAGTGATTTCAATTACTGTCCTTCTTCTGCAAAGCCAATGAGTCAGAACAGAGCGAAGCTGCTATATTTTATTCAGAGTGTTAGTGAAGGGGATGGCGGTAGCCAGCAGGGCAGCCAGCAGGGCAGCCAGCGGAGCGTTTTCAGGCTTTGGCTGTGCATTATTCAGCTGTGCTCTTGCCTCCAGCGTCAGTCCTGCCTGTTTTATATATAAAGTAGCAGTGCAATTAGAGCCTAATAACCCAGCAGGAGGTCTGGTTGTTAGCACCGAATCATCACTACATCTAAAAAGCCCCCAATCTCAATTAGAGCAAGACACTGGATGTACAGTCAGAGATGAAGTACTACAGTACTTCTTCCATTCAGATATGCATTGCTGCAGTACATGAGCACACTGACCAAGTAATTATCAATATAAATATTTGCTGAAAATTTAAATGTTATTAGGCAGCTACACTTCGTTCATGTTGTATTTGTGGAGTATTTCAGGTAAGCATCCTTGTACATTTCCTGTCATCCCATATACATACAGCCATACTTCAGCCCATTAAGAAGATTCATTATTCATAAGACAATTACTACTTTGCTGATACACTTCCCATAATTGTCCTGACATTTTTCCTTCAATCCACAGGAACAAGAAATGGAAGGTGAACATTATAAATAATCTGAAATATGTTGTCATCTCAGACATGGCTCAGAGTACACAGATATGAAACACGGGCCAAACAATCATGATCATAGACGATGAGCACATATGCTGAAGTGTTGAGCGTGTCAGAATATCACATCATGTGTGAATATATGTCAGAATATCAGATCATGCATATTAGCATGTCATAATATCAGATCGTGTATGTTAGCACGCCATAATATCAGATCATGCACGTTAGCACATCATAATATCAGATCATGCACCTTAGCACGCCATAATATCAGACCATGCATGTTAGCATGTCATAATATCAGATCATGTATGTTAGCGCGTCATAATATCAAATCATGCATGTTAGCGCGCCATAATATCAGACCATGCATGTTAGCGCGCCATAATATCAGACCATGCATGTTAGCATGTCATAATATCAGATCATGTATGTTGGCATGTCATAGTATCAGATCATGTATGTTAGCATGTCATAATATCAGATCATGCATGTTAGCATGTCATAATATCAGATCATGCATGTTAGCATGTCATAATATCAGATCATGCATGTTAGCATGTCATAATATCAGATCAAGCATGTTAGCATGTCATAATATCAGATCAAGCATGTTAGCATGTAATAATATCAGATCATGCATGTTAGCATGTCATAATATCAGATCATGCATGTTAGCATGCCATAATATCAGATCATGCATGTTAGCATGTCATAATATCAGATCAAACATGTTAGCATGTCATAATATCAGATCAAGCATGTTAGCATGTCATAATATCAGATCAGATCAAACATGTTAGCATGTCATAATATCAGATCAAGCATGTTAGCATGTCATAATATCAGATCATGCATGTTAGCATGTCATAATATCAGATCATGCATGTTCTCTGCAGATGATCCAGAATGCAGCAGCACGTCTGGTCTTCAACCAGCCAAAAGGGTACATGTCACCCCGCTGCTGGTTTCTCTTCACTGGCTTCCAGTGGCAGCCAGGATCAAATTCAAGGCACCTCTCTTGGCTCACAAAACAATCCCAAGAACGGCTCCAGCCTACCTGGAATCCCTGATCCAGGTCTACTCTCCTTCTCGCCCACTACGCTCTGCATGCCAAAGACGCCTGGTGCTTCCAGCCCAGCGCTGCTCCAAATCTCTAGCCAGACTCTTCTCTTCTGTTGTTCCCAAATGGTGGAACCAACTACCAAACTCTGTGCGTTCTGCTGAGTCCCTTTCTACTTTTAAGAGTCAATTGAAGACTCAATTGTTCAGAGAGCACCGAGGCACTGAACCTGACTCTGCTCCTCTGTGGGGTAGAATCAGTCAGAGGGTCCAAGACCCAGCACTTAGTGACTATGTAGCACTAACTGTGTTGGGTGATGTTGTATGTCTGTTATATTTGAAAAAAGAAAAAAAAGGGGGAGGGGGGCAACACTTCTTCTGCCACTAGATGGCAGTACCTGTGACCAAATCACAACTGAAGCACTTTTGCGCTACTATGGGTTTTTCCTTAATTAAGTCTGAATTCTTGCTTGTGTTGTACGTCGCTTTGGACAAAAGAGACTGCTAAATGAAATTGTAGAATTGTAGAATTGTAGCATGTTAGCATGTCATAATATCAGATCATGCATGTTAGCATGTCATAATATCAGATCATGCATGTTAGCATGTCATAATATCAGATGGGGGACAAACAGCAAAATAAGAGATGAGGCCTGGCCCAGTTCAGTGGTGATAACTAGTCAGTGATGGGTTAATCAACCAGTCAGCTGTAAAGTAATCAGTCGACAAAGTATCTAGTAGAAGCTTTTTTTTTAAATTACTGCAATGTTTCTGAAGTAAAAACACATTGGCTTTTATGAGTTCCCTTTGTGGAACTGTAGAAGCTGCTGCATGCACTAAAACACCAGCGCCAGAAACATGTTTGTGAGGAAAGAAGCCTTTGGTGAACAAAGGATCAATGCGTCTCTGTCTCTGCTTTGTTTGTCCATTTAGAAATGTCATCGCAGCAGGACTCCCCAGGACGCCTACACTGGACTTCCCTTTTTACTGGTGCAGCCGCCTCAGAGATGGCCTGTGTTTTTGTGTACCTGCAGTCAGCGGGGACGGAACAGGAGAGCAGACGTCTTTATCAGGAACAATTGGGTGAGCCCCCTGGGTACAGTACAGCACTTCACACTGCAGCAGAAAAATTACTAAAAAAAATACCCAATGATGTGGACGTGACTCAGGACAACAGTCTGGATGGAACACATTCGTAGTAGAAGTAGTAGTAGCAGTAGTAGTAGTATCATTATTATTGAAGATATTAATAATTGTCTTAAATGCAATATATCTACATGGCTCACAATCATAGATGGTATTCTGGACCTCAGAGCTCATTCATGGAACTCTCAGATGACATCATGCACTACAGCGGCCAAAGAAGCCACAGAAAAAACACAACCACTCCAATTACTTCTACATCTGAGTAACGATGCCCAGTGGAGAAGGTATTTGTGCTCTATGAAGGATGTGTGGACAAGAAGAATGACGGTGTTTGAAACCATAAGCCTGCAGGAGAGGAAGTGGCCACAGACGTGTGTCAGTCCTGTTAACTCTGTTTGACCCACGTAACAGTTTGGGACGTAAGTGATGGTTGCATCTGAACCACATTAACTTCATCTCTCTGTCAATGAGATCAAGGACATTGCTCATTTCATTTCCAGCAGTCTGTACATCAGCTTCCCCTCTGCCAGGGGTGTGTTAGGTATGGTTCAGCTGCTCAGTGTGGCTTCTGGACCTGGCAGTCACAGTCATAAGTTTTGGCTAGCTGTGTCACAGTGGTCACCTAAGGCTGTCGAGATTGCTAGAAGACATGGTAGGCTAGACCATGTCACATCATCAGTGCCTGAATATGGGATGCAGCCCCTGAACTGGGCCAGGCCTCATCTCTTATTTTGCTGTTTGTCCCTGAATTCTTGGTGGTTGGGCGGCGTGGCTCAGGGGTGGAGTGGCCGTCTAGCAACCGAAGGGTCGCTGGTTCGATCCTCGACCCCGGTGACCATGTCCAAGTGTCCTTGAGCAAGACACTGAACCCATAATTGCTCCTGATGAGCAGGTTGGTGCCTTGCATGGCAGCTCCACCATCAGTGAGTGAGTGTGTGAGTGAACGGGTGAATGAGACGACACTGTAAAGCACTTTGATTGCTGCTACGGTAGAAAAGTGCTCTATAAAACTGAGTCCATTTCGGCTGGCATCACCTGCATGGGAGCCCATCGGCCTTGTGAACAAGGCAGGAGTATGTATGAGTCACGCCCCTAAGCCATGGTTACATCAGTTGGTGTCCGCATTCATCCTCCAGGAAGAAGCTTGACAGTATTAAACTGAAGTCATAATTATGCCATTATGCCATTATGTGTTTGGAGACATGGATCCTATCAGCACCACCTTCACAGTGGAGTCTGCAGTTGCTCATTAGATGAAGCTCATCGGGGGACCTATGGGATCCACGCCGGTGCTTTTACTCCTGCAGGAGAGTCACCAGGAAGGTTGAGATGACAGGAAATAAACAGTGCAGCCAATCAGAACGCTCTCTGGGAGTGGCGTTCATACCTTCCCCTCTTCAGCTTATGTAGCTGCTCCAACATGTCATTTGTGGCGAGGAAGAAGGCTCACGTCAGAGCACAGGTGAAACATCAGGACACGTGTTCGACAAAACATGCTAAACGTGTTTGCACAAAAATAATACTCTGAAACATTGAAATAGAAGCAGCATATCTTCATGATTACGATGTACATGAATTACTGCATATTAATTATCGTCAGTACTTCCATATTTACATCTTGATTCAATTTGCAAATCAATCAATGATGTTGACAACACATTTGTCAGAACAGTGAATCAAAGCCTCCCTGTGAAAACACTCGCAGCAAACAGACAGCGTGAATACAGGAAAACCTAAAGTTCTGAATTAGAGAGTACAGAGAGCAGACCCGCATCCTCCCAGCAGTAAAGTACTGAGACATGGCAGCTCCCAGGGTCAGCCTTTATTAAGGCTTGGCCCTCATAAATCGATTCACTAAGAGTGCTCATTGTCACCAGTGGTATCTGCTGCAGGAGAGTGGGCCTTTGATAAAGGAAATAGAAACAGAGCTCTGAAAGCTCTAAAATAAGATGGAGGCAGAGCCGTCAGGAGCGTGGCTTCAAGGAAAGACAGAAGTACAACGAACACATTGGAAAATGTCAGAATTCCCCAGTGGGATCCAGCAGCACTTCAGAGGAGACATGGGTCGCAGTGCTGATGTCATGGCGAGCCCCTCACTCGCGGACAGGCTGGGAAATCCCTCTAATGTCACTTTGAAAAGATAAAACCAAGGATGTCAAAGCTCCATGTAAAAGTTCAGTCGACAGGAAGGCAAAAGCCTGGTCACCAAATCTTTCCTGTTTTATGCAACCTGACATCATGATCCTTGCGACTGACTGACATGTCTGACTGCACTGAGCCGTGCCGATGGAAAGGCCATCATGTTTGCTGGTACACAAGCTGACAGCAGGTTTCTGCTCTGGAGATGTAAGCTTAACATCTCTGTGGGGGTCTCTGGGAAGATCAGAGTAGAACATCCCATTTATATACCTAATAGAGTCCATGACTGCAAACGTGAAAGATTTCTTCACTTCTGCATAGCAAGAAAACATCAATCAAAAGAACGGGAAAGCCAGCACTTTGTGTCCTTCGTCCTTTTTCATGTTCAACATGAAAAAAACAAAGTCCAAACTTGGAAATCAAAATTCCAAATGGGCTGTGACAGCAGTTGTAGAGGGAAGAACATCGGCGGTGGAGGACTCAGCAGGACTACGGTCTACATCCATAAGAAGACCTGAGTTGGTGCACGCACATCTGGGGAGTTTCTGGGGAACAGATCGTATTCTAATCCAGCCACATCTCTCCTCACTGGACACATCGGCAGAGGAGTTAGAATGCAGCCCGTCAGTTCACACAGACACACACTCACTGACACAATGACAGCATCCTCAACTGAGCAGCCCGGACAGAACACACCACAAGCAGTGCCACATTCACAGGGAGCCCCGCCCACTGCAGTGTAGCTCTTAGTTGTATGCATTCCTCTTCCCTCATCTCATTTTCTCCTAAAAAGTGGACAAATTAGTTCAGTTGTCATGGTAATTAAACAGATGGAACAGAGGTGTCTCTCTTCAGCCATAAAAGCCACAGGATGGCTTAATATACTCTTAAAACACAACGGAGACCAACAACAGCTTCTTGTCTGGTGCAACAGTGTTAAGATACCATCTCCTTGTTTCAGACACCAGTGGGGTAGGGGAGCTTGGAGTCTGCTATACTGGTGCTCCTCAAATTTACTGAGCCCAGGTTTTATGGGTCATTGATGGTCTCGGGTCATGGATTACCACCGAACAAGCTCACATCAGTGACTTGTTACCAAAGGATAAAAAGCCTGTTTGGAGGGAATGATTATTTAATAGCCTTTTAAAATGTGATTTCATGAATTAGCAGAATGCTCCGGTAATCAATATCCTGGAGCTGATCAGAGGAAAGGAACCGCTGGAGAATTACACTGGTTTATCCTTCCTGCAGCAAAAAACGTCATCTTCCCTTGCTGCCAGACTGAGCTGTGTTTGGGGAGGAGCCACGTGTTCCTGCAGGAATACCGACCGTGTTTAGGGAGGAGCCACGTGTTCCTGCAGGAATACCGACCGTGTTTAGGGAAGAGCCACGTGTTCCTGCAGGAATACCGACCGTGTTTAGGGAGGAGCCACGTGTTCCTGCAGGAATACCGACCGTGTTTAGGGAAGAGCCACGTGTTCCTGCAGGAATACCGACCGTGTTTAGGGAGGAGCCACGTGTTCCTGCAAGAGTACTGGGAGAGGAAAAGCTGGACTTGTTTGGGGGTGGGACACTTCCGAGGGAATGCTGGGGTTGCTCCGTGTCAGCTGAAGTTGTAATGAAGTGGGATTTTTGGTTCACCGGCAGGAACTAAAATGTCAGTTGAAAGTGTGTTATTCTTATCAGATATTCACCATTTGATCTACAAAAAGTGCATGAAACAGACGCACGCTTGGACCTGGCAGTCATGCACTTGTTTGTATTTCCATCCTCTTATCTGCCCTCTTCCATTCCTCACAACATGACATCACACAGACATCTCACGCACACATGTCCTCTCACCCTCGTGTGCAAGCTGAGTGATTTATTTATACAGGTCTCTAGAGAATGAGCTGAAATTCTCTTCCTCAGTCAGTAAATGCAATCTCACTACAATATGGCTGCAGCTATTTGTCTTTATTTTAGTCCCCATTTTCCTTCTCCAGCACAGCGACCAGGGTCACGCCCCCTCGTCTGCCAAACGTGGCCTTTAGCTTCCTTACACCTCATTTGTCAGACCCGTACCTGTTAACAGTCATGCCTCGTACAGCTTCATTAGAACTGCACTTTTTCACATCAGCAGATGCATTTTTTACTACACACACAACATTTATCAGAAAGGGTTGTTTTCCTATCATTTGCCATTGCCTCTGAAATTTTACCTCTCTTTATCTAATCAAGGATTTCTGAGGATACATTTTAATCAAAAATTGATTTTGAAAATCAAATCTAAGTAGCTGAATTATCTGTGTTCGTGTGTCTGAGGATATTAGTTTTACAGCCATTAAGGCAAGTTGGTTGCTGCTCAGACGCTGACGGTGGGTTTCGCTCTATGATGGGAATTCACTGGTGGAGCTGTGGCTCTGCTGCTGCTGTCTGACCCAGCGCTAAAGACTGGCCCTCTGACTCCAGGCGCTACATCGCAGAACTAATTACAGAAAGGGTTGCCAAGCAACTGCAGCAGTTGGTGCCTTGTGGGTCCAGGGGTGGCCTAGTAGTCCAACAAGCACTAGTCAAGACTCTGATAGATCTACGTCGGCCCCTGGTGACCCTCTGGCCCTCCGACTCTGATGAAACATCTGCGTACCACATATGGACATGCAGGGCATAAATGTAACTTTAAAATAAACAAATAGGTGAATTTAGTTGCAGTAATATGCTTCCATCCATCCCTCCATCATCCATCCCTCCATCCATCATCCCTCCATCCATCCATCATCCCTCCATCCATCCATCCATCCCTCCATCCATCCCTCCATCCATCCATCCATCCATCATCCATCCATCCATCCCTCCATCCATCCCTCCATCATCCCTCCCTCCATGTTCCCCCTCTTCTCCTGTTGAGGGTGGTGGGGGTGGAGCCTATCCCAGCAGCCTTCCCCCTGGACAGGTCACCAGTCCATGGCAGGGCCAACACATAGAGACAGACAACCATTGGCTCTCCCAGCCACGCCTACGGTCAATTTAGAGTCTGGATTAACCTGGTCCCCTCTTGATGTCTTTGGACTGTGGAGGAAGCTGGAGTACCAGAGAGAACCCAGCAGGAACAGGGAGAACATGGAGACTCACCCAGAAAGACCCCGTGCTGCAGCCGGGGCTCCACCCACAACCTTCTTGCTGGGGGCCACAGTGAGGACCACTGCTCCACCCACAACCTTCTTGCTGGGGGCCACAGTGAGGACCACTGCTCCACCCACAACCTTCTTGCTGGGGGCCACAGGGAGGACCACTGCTCCACCCACAACCTTCTTGCTGGGGGGCCACAGTGAGGACCACTGCTCCACCCACAACCTTCTTGCTGGGGGGCCACAGTGAGGACCACTGCTCCACCCACAACCTTCTTGCTGGGGGCCACAGGGAGGACCACTGCTCCACCGGGCTGGCCTGTAGTAGGCTTCCAGCTCTCTCAAATCTTAACACATTAGGATGGAATTTCACTGAGTTTCCTTTGTATTTAATGAACCACACATCTGGACCGTTAAACTGCTGATTTTTCCTTTTCCCCTTTTTTCCCTCTCCTCTACATTGTCAGTTCTGTTCCCCCTGAGCAGGCGCTCTGACTGACCAGAGGAGGCACTAGTACAGCAACCAGGATTCACCTCCCTCACCAGCTTCTACTGCAGACACAGCAAAGTGTGTACAGACACCAAACCCAGGGGAAGACAACTTCAGGAACGGAACCAGTGGCCCCTGAGTTGGCACTGCTGCACCACCTGGACACTCACCAGGCGTTTTTCTAAAGACTTCATAAACGATGCACTCGTCTCACATCATCCATCCCATCCATGCTGAGTCCCCTCACATAGCAGTTACCAGGCTGGAGGTCAGAGGTGTTCTAAACTTTATTTCTTTAAAAGCATATCACACATCACCAAGTTTCCTCATTAGATATTGCTTCATGTGAGTTGGGCGGAATTAGAATCCGTGGAGGACTCAGAGTTTAAACTGAAGTTGCTCTGGATGTGTTTAGGCTACCGACTCGAGCACCTGATAGACCAGATTAAAGTGGCTGAAGTGACTTGAGCATGTGAGCAGAAACACATTCACTGCACTGGAGCAGCAGACGCGTCCCCATGTGTTTGCCAGAGGTTTGTTAGCTACATATTGGCAGCTGGACGTCTGATTCTGTTACTGCTGCACACTTTGCTTTCTTCAATGTAGCTGAGGACAGTTAAGTGCTGTCATCACATGGTGAGATAAAAATGAGGTAACATGAAAATAAAGTGTAATATCAGGATGTATAAAGTATAATTCTTCAAGAATAGCTTCTTTAAAAATAAACAATAAATACAACAATGTTAGCGTGTGACATCCAGAGTTCGGATGCACCCCGTACAGGAGGCAAATTCTAGTTAAAGCAACTATTTACTGAGCAAATCCTGAACTTTTCAACTGGCAATGTCCCTTTGATGTAGCGATGTGGAAAATGTGTAGAATTGCATCATCCCTCTCTGAGTTGAAGCAGAACTACAGCAGCGAGAGCAGCAGGGCCGGGTCAGTCGAGTCAGCTGCTCTGGCTCTCACCGCCACAACAGCTGAGCCAGAGGTGCCACGGCAGCAGCACCTGCTCCGTGAGTTGGGTGATAGTCTATAACTAACATGGCAACCTTGTTGCTCATTAGCTGTTAGCAGCACAGCTACAACCAAACTACTGAGATCAGACGTGGCACCAGTCACACCACCTGTCCGATACCTGACCTGCATCAGACTCAGCAGAGATGAATCCTTGGCGGCCCATCGAGTGAGAGGGTTTGATTCATAACACCAATGACATAACGAGAGATTCAACATCAGCGACAAGAGGCTGAAAATATGATGAGAGAACAATAATGTAAAAATGCAGAGAAACAGAGTCCAACAGGCTTTACATGGGCAATGGGTATGTCCACATCTGGAGCGCTAGATGGCGCTACGCCTCCTTACAGCTGCAGGCTGCAATTAGAGTTTCCTCCACTCTAAGCCAGTGAATGACTGTCTTCCATTTGAAAACTATCAAATTGGGCAAGCGCTTCAAGTGTGGCAGCCGAGTTATGCCGATGCCTCCTAGGCTGTTGGCCGTCAGATACTGCATGGCACAAAATGCTTCATAATAAAATGAACAGGACGACTTATATTCCACTTCTCTAGGTACTCTAGACTCAAGACACTCTACAAAGGACAAATAAGACCATAAATTAAAAAGCAAGAACTCAAACCAGAAGAAGTCAGTAGAGGTTAGGGAGGTCTGCCACGTGAAAGCTGAGGGAGAGGGTGAGCGCCGTCTGCAGCTGCATGAGCTACATGTTCGTCTGACTTCCTAACAGAAGATTCCAGTCAGATGAACGCGTTTGCTTGTATTTTCAAATCCAGCCTCAGATGCACACTAAATCAAATAATCTGATCCACCTTTAGCAAACAGACTTCATGTTCAGCACCTAAATCAATAATAAATAAAAAAGAGATTAAATCTACTTTAACTCCCCCACCTCTCTCTCTCGCGCTCTCTCTCTCACACACACACACACACACACACACACACACACACACACACACACACACTGTTGGAATATCCCCCTTTTCCTCGCCCGCCAGCACCCTGGGTTCGTCCTGGCTTGCCTCCGTCTGTCCTGACCTCCTTCTGAGAGCGAGGTCCTTGCGGTGCTCACGTCTAGTCATTAATAACGCTCTCTGCTCGCTTTCTCGTGCCAAACAGAGCAGCGCTTTCCTGTCATCCTGACACAAATTAATTCCCCTTATTTATCTTCTGGCACCAAGGCCAGCATAGGCAGAATAACTGTTTATGGGCAAAAAAGGACAAAGAATTATTGATGGTGTGTTCTTGATGACAGGACCATTTGTTTCTCAAATAAGACTCCAGATGAAGTTCATAACAAAGATCCTGATGGACGAATCCTTCACGGCTCTGTTCTGCTCTGTTTTATCTCTCGCCTAACACAAGTTCAACCAAATTAACCCTAGAACACTGACGTCCTTCGTAACACCATCACTACCACTGGGTACATTTTACCTGATACAATATTCCTGATTAAATACAGTTTTCATCAAAATCTATTTCAGTACAAAACTGTATGCCAAATTGAAGTATTCTTCTTTAATTTCCAATATGCAATGTCACAGAAAATGGGTAAAAGTTACCATGGGGGACCCAAGAAAATGACACGACGAGAATCATGAGGGTGAAAATCACCTGACCTTAGGGCTCTAGGGTTAAACTGCTGTTGTCCAGTCGTGCCCTGTCTATCTACATTTTCTAAAGAAGACACAAAAAGACAAGAAGTCTTCAAGGTGCCATCTTGAGGTCATGGAAACCAAAAACTGTGCAAAATGTTTTCATTGAGATTGAGATCATTTAGTGAGAGACACCAAAGCCAGCTTTTTCTAAATAGTTTCCTTTGGAGAACGAGCCTGAAAAATCACCCAGTCAAACATGTTTTACTCTGAAAATATTCAGAGGATACTACATGCATTGTTCTAGTAATGTTTTTGGTTTACAGCTTTTCATTTTCTTCCTCAAGATTCCATCTCAAAATGTTGTTTGAGGCAACAGATAATAGATTAAATATTCAAGAGTATCCCTTAATAGTGCTGCAGCTGAAATATTTGGGGGTTTTAACCTCTTCTGAAATGGTTTAGCGTCCTTGAAGCATGATTGGAAGGTTAGAATGACTAATTTTCTGGCATCTGATGAGGACCTTCAGCTAGCGATAGCCAGTATTGTCCAGCCCTGCTAACTGAGCTGTGGCTCACACAGGAGCAGCATCAGGAACCCTTGCATCTTCTTCTCCTCTTCCTCTTCTCCTCCTCTGTTCAGGGAACATGAGGCCCGCAAACCTAAGCCTCCTCGTCTTGGTCCTCCCCTGGTAGAACGAGTCAGGAGGTCTGAGACCGGCTCTTAGTGAACACTCAGCACTGACAGTGGTGGATACTGAATGTGTTGAATTAGTGGTTGTGGTCAGTTGTGGATAAACCTGACTACCTGGCACTTCATCTGCCACTTGGTGGCAGCACCTGCGGCCAATCACACTTGAAGGTCTTTGTCTACTAACTCAGGTTCCTCCCTCTAGTCTGAATTTTAGCTTGTGTTGTATGTCGATTTGGACAAAAGCGTCTGCTCAATGAAACTGTAGAATTGTAGTATCTTCCATACTAAATAGTAGCAACATGATTTATTCCAATTTCAGATTAGATTGTTGGAGCATCAATAGTTTGGAAATGTTTAAATGCTGTTCTTGTGACATAAAAATGGAGCGTTAAACAGTGAAGTAATATTGTAGGAGTACTAAATGTCCCCATCTCTGGCTCCATCCTCCCAGGAGCCCCAGTATTGACTGTATGGCCATAAGCATGTCTATAGGCCCCTGAGCACCGCAGCAGCAGCTTCCTCATTCAAATCAGAGCTGCTGCAGCTCCACTGACAGTGAGAAATGGATTTAATAGCCAGAGAACGGCTTGTCAGCACTCTAAAAAAACACAATGTTAGGGGACTTTTTCCTCCTCATTGCTACCTCCCCAGGGCTCTGTAGTGGGATTTATTAGAAAGATAGAAAAGACAACAATGTCAGATTTTTTTGTTTTCTGTGACATATATGACTAATCATCTATTTATCGTACAGCTGCACACAGAATATTCCATAGCAACCACCACTGGAACTGCCCACCATGTATAAGAAATGAAAATTGGTGCTTGGCTCTATTGAGGTCACTGCTGTGTTATACTGTCGCTAATTACTCTGCTGCTGTAATGAAATGACTCACTGAAGTGGTATTTGATTACATCTAAAGGCTGACAGAAGCAGTCCGGCTTGGAGCAGCTGAGAGACGCTGGTTCCAGAGCCTGTGGGCTTCTACCTTCCACTGGACAGAGCAGAGCTCAATGAGAGGCGAGATGTAACTCCGCTGATATCGACCCACACTTCTAACGCTATCACTGCTTCATCCATCTGCCCCCCCCCCCCCCCATCGCATCATGCTCCCTCAGGTCCTCTGACCAGTTCCTCCTGGTCACCCTCCAAGGACGGGGGAACTAGGGGCCATCAGGCCTTCGCAGTAGCAGTAGCAGGAGCAGGTCTGTGAAACGGACCTCCTCATGGTGACTGGGCAGCCCCACAGAACCCTCAGGTACTGGCCTGCTGCTCTAGTCTAGTAGACAAAGACCTTCAAGTGTGTAATTTATCCACAACTGACCACAACCACTAATTCAACATCAACAATATCTTTCAGCGTTAAAGACATTCAGTATCCACCACTGTCAGTGCTGAGTGTTCACTAAGAGCCGGTCTCAGACCTCCTGACTCGTTCTACCAGGGGAGGACCAAGAGGAGGAGGCTTAGGTTTGCGGGCCTCATGTTCCCTGAACAGAGGAGGAGAAGAGGAAGAGGAGAAGAAGATGCAAGGGTTCCTGATGCTGCTCCTGTGTGAGCCACAGCTCAGTTAGCAGGGCTGGACAATACTGGCTATCGCTAGCTGAAGGTCCTCATCAGATGCCAGAAAATGAGTCATTCTAACCTTCCAATCATGCTTCAAGGACGCTAAACCATTTCAGAAGAGGTTAAAACCCCCAAATATTTCAGCTGCAGCACTATTAAGGGATACTCTTGAATATTTAATCTATTATCTGTTGCCTCAAACAACATTTTGAGATGGAATCTTGAGGAAGAAAATGAAAAGCTGTAAACCAAAAACATTACTAGAACAATGCATGTAGTATCCTCTACGCTCTGGTGACTGTTTCACCCTCATTACTGAAGTTTTTACACTCTGTTTTACACTGTGAGTGTTCTTATGGATGCTTGCTGACACCTGTGTGTGCTGCCAGTAGTTCTCATCCTGCTTTATATGTATGTGCTTGTGAAGCATTTTTTCAATTTTAAATGTGCTATAGAATCCTGTCTTCACATGTCTTCATGTACTTGTGCTAAAACGAAGAACTTGAGGATGAACAGAACTACATTTGCATCATTATTATTGCTCATCTGGACCCAAGGACCAAGAGCACTGATGAGCGGTACTGCGGTACTTCATGTTCATGTTTTGACATCAAGCGTCATGGGGAAGGATGTCTGTGACTTTCTGGGCCATAACTGTGCCGAGCCCTGTGCAACCGTCGTCTCTCCTGGGGAACAGTAGGCAGCTTAGGAGTGTGTTGTTCTATTTCACACTTAATGATGTGCAAGGCGCCCTCCAGCACTATTTCAGGCACTGACACAGCCGGAACAGTACATTTGAAAAGCAAACAGCTCTAGTGTTTTTAAGTGGAATATACAATGTTTCCTTCAAGCAAAATAGGAGGTTCAAGGGAGTAAAATGTGCTTGTGTAAAAGCACAAGTAAAATTTGAAGTAAATTGTACTTCAAATAGATGAGGTTACCATTCTAATCAAACACGTATGTAAGTGTGTATATGTAGAAATGAGGGTAGGCAAGACCCCTGATGCAACACTGGCCTACCTCAGAGCGCATGAGTGATACTAATAGTAGAGTCATACTGGCTCGCAGGTCTCCTTAGTCAACAAGGTACGCGTCAGTTGCTAGGGAACCAGGGCAATCTGATGACAAATGGAATACTGGAACAAGACACATGTGGATGAGGGCTGAAAATATGGAATTGTTGGAATGCTACTATCTGAGCAATCCAGAGAGAGGGGATACATGCAGAGAATGTGGGACCTTTGGATACTTCAAAACCCGCAGTCTAGGATAACAAAGAAACAACTGTTCACCCAGTGTTTCAACATTGGTAACAGGAAACTACTGTCAAAACTAGAGATTAATGAGATACAACAACAACGCTACAGCAAGGGGCAGCCAGGATGACAGGTCAGCGGGGGGAATGTCATCATCACCCCCACCAACTGAGATTGGTTACCAAGCCCCAATAGATACAAACAGCCTCAATACAAGAGCTGCTGCGCTGAACACAATCCCTACGGCAACCATCACAGAGACCATCAAGCTGACGCACAGTGACACAACAGTAATACTGGAGATGCTCGGGTACCAGCTAGACATGGACATGAAGCAGAAGAAACAATCCCCTCCATGGAAGAGAAGGATGGAGGCCAAAATAAAGGCAACAAGTAGAGAAACTAGCCAGCTAGCAGAGCTGCAGCGAGGAAACATGGTGAATAAAAGAAATGTGCCCCAGAAATACACCAAGCTATCCATACCAGAGGCACTTGAAACTGCCAGACAAACGCTCATAGCTCTGGCCACCCGACTGAAGAGATAAACCAAGGAGGTAGAGGCCAGGAGAATAAACAAAAATGTTCTCCTTCGACCCAGCCAAAATGTTCTCTCAGTCGCAGGGGGACAAAAACCAACCAGGCCCACCGTAAGCTGAGAAGGAAAAGTACCGGAAGGGCATTTGGGAAAGAGAAGCATCGCACAACACAGATGCTAAACGCGAGTGGACCAGAGGAGTGACCACAGAAACCTCCCAGAGCAAGAACCAGTCACCAACTCAATGGCAGACATCCAAGACAGAGTGTCAAAGATGAAGAGCTGGACAGCACCGGGCCCTGATATGATCCACATGTACTGGCTGAAGAAGCTAACTGCACTCCATGAATGCCTTGCAGCAAAGATTAGACCAGCTGCTAAGGGATGGGACGCACCCAGAGTGGCGAACACAGGGTAGGACAGTCCTGATCATGAAGGACCCCCAGAAGGGACCCATCCCATCCAAATACCGACCAATAAGCTGCCTCTCCACAACCTGCAAGCTCCTGTCAGGTATAATAGCAGCTAAGATAAGCAAGCACATGGGTCAATACATGAATGGGGCTCAGAAGGGAATTGGCACTGACACCCGAGGAGCCAAGCACCAGCTACTGGTTGACAGAGCAGTCGCCCGAGACTGAAAGAACAGACAGACCAACCTGTGCAGCACCTGGATTGATTACAAGAAAGCCTACGACTCAGTGCCACACACATGGATACTAGAACATCTGGAACTGTACGACATCAACAGTAAACTGAGAGCCTTCGTCAGAAACTCGATGAGGATGTGGAAGATGACCTAGAGGCCAACTCATAGCCAGCAGCCCAAGTTAACATCAAGTGTGGCATAAACTAAGGAGAAGCACTGTCACCACTGCTGCTCTGAGTAGGCCTGAACCACACAGTCAGATGATCACAAAGAGTGCTTATGGATACCGGTTCTGAAGCGGAGCAACAATCAGCCACCTGCTCTTCATGGATGACATGATGCTGTATGCCAGGAATGAATGAGACATGAACACACTGATCCACACCACCAGGATCTACAGCAACGACATACGGAGGTCAGGTTCAGATTGGACAAATGTGGCCAAGTGGTATCAAGAAGAGGCAAGACGATCAGAGATGAAGGGGTCGACCTACCAGAAGGAAATATAGGTGACATCCAGAGCAGCTACAAATACCTTGGGATCCCACCAGCAAACAGAACCCACAAGCAGGCAGCAAGGAAGTCAAGAACTACCAAATACCTCCAGAGAGCAAGACAAGTACTGAGAAGTCAGCTGAACAGTAGGAACAAGGTCTGAGCCATCAACATGTACGCACTGCCGGTCATCTGATACCTGCTTGGATCATAAGCTGGCCAAAAAAGGAGACAGAACCCACAGACCTCAAGACCAGAAAGCTCCTCAACATGCATGGAGCGTTTCATCCTAAGTCCAGCACCCTGAGGCTGAACACTAAGTGGGAAGAGGGAGGATGAGGACTCGTGAGCATCAGAGTCACTCTCCAGGATGAAACATCAAAAATCCAAGAGTACATCTAGAAGATGGCCCCTCAGGACGAGCTGCTCAGTGAATGCCTCAGACAGCTGAAACTTGATGAGAGTGAAGAGGGAGAGGAACAGACATGAACAGACACGCCCCTACACAGCAGGTACAACCACCAGATTGAGTAAGTGGCTGATATCAAGAAGACCTACCAACGGCTGGAACACGCTGGACTGAGAGACAGCACAGAGGCACTCATCATGGCAGCACAAGAGCCATGGAGGCCAAGGTCTACCACACCAGACCAGACCCAAGGTGTAAGGACGTTCCTGAGACAGTCCAACACTTAGTAGCGGGGTGGAAGATGCTAGCCACAAAAGTGTACATGGAGAGGCACAACCAAGTGGTGGTGAGAGTGTACAGACACATCTGTACCCAGTATGGACTAGTAGTATCCAGATCCCAATGGGACGAACCACCAACAGTGGTCAAGAACAATAGGGCCAAGGTGGAACTTAAGCTTCCAGACTGACAAACAGCTACTGGTGAACCAACTGGACTCAGCAGAGGTGGACAAACAGCAGAGGAGGGCATTGGTGATGGATGTGGCGACATCAGCTGACATCAACCTCAGCAAGAAGGAACACCAGAAGGTTGAGAAGCACCAGGGGTTAAAAGAACAGCTAGAACGGATGTGGAAGTGGTCTGACGTGGTCCCAGTGGTAGTAGGAGCACTCGGGGCAGTGACCCCAAACTGGGAGAGTGGCTCCAGCAGATTCCAGGACCACCACCTGAAACCTCAGTCCAGAAAAGCGCAGTCCTAGGAACAGATAAGATACTGAGTAGAACCCTCAACCTCCCAGGGCTCTGGAAGAGAACCTGGAATAGAGGAGGGCACAGAACCACCCTACAAGGGGGACAGGGAGATATATTGTGTGTAGTGTTATATATCTACATATATTTACATACATATATACATATACACATACACACTATACATTTGTATACATACATATATGTGCATATATACACTAAAATATATATATATATATATATATATATATATATATATATATATATATATATATATGGACAGTATATATATATATATAGTGTGTATATGCTTTTGTAGAAGTATTCAAATGAATTTCAGTGGCATGTTCAATACTTTTTCTGTGGGTCATTTCATATTATTTACCATAACTTCGTCAATGGAAATCTCAGGTTTGATTTCTTTGCTTGTGTGGATTAAGTGGGTTGTTAACATCTACTGAAAATTTCATGTCAATAGCACCTTTAGAATTATATTTACTGTGAAAAATATTGACATGGTCAATACATATACAGCATATAGGAATATAAAAAGGAAGAATCTTTAAAAAAAGAGGCACTACAAACCTAAAGGTAAAAACATCAATTGAGCCAAAGGCAAAACTAAAAGTTTAAAATCTTAACTGAGTAAAATATGTGAAGAAAACAAAGGTGTGAAATAAAATTATGAAGCACTACATAAAAGCCAGACTAAAATACATATTTTTGTTAGTTGAAAATAATATATCTGCTTTATTCACGTAGTATTATTCTCCTTAATATGTATGAAATTATTGTTCTAAATTCACTTCAGTCTGGCCAGATGCCATATTGTTCTGCTTAGAACATCTGTGTTTCAGCCCGAGGTGAACATGTTAACAGGAGGACCAAGGATGGAACCTTCCTGCAGGAAACAGTGGGACGTTTCATCCTTCTGGATGGAGTGGCCATGATCCACCGCATCACCTAACTGGAGCAAGTGGACAGAAATGCTGTGGTCGATGGCTGCAGATACTTGGACCTGCTCACATCGACTTTGATCAAATCTTCCGTTGAGTCAGAATGTGCTTGCCAACATTGCTGGCTGGAGATTTGCAGAGGACTTTTGCAGGAAACGTTCTTTCACCCACAGCAGAACAAACAGCGTCAGATGTGCTACAAACACTACAAGTGTCTCACACAGAATTAGGCCATCAAATGTGGAATAATGCCTTGCTTGTTCCTGACTTCATCCCTCTGGAGTTGCTCTCAGCAGGCCAGCCATGCTGCTCCTGCTAGCACGTCCACATCGTCGTTCAGGAAAATCTGGCCCAACCCCACAAACCAAAAATATTTGAAGCTAAATAACGAAACTGAATGCTGGACAGGATGTAGATCAGCTTGACTGCGGCAGCCACTTTTATGCGGAAGCCTGGCTATGGTAACTGCTTCACGGGAACATGGACGTCCCGATACCTCCACCGTGACCTTTGCTTGAGCAAGCGAGGACGGGGAGTGATGGCCTCAAGTGGTGCCCCCTGAAAGCATGAATAGAGTAAATATACAGTTGCAGCACATACAGGGAGTACAGGCATACACTTGGTATATGACAAGTGGCCAGTGGCAGTCTTGTGGGTGGTACTAGGGGTCAGAGTGCAGGGAGGTCAGAGTTCAGGAGGAGGACAGCCTGGGGGACAAAGGTGGATCTCCTCCTCTGGGTCCTGGGACCGGATGGCAGCCTTCAGTATCTGGGCAGCCATGCCACGGACCTGCTGCTCATACACAGCTGTCAGGGAGCGAATGGGAAGTCCAGTAATCTTAAAACACACCTTGACAATGCTATGTAGGCGGCTCTTGTCCTGCAGGTTGATGAGTAGAACCAGCAGACCACTGAGAACCATAAAACTGATTCAATAAATGTGTAGAAGCAGGTCAGAAGGATCTTGCTGCTGACAGAGACAGAGTTCAGTTTCCTCAACAGGTACATTCTCTGGTGGCACTTCCTCAGGATCTCCTCCATGTAAGAGGAGAACCTCAGGTGGTCGTCAAAGACGGTCCCCAGATATTTGTACTCCGTCACAGTCTCCACCAATGACCCATGGATCATGGTGGAGACGGCAGCAGCCATCTCCCTCTGTCCTCCGGAGAAGGTCACCACCATCTCCTTGGTCTTGCTGACTTTAAGCTCCAGCCGGGAGGTGGAGGTGTCACACCACTCAACCAACTGCTGCAGGGCAGGTCCATGGTGCTGGGTGGAGCCGCACAGGAGGGACAGGAGGACTGTGTCTTCAGCAAACATCACCAGATGACAGTCGGGTTGTGAGGCCCTGCGCTCATCAGTGTAGAGGAAGAAGAGCAGGGGTGAGAGCACTCAGCCATGTGGGGAGCCTAGAGGTGGTAAGGAGGTCAGACAGGCTGCTGGTGATCCAGACTCTCTGTGTTCTGTGAGTGAGGAAGTCCAGGATCCAGAGAAGGAGCTGGTCGTCCAGGGTGAAGTTTAGGTGGAGCCTCTCTGCCAGGATGTGTGGCTGCAGGGTGTTCAAAGCAGAGGAGAAGTCTGCAAACAGAAGCCTGGCCGAGGTGTTGGGAAGCTCCAGGTGTTTGTGGACGTGCTGATGATGAAGGCTCGGGCGTCACTGACACCTCCGCCTGCCCGGGGTGCGAATTGTAGGGGCGGAGATGTGAGCCTGTCCAGGAGAGGATGTGCCGTTAATGGCCCTCTCCATGGCAAAGCGAAAATACGGATATTCATTTCACGACTTTATTTTGGTCTTAATTTAAATGGTCATGTATGACAATGTTAAATTTTTTTTTAATGAAGTAGATTAATTGTTTCAGAAATCAGCCTTCTACCTTTACAGGGTCATATTACATATCAGTATCAGGCTCAAAACTCCAGCATTGGTAGACCCTCATTAAAAGTGTCCAGCATTTAAACCTGTGAGATGAAGAATGTTGAGTATATTCTAGATCCTTTACAAGAGGAGGACATTGGAATGATCGTAATGATGCAATTCTGTTTTACTGCAAAATCAAGGTGAGACCCAGCTGATGACAGTGAATTAGAGAATGCTGTCATCAGCTGGGTCTCAGCAACAGCAGCAGTAAAAGGTCTGATTTATTCAATCCACATGGATAACCGTCCTCACCGTAGCAGGACACCGCTGGAAGAGTTTTACAAACATGTCTTTAGGAAGAAAATGGAGTATTACAACACTATAGGGAACAGAAGCAGCCAGTTTCATTAGAGGAGTCAAAGCAGCTACACCTGAGGAGGATTAACACCTACTTTAATCTCAGAAAGACATTTATGCGACAACACGCCGACTTCTCCTGTATGGAATGTAACGTAACGTTTTTTAGTTGTAACTTTTAGGATATTATTGATTAGCTTGCAAATGCAGCAGAATTACAGTACAACTTGATTAGCTGAGGATGTTCATGACTGGGCTAAGATTCAATTCCTCAGTTGAACTGAACAAGTCTGCCATTGTCCAAAATACTGAATGTGAACAATCTCAATGTCTCAGCTCTGAAAACAGAACTGTTGAAAATAAGCACTCTGACGCAGAGGGACGTAGATCCAGGTATGAAAGGTATCAACATCCTCTTCTGCACTTCCTCTAACAACAATGAGATGAAACAAAGCGATAGCGCTGGCAGTTTGAGGTGGATCTCATCCTGTAGCCAAAACAAGACGATGCTGAGATACTCATTGATACAACGGCTATGGATCAAGTGGGGTCATGTAATCCCCCACTGTCTTTCTTTGGCTTGCTCTCAAAGGATGTGTGGGCAGCACACAGGTGATTTGAATCCAGAGCTCAGAGAAAAAGACAAGGCAAGGAAATGAAACAGGAGGGTAAATGAATACCACTGAGGCAGATGAATTTTTCGAATGTGGAGTGAAGGGAATGAACTGCAGAGCCAGAACAGCACTGGAAAGGGTGCGTCTACAGGAAACATAGCATGCATTTCACATGTAGGAGAAGCATTCGATGGGCAATGGAAGCACTAATGGAGGAAAAAATTGTTCAATTGTCAGGCAAACTTAAAAAAAAAAAACGCTGCATATGTTGCAGACAAGGAAATAAAAATATGGATCCTTTTCATCAACAGTGTGGGGTGATGATGTAGGCCACACAGTTCATGTTTAAAAGATTGGTGTTAAAAGTAAAGTTACGCAGGGTAGACGAAGAGTCGCGCTATGAGGATAAAATCACCCAAAATATTAGCACTGCTGTTGTGCTGGTGACCGGTCGAGATATGCAGTTTATTTCAGGTTGTCTAAAAAAAAACTAGTTAGCTCTGCTTCTATTGAAGCAGCCACAGTTTCCTGCATCTCCACAAACCTGCTCAGTTTCTCACACGTCTTGTAGAAGACACTTGTGGTGCAATAAATCAGATTTGGATGGATACATGCAGTACAAATACAAGTTCTACTGAGAAGTCAACCCTCCTCATTTTCAGCTCTGTTTTATAATGTGAAGAGATAATCAACAACAATCCTCAGCCAAGCCCATCGCAGACCAAAGATTATCTGTGACCACGTAGATCAAATTCGTGTTCAGCATACTAATTAGCTACCCAGTGCATCCTTAAATGGCTTCCTCAGAGGAACCAATTACTAGGAGCCTCCTTTACAAAACGCATGCATGGTGAACAAGCAAATATGAGTGAGAATGGAGCAGAGAACGTTGTCTCAGATCCATCCGGAAATATCAGCATTACCTAAACATCACTTTCGTCCCATAAGCAGAACTCCTGGCAGCAAATTCTGATGAAAAGATTCCTGAAATGTTTAATTTCTTAGCCATGTTTGTTAGCGTCAAGGAGACATGAAGTCTCAAGATGAGATGCTGGAAGACAGGGGTTAATGAGATGCGCTCGCTGCAATGGAGGCTGTGGAATCCAGCTCTTATAGTTCTTGTATCTCTCCTCTGAATGAGGTGGAACATTGCACCTATTTGTAAATGAAGAATGTACAAAAGGCAACACAGGTGTTCCCTTAAGAAAAATGGTTTGGTCCCTGCGGCCATGTTGGTCTTCAGCGTAATGACTCTCAATGCATAGCCCCAGAGACAAATTGCCACTGACCCCCATGGATTTTCCAGGGCACAAGCAATTGGAAATGGACTATTCAATTATTTCCCTCAGGGGCTGGCGTTTCCTCACCATGCGTCACTGAAGAGAATCCACACAAAGGTTCGGCCGCTCACACAATGATGTCCAAACTGTATCATATCACCAGTGAGAGCTCTCAAGCTCTGAAATGGTTTATTACATGTCAACCGCTGAGACTGTGCTTGGGCCTAAGCTATGTTTCATAGTGATGAATGTGTTTTTGAAAGGTTAGAAAATGGAGTTGCAAATGTATCCTTGATATTTATAAATGCTTATATTCAGGTTGACAGATGATCATCCAAACAATTTTATGAACAATATTTTTTAACTTTCTGATCATCACATTTACATTTTGAAGAGAATCTACAGTGACTAACATTATCGAGTGATGTAATTTCCAGGTGGCAGGCTGACCAATGTACAAGCTGAATCATTCACCAGCTGGTCACATGAGCGCAACAGGACATAGAACCGGGACTGCATGAGTTCTGGGTTTGGGGATTACTGACCACATAGCTGGATCAAGAGGGGTCACGACACCGGACTGTGTGTGTCAGAGTACAGTTGTGTAATCTTAGTCTTTGCTCTCCATTAGTTTCCAGCAACATGGATGTGGCTGACATGTTCTCGCTTGTGTACTCATGGGGAAGTCACGCAGGGGAAAAATCTCCTAATGAATTCAAGAGATCTAACAGTGACTGTAAGTGGTAATCAAATTGATCATTCTTGAGCATGGTGAAGTATTCACCAAGCGCAGAGATAAACAGTCAGTCAGCCTGTCAAGAAACACACATCAACCAGCTGAATGAAGCGTTTAAGATGGAGGAAATCACAATCTCTTTGAAAGTAGCTTAGCCACCAGCTTGCTCTCATGAATCAGCAGAACAAAGCAGCACTACAGCATTATACTTCCCTCCATAAACATGCATTGTGAACATTATATAACACAGACTGAGAGGCTGAATGGGATTTGATGCCCCGTTCGTTGAATCAAAACAGCACCTGGCACTATTCTCTCACCACAGGCAAGGAACATGACCATAATCTGAAATCTCAAATCCGAAACGTAAATAAGACGTGAACATTTGACAGTGACCCGGTGAAGAATCCGTATGTCTCTTTCATCTATTTTCAGCTGAGATTCATTTCCTCTCTCTTGCAGGCCTAGAAAGCCATTTTTTTTCCTGACTGTAGTCTCAGGCTGGCACTGAGCAGCTCTATTGATCGGGAGCAGATCTTCTTCCACTCGACCTGGGGAGCCAGATGAGCCTTGTTCTTATTGATCCCTCCTTTATTCTGCATTCTCTCTCACACTTTCTTTAGGTTGGGAGAACTCATCCTGCTCGTCATCCTTTCATATTCATAGGGAACGATAGATAGCCACAGTATGAGGCCAAAGACTGCTGCTCTTGGGTGATGTTGTTTTTGTTGCTGTTGCTGTTTCTGTTGTTATTGTTGTTGATGTTATAGTTGTTATTGCTATTGTTGTTATTGTTGCTGTTGTTATTGTTATTATATTTGTTATTGCTATTGTTGTTATTGTTGCTGTTGTTTCTGTTGTTATTGTTGTTGTTATTGCTATTGTTTTTTGTTGCTCTTTCTGTTGTTATTGTTGTTGATGTTATAGTTGTTATTGTTATTGATGTTATATTTGTTATTGCTATTGTTATTGTTGCTGTTGTTATTGTTATAGTTGTTATTGTTGCTGTTGTTGTTTCTGTTGCTATTGTTATTGTTGCTGTTGCTATTGTTGTTTCTGTTGCTGTTATTGTTGTTGATGATATAATCGTTGTTGCTATTGTTATTGTTGTTTCTGTTGCTATTGTTGTTGTTGCTATTGTTGTTATTGTTGCTGTTTCTTTTGTTGTTGATGTTATAGTCATTGTTGCTATTGTTATTGTTGCTATTTTTGTTATAGTTGCTGTTTCTGTTGTTGTTATTGTTGAAGTTATAGTCATTGTTGCTATTGTTGTTTTCGTTGCTGTTTCTGTTGTTGTTATTGTTGATGTTATAGTCGTTGTTGCTATTGTTGTCATTGTTGCTGTCTCTGTTGTTGTTATTGTTGTTATAGTTGTTTTCGTCTTGATGTTTTAAGCTCCTGAGAGGATGCTGCTGCAGATGAAGCTGGCCAACAGAGACAGCCTCCCTATAAGAGCAGCTGAGCTGATGGGTTTCACATCTTTGACCCTTAGTTCTCTTCAGCTTCCTCTAATTTCCAGTATACAATCAGCAGTAATGTAATAATCTGTGGTGCTGCAGAGGCGTCCTGAACTAATCTCACTCCTCCTGTCAGAGCAGAGATGAATGTGTCCTGGTGTGTCATCACTGGCTAATTATGATGAGAAAACAATGCTAAAGATATATCATTTAGGGTAGTAAAAATGACATATTTTTAACATTTCTAATATTTCCACGTGTTTCTGTGCAAATATCATCTGTACTTGTTTTTATACAGATAGTCAAAATCAAATCAAATCAATTGTAAAACTATCGTCATGTCGGATATAAGAAAAAATCCACCCCGCATCTGGAGTGCTTATTCCATGACCAATGGGAAACGCCTGATTGCATACTAGCGTACAACGATGTCGCTGTAGTCGACCCCAGCACTGCAGGTTTCTGGCTACTCATCTAAGGAGCCTGTACTTGTAAGTACAGATACATTTACATCGTTAGGCTTCTTTACAAACTGTTACCTAATTGTTTTCAATATGTTTATTATTTATGAACTGTAAATAACAGTCGTTTGTACTGTGCAAGATTTCAGGATATTCAACATACTGATGTTTCATCAGAGACGTGTGTGCTAAGTGCCCCTGACCTGGACGCTGCTAGAACCAACCACTGCTGGTTCCAAATGTTCTATGTACAATTAGAATAAAGACCTTGTCCTCCGAGCTGAGCTCTGGTGTCTTCACCTTGGAAAGTCTTCCTACATTAGAGACACGTAGATTTAGATGCCTATTAAACGAACTAGGCCGGATTCACAGCAAGCACAGTTGGTACCATCGTTAATTACTGAAATCATCCAAATCATCCTAACAGACCCGTGCTTTTGTGTGATTCGTTCAACAGAGACTTCCCCCAATACAGAATGCGGAGGCTGGATGTCTCACTCTGGCGGAGCTCCAAGCCCTCTTACATCCTTCTGACAGCAGCTGCATTATTGCCAGTGTATTAATGTACCCTGATCTGACACTTAGGAGGAAAGAGCTCTAATTGTTTTCTAGGATAATGGACACAGATGCGTTTAAGACTCTGGAGGTGTGAAATCCATCGTTTGACCTTGAAAACATTCCATTCACTGGATTCTGTGCACTGACGTGAGGGTTGGCATTAGGATATTTGGAGTGAGTAGACTTATTCCAGATGTTAAATATATATTCAATATAAGCCACATTTCAACTCTCAAGGAAATGCAGCTGACTGATTAGATAGTTTTCTGCTTTTTCAATTAGGTGAGAGGATGACACAAGGTGTTGCAAAGACTAATAATGATAACCTCTGCAGTAAAATAGCTGCCACTCACAGTTACTGCAGAGAGAATGAATTCTACTGGACACTAAAAATGCTGAGCATCATTCAGGTTTGCTAAACTGTCCAAAATGAAGGTTCTTGGCTAGGGAAGAGATGTTCTACTATAGTCTTGAAGGTTCTAAAACCTGAAATCAGGAGGTCTATAATTCAAGTCAAGTCAAGTCAGGTTTATTTGTGTGGCACCAAACCCCAACCAAAGTTCTGTCCTGACTCTGTCCAAGTAGAGCAGGTCCAGCACCTCCCTCCTTCAATGAACCTCCACCCAACAATTCTCCATCAGCAGCACATCCTGCAACAGCAGCCACCAGAACCTACCTTTACCAGCAGGAAGGTGGAGCAGATCCAGGATCAGTGGGGACAGCCTTCTGCTTTTAATCACTCCAAAGTGTTTTATCATTTGTTGGCATTTCAATCTGAACACCTTGGGGGTGAAAGTGGCATGTACACCAACAGACGCGTTCAGGTTTCAGGCTGAGCCTCATAGCTGATCTGAGACAAGCCACTTCAGCATCAACCGTCATACCCTGTTTCTCTGGTCAATCAGGAGTTAAGCATCACTCCTCTTCATGTTCGCTTTCATGATTGTGGAGAGGGAACATGACTAATCATACATGTGAAATGGGTTTTGGCAGCCACATCTTCTCACCAGCCTGCATATACATCAAGAGTAATCAGTCAGTCAGATGAGCGAAGTACTTGTGTCAATATGACTGTAATCCTGCCCCGATACTGCATCTCCTTTTGACTTAAATCAATGTAATTTAACACAGCAGCAGTTACTGAGCAGTCACACCAGAACCTTCCTGACGCTGTGTCACTCAACCGTCTACCTCCTCGCCCACTGGTAGTGGAGCTGTCACTACCAGTGGCTAATGAATACTAGGGAGGTGAACGCAGGACCCATACTCTGTCAGATGCTGTCTGAGAGTAACATACATGTATCAGAGTAGTACCAGCCACCGTTACACAACTAGATGTTGGCCTCTCTTATTTCACCACATCAAGTTCAACAGTAACAGAACTTCTAATGTTTGCTAATGTGTTGTACTCTCGTACAGAGCTGTTCCTCAGGAATATACAAAGAGCTAATAGCAACATTCGTGTCTGATGTGGAGTCTCAGGGCCAGATGTGCTGCTGAGGGACTGGATGGAGCAGGTTCACGCACAAGCACAGAATCCCTAGAGAGACTGTAATGAAGGGGGCCCTCGGGTGGAACGGGTGCTCCCAGGAGCAGAAGAACTATCACATTTGTCTTTGGTCACTCAAAGAGCTTCATGTCTGTGTGCGCCGCGTCAGGAAGATGATGATGATGTCATTCATCAGGAGGTTGTTGTTGAAGTTGAGTCAATGTCTAAACCAGCAATCCCACTGACATTTGCAATGCTGAGAGGCACTGTGAGGTGTTACTAACTCTGACTGTGCCCTCCGGAAGATGCATGAATCCACAGTGCCAGAAATGAGTGCCGAGTGCCACCCTCACTAAAACGCATCTTGGATTTGTTGATTCTGGCCATCCCCTGCAAAGTCTACCGTTCATCTAACAGTGAAGGTCTGACAGCACAGATACACTCAATCCTGCTGTTAAAGCCAAGAATTTGTAATCCTGGGGGAGCCGATGGAGCCCAAAGGATTTCACTGACAGTCGACCAGGTTTCATGAGAAGCTACAAAGGCAACATCTGTTGTTTATCGATGCACACCACATGGTGTTGTGTTACCTGTCAGAGAACTAAGGCAGAGGAGTCCTGTAAAGTTACATTCTGACATGCCGTTCCACAGGATTTAAAATAACTTGTTGGGTCCTGATTTTAAAGGTTGGTCACAGCCTGTGGTGGTCAAAGATAGATCACCTGTCATCAAGTCTTAGAGACACATCCTCCTTACGAGGATGTGTCTCTAAGCAGCCACACCAGGACGGACTGGCATGTGCTTGAAGTTGCGTGTAGATGTATTTTGCAGGAATGTGACAGCCAACAGATTCAACCCATCAGCTCACAAACTTGTCAACTGTTCAGTAAAGAGAGAAGCCTTCAGGAACCCTGTACAATAACAGAACCCAGGCTGTTGTCAGACCAGATAATCAGGCTGTGGTCCAGGGAAAGTCGGGTCATGATCTGTTTCCAAGTGAACGACGGTCCAGTTAGCTTCAGCTGAGGACACAACTGGATGCTACATTGAGCCTAATAACAGAAGGAAACACAAAAACCGTCTCTGCCTGCATTAATATGAGTCAAGTCAAGTCAAGTCAGTTTTATTTCTATAGCACCAAATCACAACCAAAGTTCTGTCCTGACTCTGTCCAAGCAGAACAGGTCCAGCACCTCCCTCCTTCAATGAACCTCCACCCAACAATTCTCCATCAGCAGCACATCCTGCAACAGCAGCCAGCAGAACCTTCCTTTACCAGCAGGAAGGTGGAGCAGATCCAGGATCAGTGGGGACGGAGAGAGAGCAGGAGAGCAGGACAGAGACAAAGACAGAGAATGGAGGAGGACAGAGAGACAGAAGGAGAGAGAGGGACAGAGATAAAGAGGGAGAGACAGGAGGAGAGACTGATGGACAGAGACAAAGACAGAGAATGGAGGAAGACAGAGACAGAAGGAAAGAGAGGGACAGAGATAAAGAGGGAGAGAAAGGAGGAGAGACTGATGGACAGAGACAAAGACAGAGAATGGAGGAAGACAGAGAGACAGAAGGAAAGAGAGGGACAGAGATAAAAAGAGAGAGAAAGGAGGAGAGACTGATGGACAGAGACAAAGACAGAGAATGGAGGAAGACAGAGAGACAGAAGGAAAGAGAGGGACAGAGATAAAAAGAGAGAGAAAGGAGGAGAGACTGATGGACAGAGACAAAGACAGAGAATGGAGGAAGACAGAGAGACAGAAGAGACAGTCGGCTGCTCTGGTTCTACCAAGGGCTTTCTTCTAGGTTCTAAGGCCATCTTGCCAGACTCCATGTGACTCCTCCAGTTTGGAGCAGCACCATCTTCTCTCCAGTTTCTGGGTTTCTTGTTGAAGCTGTCAGGTTCCAGAACCATACCAAGGTGCTTGTTTCCTTGGATTCATAGTTTTCTGTTTTAGTGGGCCAGTAGAGTCCAGAGTTGTTGCTAAGGTGCTGCTGCTCTATGGATAAAATGATCAGTTTGGGAGGGACTAAGGTGGACAACAGCGCCCTCTGTTACAGTGGGACATGATACTGAATTTAGCACCAATGGAACCACTTCCTTAAATCCAGGTGTGGCCTGATCAGACAAACATCTGGAAACTACAGTTTTCCTGAGTGGAGTGTAGCTGATCAGTCCAAATTCCAAAGTGATTGATTGGTGGTCTGATAAAAGCGTTCTGTGGAAACACAACCAGATGTTCAGCTTCAGTTCCACATGTTAGGAGGAGGTGGAGGTGTGGTTGTGACAGTGAGGGGGTTCATGGACAGACTGATGGACACCAGCTGAGTCTAGAAGAGAGAGAAATGCAGTACCAGACTGTGGTTATCAACATCCTCATGAATACTGAAGTCTCCTCCAATCATGACTTGATCTGATTTAGAACTGAACTGATAGAAACTCTGAGAATCCAGATCAGAACCCAGAGTCAGGACCAGGAGGACGGTCCTCAATAATCAATCAGAGAGGCTGGAGAGTTTCCAGGCTGGAGGAGACAAACTGAGAATCAGGCTTTCAGATGAATGGAAACTTCTTCTGGTTTGGGATTTATTACTAAACTGGTGTCAACAATGGCAGCAGCGCCACCTCCTGGGCCAGAGCCTGGAGGAATGTGAGTGTTCCTGTGACTGGAGGAGTGGATTCATTCAGACTAGCATCCTCATCGTCACCAGCCAGGTTTCAGTGAGACTCAGCAGGTCAACACAACTGTCAGGTATCACTTCATTCACTGGTTCAGTTTTCAGCCTCAGAGATCTGATATTTAATCGTCCTCATCTAATTCTGATGTTTTGTTGAGTTAATTTAGTCGCTGTATTAACTTTGATCAGGTGTTTCTGATTGACTCCTCTACAGTAGAACTGGAGTGAATAAACTGACGTGGTCGTGGGACAGACAGTCTCTATGGGGTTTGGGTGGGTCACTGCCCCCTAGTGGACACGCAGTGAAGTGTATAAGATAGCAGCTCTGCTTCCTGGTCTGAACTCTGGGTTCTCAGGGTTCTGGTTCTATTATAAACTGGGCCATTTTTCTAGAAATGAATGCCGTCCCTCCTAATCACACCAGGTCTCCCCCAGAACGGTTTCCAATTGTCTATGAAGCCCACTTGGTTTGCTGGACGCCACCTCGACAGCCAGCGGTTGAACGATGACATGCGGCTAAACATGTGGTCGCTGGTCCGGTTAGGCAGGGGTCCAGAGACACTACGGAGTCTGACATCGTCTTCACAAGTGTACACACCGACTCGCTGTTTATACTAATGACCTCTGACTGGCGCAGTTGGAGGTCATTACCACCAATAGGAATAACAGTTTTATCATATATACGTTTCATTTTAGCCAGCACTTTTAAATTTGACTCGACGGCGCCCCCTCTGGCCCCTGGAATGCACTTCACTATAGTTGCCGGTGTCACTATTTTCACGTTTCTCCGAACGGAACTTCCAATTACCAGAGTGGTTTTCTCGGCGGGTGTGTTGCCGAGTGGGGAGAACCTGTTAGAGACGTGAAGCGGTGGTTTGTCGCTGACAGCAGGCTTCTACTTCGGACTACGCTTCCTTCGGACAGTCACCCAGCCGCCCTGGTTTCCCGGCTGCTCGGGAGCTGCCGGAGGAGCGCCCGTCGGGGCGAAGCTAAGACGGTCGGCACCAGCTAACGGGACTGGCTAGCTCTAGCGGCTAATTGATTGGATCCATCGGTGCGGGGCCGCCGCAGGTCCAATTCAACCTCGCTAAGCCTCGCCTCCAACGCTACAAACAAACTACATTTAACGCACTTATCAGGACCACTAGAGGAGGCTGAGGAGGAACTGAACAGTGGCCCACTGAGCAGGAGAGGAGAGCGAGGGGGAAGCCATCGCTAGCTTAGAGTGGAGAGTTTACAGAAAGAAAGACTGTCGCTACAAGACAGACGGTCTTCACACTTAGGCCAAATAAAGCACTTAGACATGTAGTTTGGGCAGGTAATTAGTCAATGAATGAGGAATTAGCGGGGATGATCACACTTCAGCGAGCACAGCAAGCAAAGCACTACGTTCAACAAAGCACAGAAACAGGAAGTGAGGACACACGCTTACCGCAACGCAGGTAGAGGAGGAGCAAAACCCTATGAGGAGGGTTGTGTGTCACCTTGGTGATGAATACCAGTTTAACATGAGGAGATGTTGTGGTGTTAGAATCAGACACGTAGCCAGAACTACTTTCCTGACTGGCGCAGGGATTTGACGCAGCACCTCCAAAGCTCCACTGGAACCTGGGTCAACAGAACCAAACGTTTGTTGAGGACTAGAAGAGCGACTGCTGCTACTGATGGACACACCAGCATCCTGGACCTGAGCTAGCTGATGCTAACACTTCCCACCCACTACAAGCCATTGGGCTAAGCTAACTAGCCTGGACCTGAGCTAGCTGATGCTAACACTTCCCACCCACTACAAGCCATTGGGCTAAGCTAACTAGCCTGGACCTGAGCTCGCTGATGCTAACACTTCCCACCCACTACAAGCCATTGGGCTAAGCTAACTAGCCTGGGTCTCTATCTTCTTGTCTGTTTCTGGACATCATGACGATCATGATGGGTAATCTCAAGATGCTGTTCTTGTCGACACGCCGTTCTAACTGACTGCGATTTTCTCTCCTCTGGATCACCGAGCTGAGCAGCTCCATGTCGTGGGTACACATGTTGCTTCACCCAGGGCAGTGTGAACACACTCACAAGAACAAACATCCAACACATGGACTACAGGTCCAGTCTCACCAGGAACACGAGAGCCAGTTCAACAGACAACTATCCAAGCCATCACAGCAACATGTCAAACAGAATATATGGCTAAAGAACATCAGGCTGGACCTCACACGCAAAGAGCCTGTCTGCTGAAGTCACTCATGTAGAACCATGAATTACTAGCCTGGCAAGCCAGACCTACACCGAGAGACGTTGGTCTGGAAGCGCGCCATTGGCAGGGCTCAATTAAAGGGGCAGGACAAACGATGATGATGGTGATCTTCAAACTCCCTCTGTACGCAGAAGGATAGCGCTACAACCAATCAGAGCGATGAAGAAAGTGACGTGGTCAGAGTGACAGAACAGAATCTGTGGAGGTGTTTGGCGTTTGATGTGTTGTGGAAAAGTTGGAGAAACCCTTAAGTTATGGAGCCAAATGACAGTTTCCATTTTTGCGGAAAAAAATAAGAATTGCTGGCGTGCCTGCGATTCAACAAGCATCTTCATAAAACTGAGAAACCCCCAAGTATCGCCAAGAGATATCGCATGCTGGCGTGGTGGGAATGAAGACACCAGCAAAACCTAACAGAATTTGTCAGCGGTGTCTCACCCTTTTATGGAGACTTGAACGTGACTTGCCGGTGTGGCCGCAGGACAATAATCATAAGCAGGTTTCCACTGATGAGGCCCAGGCGCTGAGCCACCAGCAGAGCAAACTGATGAATCAAACTTTTCCCGTATCCAGTCGGCAAAAGTCCGAAAACATTTTTTCAATAAGAATGACTTAAGTGCTGTTTTCAAGGAAAAGTTTAACTTTAAATCGCTCATAATTGAGACCAAGGCAGATTCGAAGGACTGCTGTTCGCCAGCAGCTGCCATCTTTATTATTTACAGGAACTTCCGAACTACAACTGTCGCAAACCTGGCATCATGAACTTGAGCCCGCCTCCCAGCAAGCTCACACAAAGTGACTGGCCCGACCTGAGTTGGGGTTCTGCTGCTCAGAGACCCATGTGCTGCTAGACTGACCCTGGCTGCAAGTTCAATTTGCTCCCACTAGGGGGAGTCTAGATTTCTGGGCGAATGAAACACTGGACATCAGGAGCTTTGCAGTCTGTGGGAGTAAACAAGTGGGACTTCAAGAGTGTCAAGTGAAACTGTTACTGCTGTCTCGCAGTGACCTCAGCGAAGTCCTGCTGCCCAAACTCCCAGAGCTGAGCTGGATTCCTGCTGAGCTCCATTCATCACCGTTCCTCCCCAACGGGAGCACAACCATGATGGACATCTCCTCTGAGGAAGATACTTCTTTTATATCAAGTCAACATGGCAGTCGAAAACTGGCAGGAGAACTGAGCGACAGCATTTTCTGACTTAATTTTATAAATATACATAACTAAAAAAAGATATAGACATATATATGTATATACACACATACATACAACTTTACATATATCATACATGCACCTCAAGGATTCTGTTTTTAAAAAAAACTGGGACTTGAATTCTAACCTATTTAATGATTAACAGAGAGAAATATGATTGGAATCAATAAATTAGAGAGTAAGAGTGCCGTCTGCGTCCACGTAAGAGTCTGTGTTAGCCTGCAGAGACGTAGCACAGGTCTCCCCCTGACATCTCATGGTCAGGTTGCTGCAGGAAGGGTACAATCCAGAACGAGCTGAGAGACAAAGTCTCATGTATGTATGTTTCCAAACTGTGGAACTAGCAGCCAACACAACTGTGTGGCTGTGAGAGTAGGAGAGGTCGTGCTATTAGCTCAAGCTATGATGAGCATCAGTGCAATCACCAGGCAGCTCGTCGTAGAAAGTAGACACCTGAAAGAAGCTTAAAGGTCTCCAGCACTAAAAAATCCTTCCTAGAATACTGTCAAACACTTTTAACCACCTGAGCACGTCAGCAGCAAAAACAATCACTTTCAGTGGATATAATCTGGCACAGATGATTGCCTGGAGGGTTCCCTGCAGCTGTCCCACTCGTGCCTGCTGCAGCAGTCTTTGTCAGTATTCAACTCAATCCCAAATATTTGCTCCATGTAAATGATTCAGACCTACAAAGATGTGAGAACTGGGCCCAGATTCAATGTGGAAAAATTGCTCATCTTTTATATATATATATATATATATATATAAATACATACTGTATATATATATATATATATATATATATATATATATATATATATATATATATATAAATACATACTGTGGTCCCTCGCTATAACGCGGTTCACCTGTCGCGGCCTCACTGTTTCGCGGATTTTTTTAGTGTAATTTTGCATGCTTTTTTTTACAGCGTACAGTATGAACACGCATTGTGTTCTGCGTCCTCATTGGCTAAGGGAGTACAGAATGTGTTCGGCTAGCCAGATTTACATGAATGTTCAATCGCTAGCAGTGTGACTTTGAAGTGCTGTATGTCTGCAAGTTTTCTACTTCAAACTTAAAAGCTTCAAACTTGGTTTCGGGTAGCAAACTTGCACCAAGGCCTTCAGAGGAAAAAGACGTGACAGCGGAGCAGCGCCAGGACGAAGAGGCACCGTCAGAGGAACTGGGAAATACGCGGGAGTGACTGGTCATAGTTTGTTGTGTGTCAAACCTCGTAGATCATTAAAATTAAATTTGTTAAAAATGTTCATTTACTAATATTGAACTTATTCTTTTAAATCTGCAAAAGTTTGAACTTTGTGAGTGTTTAAATAAGAGAGAACTGTGAGAAAATGTTCATGCCTGTCTGAGAAAAGTGTATAAAAGTGTGGTTGGGGGTTTTACGGCCTGACAACATGTAAAATAATTGTAAAAAATAAAGCTGATTACTTTGCGGATTTCATCTGTTGTGGGTTACACATATATATATATAAGTGTGTATATATACATATAAGTGTGTATATATACATATAAGTGTGTATATATACACACTTATATATAAGTGTGTATATATACACACTTATATATAAGTGTGTATATATACACACTTATATATATATACACACACATATACTGTATTTGTATGTGCTTTCCGCTGTCCTCTGAACAACACATCTGGTGGTCTCAATCACATCAAGGAGAGAAATCCCACAGATGAACTATTTTCAAGGCACCATTTAATTCAGAACCCTTGTAGGTGATGACATGAAGGAGAAGCTGCCATCGCAATATGCAAATATTAAACTTTCTCTGGTTTGTCTGTGTGTGTTCTGTCATAGTTTTGATGTCTTCGGTATCAATCTACACTGAGGAAAACAACAAAAACAAAGAAAAGCCACTGAATGAGAAGGCGAGCTGCGTCTGTGTACGTAGCCTCTGGTGTTTGAGGACTGTCACAGGTTCTAAGTCCCAGCTTCCTGGAAATGGTGCATTTTTAATATCACTTTAATTTGACGCGCAGCATGTCATGAGAACACCGGCCAGGACAGTGACCTGCTCGCCCGCTCAACAGGAAAACACAGAAAAGGGCTGTTTCCATCTTTGCAAAGAGAAAGCAATTACATTAGAAAGTACACTAATTTGGAAAAAGCCCAGTTGTACCTGTAAGCTCCTCTGCACAGCCTCCAGCTTAAGCTGCACTATGTTGTGATGACAGCAATTAAATACTCTGCTGATTGTGTGCCAGCAACATCAGGACTTATTCTGCTGTGCGCCTCGGTCTCTACAACTGGATGGAGCACAGGCGGCACTCATCAACCATCCTCCTCAAAGGACCATGAACCCAAACGTGTCACGTACACACTGGACAGGCAGAAGGTAGAGTAGCACAATACCACACATTTAACGACAGCTATTTGATGTCCTGATAACAAACCAAGTGCTCAAGCTCATCCATCCATTTTCAATACCACTTATCCATGAAGGGTCCCAGGGGGGCTGGAGCCTGACATGGTCAGTGAGGATTGAACCAGTGACCCTTCGGTTGCTCGACGGCCACGGTGCCGCTGTGCCATGCCGCTCCTTAAGTGCTCAAGCAGTAAAACCCTACACCCGAACTCACAGAACTCACTCTCGTGTGTGTATACAAACACTGATGATGATGTTCCCAAGCTTCGACCGTGAATTTACCCACAATGCCTCAAACAATTATCGTCTTAAAATGAATTAATCCGGTCACCTAAAACAATTAATCCAAGATTCTCGGCCATCATTATTCGCAAGTCAACAACAGGTCGCGTCTTTGTCCAGCCTCATCTGAGCAGCCCATCAGCACCAACAGCTCCCGTCTGCCACAGACGAATATCAGCTGATGTGGTCAGGACCAGCAGCATGCAGACATTTGAACCACACTTACCTTACAACATGGGAAGCAACCACTTCCACACATGCACAGTAATGGGAGGGGATTTCATTTGTTGTGTGTTTGTGTGTGTAAGAAACATTGCAGTCAGAGTTTAGTAGCGTCATCACACAGGCAACAGCAGGGCCTCATGAGCTGCTCCACCTCACACGTTCTCCTCAGCCGACACTTACCTGCTCACAGGCTGTTTCTCAAGATGGCAGCTTGCATTTCAATCACACTGTCATTTGTATGTGGTGTTCATAGATAGAGACGCTCCAACATGATGCATTCACATTCATAAAAGTATGATAACTAAAAACAACAAGCAAAACTAACATTTTTGAGCATGCAAATGAGGACTTGAACATCAGAGTCTTACAAACTTGTTCATCTCCAGTTAGCAGACACTGGCATCCAAGTACGCTCATGATGGCTCACTTTGCTTTACATGGTTTGACCAACTTGAAGGAATCAAAGTTTTACCTTGAATGCTCAGCAGGGACCTGAGAAGCCAAGATTCCTCTTTCTGCCCTGGGGAGGAGAGTCAAATGGCAAAGATCAGACGTCCACTTACCCCACAGGGAGAAGATCACAACCAGGATGGGAGGCCCACGACACCATGATCAAACCTCACCTGTGACCCCAAACCCATTATTGGAACAAAAAAGGGGAGTTGCCCCTGGATGTTGGTGGTGGCGGTGCACTGGAACTAGCTCAGCAGCTCTGTTCATACGCCTGTGTTGTTCCTAATGCCATGCATCAGGCCGAACAGAACCGGTGCACAGCCATAACGTGGCGGTGAAGCGAAAGCAGCACCTACCTTTAAATGTTTTGAGATAGCAATTTAGAAGCTGCCAGTGGCTTTATATACTTCATTCACTGTGAGTATACAATGCCACAAACACTGCTGTCACATGTAATGAATTCAGAAATCGGAAGAGGGAGTACCTTTACTTTTACCTATGACATTTGATGAGATGTCCCATAAAGAAAGCAGGTTCCAGACAAAAAGGGAGAACAAAGGGAGAGGAGACCCGGATAAGTGTCTCGGCCAGGTTGGACACAGAACAGGAGAGGTTGGCTTGATGGCTACATGTATGAGCACCTTTAGGAGAGGAAGTGCAAGACCCTAATGGAACGAGCAATGCAAGAGGAGATAGTCGTCTCTGCATCGCCGCGTGCATGAGAGCAACATGCCACAGACATGAAAAGATGAACAAACAGCATGCATGAGTTGGATGAGCTTTGAAAGTAAGCAAGCTATTTTCCCTCATCATGCATTAAACCCTTTACGAGGAAATAACTGCATGTACGCTGTCCGAGTACAATGTGAACAATCAAAAGAAAGAAATGGACGGGAACGACTCAACTAGCCAGCAGAGTGAGGGGTCCAGAGCCAACTGAGCCTGGAAAAGGGGTCAAGTGCAAAAAATAAATAAAATCGCCTGGAGAAAATCAACTAGGTCATTGAGAATGAGTGGAATGACAGTCCATATTTGAAGCTTCAAGCCTGAACGTGTGACATGACTTATCTAAGAGCACAATGGGAGCAGGAGGGACAATGGAGGCACAGCAGGAGAAAGGAACAGTGGTCATACCTTGGTCGCCCATCATCAGGTGTGCCAGACCTTAAAGGAAAACGAGAGCACAGTCAGCAGAGAACAAGGGATCATGGGAAGCTGTGTGACACGGACACACAGGCATCTCTGTCAGAGAGGATGTCTGTGTTACTGGAGGGAGGCTGGGACAGGGAAGAGTGGACGGAGAGGAAGAGGAGGGTGCACAGACAGGGTCAGCATGATGAGCATTCAGTCAACCAAGGCTAGTTGCAATGCATCATCAGTCACTTACTGGAGTCATTCAGAAATCTAAACGCAGGTTGGATCTTACTGAAAGGTGCACAGAATAACACCTCCAGGTAAATACAGCTGAAGAAATTTCACCTTGGAACATTTCCACTCAACATTGGAGTCGCACATGAAAAGGAAGATGAATGGAAAGACAGACTGAGTTCAAGACTGAAAACTGCTGTAATTAATGTCTTATTGTATTTCATTCATTTGATCCAATAAAAATGCTGAATCAAGCTCCTCTAATTAATAAATAGTCAACGTTTCAACGTGACTTCATTTTTGTCAGAGACCGTTTACAGAAGACAGTCTCAATTAATGAGAGAAGGTGCTAGCTAGCTATTAGCTGACGAGCTGCTTTAGCCAGGTTACTAGTTGTTATTACAGGAATGTCAAAGGCTTTACTGGCAATACGGGCTAATTTCATGACATATTCACTTTCTCCTAAAGGTTCTTTGTTTCTTACATCAGGCACAGCACAGCAATGATTTGTTTTGCCCTTTGAGAAGTTGAGGGTTCCACGTCAACTCTTCCTGTCAGGGAGTCAGCATCAAATATGCAAAACCTGCCCCGCTCTCGTTCCACACCAAATGTCAGTGATGAAAATCACTGGCAACCTGATCCTTCCAGAGTATCTGACTGATGGACAGATCAGTCTTCACTTTGTTGCACAGCGCCCACTACACTGGATTAGCAGGCACAGTCGTGGATAATGTACGACTAACGATCATCACCGAGGGCTCTGACGGTAGAGCGAACCTAGACTGGTCACCGGTGACTGCAGATTGCAGTCAGGAAGCAAATCTGCTGCAACACCAAAAAGAATCTTTGATTTGAATATAGTGGCCATGTCATCGCTGTCCGGAACCAACAAAAAAACAAGAATATCAAATTAATAACCCATTCTACATCCTCCTGAACCTTCACACGAGTTCCCTTTTTTGGCCATGACAGTTAGCACTCAACATTCATGACTAACTTGAACATCAATACTTGACCAGACTTACCACGTCAATACTAGCATTTCCCAGCATGGCAGCATGTGCTGACATTCAGCCATGACAATAAGCAGGTTCACAGAATTAAGCACAGAATTGCGGGCAGTGCTGATACCCACCTTCGGCTTGGTTGTCATCTGGAAGCACGGACAAGCAAAGAGAAAGAGAGGAAGACATTCATTAAGCAGCATGCAGACTTGTACTGGCCGTTGCATGTTGACACCATGCAAGGCATTAAACATCACATGCAGGTGACCCACGTTAGCCTGCAGAGGCTCTGCCTGTTTGTAGGCTTGTGCTGACCAGGAACACAGGAGAGCGTTGATCCTGAGTTCATCTGAATACTGAGTACTTTGTGTAAACTTAAAGAATTCAGTTATATCCATTTTATTTGCTGGCAACTGATGAAATACATGACCTCCCACTCAAATGATGCATGGGATCACATTACACTCGTTCATTTTTTCATTGAAGCACAAAGGACTTTTGGTATCAACAACAATTTAATTTCTGTTTTCTTAAATCAAAGCTGCTTGGCACCACATGTGATGAAGTAGGCCTCAAGAGAAAATCAGCTCCATACGTCGACTGGGCTGTGCTGAAGCAATGCAATGCTTCAAAAGGGCAGTGGGGTCGAGAGTTACTGGAAATCGATTTGATTTGGTCACAGCCTTGAAACCAAGGACCAGTGGTGATACAGAAGGAGATTGCCTTCCAAATGGAACGGCCCTGGCTCTCATTCAGGCCATCCAAGTGAGTTGAGAAACCTGCCATGGGAAATGTGTCAGTGTAATAATGTTGGTAGAATAGCATACAGGTGTGCTAAACATCATGCTAGCCTGGGAAAAAAATCGGTTTGACATGGTGATGTGACTGGAACATGCAGAAGGGTTAAATGGGTTTTGGGTCCTCAGCTGCCGGTAGAAAGAGCAAAGACAGTCCGTCAGCCTTCGGATCTCCCTGAAGGTTCAAGAGTGGAATTTACTGCATCATATTGTTTTTATGATAACGGGACATTGCTTTGCTAACAATATTAACTGAAATCTTGAAGGCTCTGGCATGCAAAAATCATCTATTCAAAAGAAATAAAGAAATCCAGTTGTTATCATGCGGCCAGAAAAACATCCAACCCTAACCACCCTACAGGACACATTCCTACCTCTTTAAACTGGTTTCTTTCCCCGATTCAAGCGACTATTTGACCAAAAACTTACCATCGTCTCTGGCTCCTCGGACACCATGCACACAACAAATCCAATAAACACTTTGTGAACAAACTACAACTCAGGACATGTTCGAATTTAGGTAAATTTAGTGTGATATCATTGTTGTATTGATTTGGCACATGCATTTGTTTTTGATCACATGTTATCTGTAGCAGTGTCGTCTCATTTATCTCTGCCCACAGGAGTGGGCAATATTGGGGAAGGAGTGTACATGTTTGAAATTAAACCCCCAACAAACATGAAATTTGCATCAATGTATCTCAAGTAAACTGCATTTTGTGGTCCCAAAGGGCATCGAGATGAACGAGACTCATAGAAATGCACTTTGTTCACAAAAAGTCGGCTTGAGGATGAGAAGCAGGTTGCTGGAAAAGTTTTCAGATCAAGCAAAGCATGACGTTGGTATTTGCACCCACAGAGAGAAAAATAAAATCTCACAAAGACTGATATTAACTTCACGATCTCAGTTGTAGTCTTCGTTGCACTGCAGTTCAAAAGGACGGACATGCTTGCGATGAGAAGATGAGGTGAGCGCAATGCCAGCACTGTACTGCAGTGATGGCCTTCCTCCAATGGAGCTTATCACACCCATGACTCTGACTTTCAGGGAACCATCTAATGTAAGTGCAGCTGGAGAGTCTGACCTGAGCAAATCATGCTAACACTGACAGACCCAAACAGCACAGACAACATTGTCTAATTCCGTAGTAGAGAAAGAGAGAAACTCCTCTCCAGGTTGGTGTCGTGTTGTTCAATGAATCTTGTGCAATCTTGAGAAGCTCAGCTGAGATTTCAGAAGAAAAGAGGCTTTCTCACCTGACAGGGACCATTAAAACAGGGCCCTCCAGGCCCCCACGCACACCTCCTCCTGAAATGTGCCCGGCTGGTTACATCCTAATCCACAGACATAAATCCACTTAATCCCTTGACAAAGTGATCCCACTGCTATTGTTGCTGTCACACGACACCCACATGCACTCAGCTGTCTATCACGTGATCTGCATCTCACGCTGTTGATCATTTGAACTCAATGGTGGAAGACAATGACATTAAAACTGATGCCTTCCTGAATCCCACATCTGGTGCCAACGACAGAAAGACAAATCAAGGAAGTTTAATATATCTGTGTCCCACCTGTTTACCCCTCGACACTCCCATCTCCTTCCACCAGCAGCTAAAACTGTCATTCTCGCCCGAGTGGCTCAGACAAAGCTAACTTGCCGTCGGTAGCCTCAGTTACACACGAGCTGCTGCTCCGCTGGCCAGCTTAACAAAATGCCTGGAATGAGCCAAGCGTTGGAAGCTTCCACAAAGAAGTCACACTGACTGTGACCATCCCGGAGGCTCCTGGTCCACTCCACAGGAACATCAACACCTCCTTGTCCTTGGGTTTTCTTACCCGAAGACAATGTGCGATCATGGCCACCTTCCAATCACTGAGTATCCCAATATTTCAGCACCCTGAGAGTCAGCACATTGGCCCCCCTCTGTCCAGCAGACCTCTTAAAACTGAACACCATCATCTGACTCCAACCTAAAGCGGCACTCCACTGCACATCTGTGACAGGCCTTCTCATGCTGGACTCTTTCTCCATTTCTTTTTTAAAATGCTGTATTTTCAGGCCAGTGAAGATGAGAGCATATCACCGGGCCTGGAACCTAAGATGCATTATGGTTGTAATTAAATGACAAGATTTGATATTTTAATTAATGTTCAATATTATTCATTTTTAAGCAAACTGACAGTTGCAAATGAAAGCGGTTGAGTTCCATTTTTAAATAGCCTCTAACTGAAGCAGTTAATCACACCGCCATCACTTTGAAAATGTAGGTCAGCTACAACGAAGGTTCATTGTGGAGGAGAAGAGACTCTCATTGCTTAAAATTCCACGTGAATATTTGGAGGAACCTTTCAGGAGGACGAAGCAGCAGGCAGGGAGGACTGTGACCGGCCATTTGAGTCCCTTTTCTTCAGCCCTTCACTCTCTTCTCCAACCAAAGAAAAACAAGATGTATTTCAGACCAGCAGGGACCTTCAGGTGAGTGAGCAGCAGAGCAAGCATGTGACTCACAAACAACTGAGTCCCCGTGCTTGTTTTTACATCCATCCATCCATCCATCATCCATCCATCATCCATCCATCCATTCATCATCCATCCATCTATCCATTCATTCATCATCCATCCATCTATCCATCCATCATCCATCCATCAATCATCCATCCATCCATCATCCATCCATCTATCCATCATTCATCTATCCATCATCCATCAATCATCCATCTATCCATCATCCATCCATCTATCCATCATCCATCCAACATTCATCCATCATCCATCCATCATTCATCCATCATCCATCCATCAATCATCCATCCATCATCCATCCATTATCCATCCAACATCCATCTATCCAACATCCATCCATCCATCATCCATCAACCATCTATCCATCATCCATCCAACATCCATCCATCATCCAACATTCATCCATCCATCCATACATCCAACATCCATCAACCATCTATCCATCATCCGTCCAACATCCATCCATCATCCATCAACCATCTATCCATCATCCATCCATCATCCAACATTAATCCGTCATCCATACATCAACATCCATCCATCATCCATCCACCCACCCATCCATCCATCATCCATCCACCCATCCATCCATCATCCATCCATCCATCCACCCATCCATCCATCATCCATCCATCCATCCACCCATCCATCCATCATCCATCCATCCATCCACCCATCCATCCATCCACCCATCCATGCAGTCAAACTGCTGCGTCTTGGTTCTGTAACTGAATTATCAAAGCATTATTTCTTCTCAACAAGAATCCAGGTTTAATTTGATCAAATCTGGGCTTTGCGATACACTGGGGCATAATGGACCAGTTACTGGAGCAGCCCTCAGGCCCAGCAAGGTGTGGCCTATCGCTATAGAGACTGAGAAGTGTGATCTCCAACAGGCTGCAATGTGGGTGTACATCCTGTTCTGATCCATCTGAGCACATCATGACCCGGCGGTTCCCTTCTGATCTCACTTCGAAGATCTTCCTGTCTTGGCAGAAGGAACCAATTCAGATGAGTGAGAACCGACATTTTCACAGCTAAACCAAATCTGAAGGTCCCATCACTGCCCCCCCACAGGAAAAGCCCCTCTTGGTGTGGCCCCAGAGTACACGAAAGACCTCTTAACCCGCTGCAGCCCAGCCTGACACTTAAGGTCTGCTGATCAGAACCCTTTAGTTATTTCTGCGTTAATTTTAGAGTTCATTTAATTTTTTCGTAATAATTTAAGGTTCTCTCCAGACTTGCTCCAAGTTATATTTCGGACCTCCTAAAACCATATGCTCCAACCTAGGGTCCTCAGCCAGGCTCTGCTCACCCTCCCAGGGTCCAGCCAGAGGACCTGGGGCCCCCTCTCTCCGGATCAGCCTCCCTGAGGCGATCAGACCGGCAAGCTCCATATCTGTCTTCAAATGTCGGTGGAAAACCCACTTTAATGATCCTTGTTTTACTTGATGTAAGTTCTGAATCTTCAACTGCATGGAAATTTCGTCTGGTTCACTTTATCTGTATTTTTTTAAATTTTTCTATTGAAACCTTCTCTAGCCTGTTTTTATGTTTATTTATCTCGTTGTTTTTACAATCTTGTAAAGTGGTTTGTAACATTATTTTGACGATGCTTTTCAAATGAAGTTATTATTCTTATAATTATTATCGTAGACTTATTCAAGGAACAATACATATATATCTACATATCTATATAAATATATCTATATATCTATATAAATATATATAGATATATATATATATAGAGAGAGAGAGAGAGAGAGAGAGAGAGAGAGATTGTCAAAACCAGTAGTACAGTGACACACTCCAAAGACATATAATAAAGAATCAAAAATATCATCTAACTGTTCATGATTTAAAGGAGATTATTCGCAGCCCCTCCAGTGCCATGGTGATGGACAGCAGTTCTGTCCTGACAGTTGCACCCAGGAGGTTCCAGAGAGCAGATGTGCGGGGAAGGACTCGGTCATTCTTTCACATCTTGAGGGTTGGAATGATCCAAAGGATAATCGCAGGAGCTTATACACTAGTTCTAATAACCTTAATCCCAGGATTGACAATATCTAGGATAGTATTACAGATGTGGAATAAATCTTTTATCCAATGCAATAGCTGTCAAACACTTCAGGACTGAGTCTGATGGAGCCTGAATGAAGAAATCAGTGTAAAAACGTTCGGAAGTACAGACTTTACTTATTGTAAAATAATAGATCCCCCAACTGTGCAGCAATTATGCACCAATGATCACTGCAATAAGACAAGCCTTTATTTGTCCCACTTTGGGGTTACTGTCCCTGTTAGAAACTACAATGAACGACAGTCAGCAACCATAATACACTGTGATACGCAATCACGACTACAAACAACTACAATAAACAGGAGCAGCGTCAGTGTTGGCTATTGCACTGCACAGTGTTGCACAGCAAAGTGTTAAATATTGCACACAATTTGACACCATGCAGACATCTTGAGGACCCTGTTGGACTTTAGCAGTTCTTCTACTGCTATAAATACCATTTTTAACGCAGAAAATACAGTTTTGCTCGAAGTAGTTTTAATATGAAGCTTGTGATTTCCATGACGACAGAAAAAGGTGTATATGTCTGTGCAGAAACCAATTATTTATGCCAAATGAATGCACTTTAACTGTTTTAATCAGCATATGACTAATTTATGAAATTAAAGTCTTCAAGATTTCAAGAGGCTTCTATGAGCAGCAGGTAGAGAATTCCTCTGAATGTGACCGATGCTGGAACCAGACCACATTCCAGTGACTCCCGACTCACTGTGGCAGTCACAAAGGGCTTCCGAGTCATGAAAACGGTCCATAAAACCCTAAATATGACCGTACACACTGGACTTGTTTCATTATATCAGACCACTGCTCCTGATGAAGAGACACAGCAGCAGCAGCAGCGCCAACTACTGGTCAAAGGGTACCAAGAAACACCTTCATTTAACGGTTCTACTCTGTTTCCAACTGTTCAGATTGAACTTAGAAAACTAACAATATATAAGTGAGATATTCTGACACTCACACTCACACGCATATGTAGTGTGTGTGTGTATATATGTATGTGTATATATATATATCTATGTATATATATACACACTCACACGTATATGCATATGTAGTGTGTGTGTGTATATATGTATGTGTGTATATATATATCTATGTATATACATACACACTCACACGTATATGCATATGTAGTGTGTGTGTATATATGTATGTGTATATATATATATCTATGTATATATATATATATATATATATACACACACACATATATATACACACACTACATATGCTATGTATATATATACATATATGTATATATACATAGCATATGTAGTGTATGTGTATATATATACATAGATATAGATATAGATATACACACATACATATATATACACACACTACATATGCATATACGTGTGAGTGTGTATATATATATACATAGATATATATATATATACACATACATATATATACACACACACTACATATGCATATACGTGTGAGTGTGTATGTATATATACACATACATATATGTGTATATATACATAGCATATGTAGTGTATGTGTAAATATACATAGATATATATATACATACATATATACACACACACTACATATGCATATACGTGTGAGTGTGTATGTATGTATACACATACATATATGTGTATATATACATAGCATATGTAGTGTATGTGTAAATATACATAGATATATATATATACATACATACATATATATACACATACACACACTACATATGCATATACGTGTGAGTGTGTATATATATATGCTATGTACATATACATATATACACATACATACACATAGCATATATATATACACATATATACACACACACACTCTACATATGCATATACATGTGTGTGTGTGTATATATATACACATATATATATATATATATATATATATATATATACACACACACTCTACATATGCGTGTGTGTGTGTGTGTGTGTGTGTGTGTGTGTGTGTGTGTGTGTGTGTGTGGTAAGATTCCCACTGAAGGAGGAGTCTGGTGTCACAACACCCTTTGACAGTCAGGAGCAGTTGGATTTAAACAAGACACAGAAACCCTGCGGGAGAACCCCTCTCATCTCCTGATCCTGATCTCTGTCTTTGGACTGGGAGACAGCAGCACAATATTAATCTGCTTTTGTCTGAGTGAAGCTGCAGGAGGCTTCAAGACACTTCCACAGATATGGATTGTGCTCATGCTGTGATAGACGTGTCTGACAGGGAGCACTCATTCAACGAAGAACTCAACTACTTAGAACGGTCGTTTAAATCACAAGAACCGCAGTGCTGGAAACCATGTATGACATGGAGCTAACCCAAGAAATTAGCTCCTCTGCATCGCATTGCCTTTGAGATGTCCAACCCAATCCACTTTTGAACTAGAAATGTCATCCATGTGAACTGATACCAACAGGAAATGTTCAACCAATACAAACCCTCACCTTCAAGATCTTTGGAGGAAACGGATTTAGCTTGCGACTTTTGAAGGACAGTTTTATCTTTGAATGGGATTTCCTCACATCTCATCTAACACGACCTACAGCTTCTCTCTACTCTTGGCTTTAGCGTCTTGAAAGTTTAATGTTCTAGCTGATCAAATTTGGCCCAAAATGTGCCGCACTGTCATGAGGCATAGAGCCAGAAACTCGCCACAAAGTTCTCTTGGACTTGTTCTACTTCTTTGTACAGAAATAGCTGCACATTGCTCAAACAATGTTGTCTTTCCGTGTCACTGAATTGGCTGCATAGCCTCAGCAACTGGATACTTGATGCTGCTGCCCATCTGCAATATTCAGGCCAGAAAAATGTAAAGCTGCACCACAGGCCTTCAATAATTCAATGATTTAACATAACGCATTGAGGGGCTGTATTTTCAACATGTTCTTTGAACTTGCTGCCCCATTGATCCCATAGTTACATGCATTTCTCTTGGAAGCCACCAGGTTTGCCGTTTTAGTTGAGACTCATCGCTCTTATCAGTAACGGCCGATATGATAGCTGCCAGTCATCAAACGCGAGCTAGATTATGTTAGCAATTAGCGATTAACATAGAAGAGCACTGACATGCTGGAGAGCTCGTTACGTCCTGCAGCCGTTTGTGGAGATGAAACAGATTCAGCGTTGAAGGAAATGTGAAGAAGAATATTAATGTTGCACCACATTTGCTGATGTTTGAACTTCAACATTTACCTGTGACGTTTCAGCCTGCACCCATAAAACAGCTTCATCAAAACAATCACACTCAGCAAGGTCGCAGGAACAACTACTTGTACTACTACTACTACTACTAACACTACAACCACTGTCGCTGAGGGGAGTTTCAGCTCAACGGACCAGAACTGCTGATTGCCTCAACTTCTCACTCATCCAGTGGCCTTGCACCCGATGAATGTGAGGCTCTCAGCTCTACGAGTGCAGCATGTTGCGATGATGCTCATCATCATACCTGCACAAGTGTTCAGTCGAGCATCCGTCACCGTTTCAAATGTTTGAAATGAAATTTGATTCGTTATTCACACCAGTCGTGTTTGAGTAGAACCAACACAGTTTTCTTTGATAGAAGTAAAACTGATAGATACTGAACATCATTGATGCCTGTCAGTGTCAAGAGATGATGATCAGGTTAGACAACAGTCACATGAACTTCTACTACTACTACTTCTACTACAACTACTAATAATAATAATAACAATAATCCTAACAATAATGATGATGATGATGATTTTAACAAAAACAACAACAACAACAATCAGGTTGAGTTTACTTAATGACAGATGCCAACACACATTGCACTTGTTGGGGCACTGAAGAACTTGAGATACAGCCCAAAGTTCCCTTAGATTAAGTTTAAGGGAGTCTAGTGTGGACGCCGCGTGTCTGTGTGCGCAGGCCTGACAGTGCACAAACGCATCACAGGCAGACAGAAAGCAGATCAACAGGGTTGAGTTGTGAGGTGATGCTTGCCACCAAATCAAAGTCAAATATGACTAAAAACAGCTGATCCCAGGTTCATATCTATCAATAAAGTAAATACAGCAGCAGAAGAACTGAACCACACAATGAGGAACTCCTGTGGATTGTATCACATGTTGTTTATTCTTCAGTTACTGCTAACGCAACTTCTGGTTAGACGCAATCTGCATTTCATCGCCTCGTACCTGTGACATGTGACATGACAACTAAGTTGAATCTAATCTGATCTCATCTAATCATAGAAGCCGATGAGGAGGGCTTGTACACTGAGGTGTCTTTTATGGAGTTAAAAGTTGTGGTGGTCGTGGTAGTAATAGAGGTAGTGTTAGTTGTGGTAGTAGTAGTAGTAGTCGTAGTGATAGGAAGAGGAAGATGTGGTCAAACAGGGCTGAATATTCCAGACTCTGTTTCATGTGAGTTGTAGTGAAGCGAGGGACAGTCAGGAGACTCTCGCCAAATCACCCGAAGAACTCTGAGGTGGTGGGTATCACTTTAGATGTCTGAGGTACAAGAGGGACCCACTGAACCACAGAGCCCCCAAATGGGAGCCGAGAGGAAAGCAGTAGAAGAATGAGCTCAGAGAAGCCATCTCTATACACACCAAACACAGACCCACCACCAAGCTAATGAACACTCTCATCAGAAGCTGTACAGCGCCACCTAGCCATGTTTTCAGAGCTACCAGTCTGCTACTGCGTTACACACAGAAGGACTCCGTTGATTCCACTGATGCAAAAAGTCACCGAACAATTCTACAATTTCATTTAGCAGACGTACAACACAAGCAAGAATTTAGACTTAATTAAGGAGAAGTCCATAGGAAGCGCAAAAGTGCTTCAGAACAAGCAGCTGATCCAACAAAATAATAAGAACCAGGTTTGACTCATCGTTTCCTGAGAAAACACCCAGTGAAATGTCCATCCATCCATCCATCCATCATCATCCATCCATCCATCATCCATCATCATCCATCCATCCATCATCCATCCATCCATCCATCCATCATCATCCATCCATCAATCATCCATCCATCAATCATCCATCCATCATCATCCATCCATCATCCATCCATCCATCCATCATCATCCATCCATCCATCAATCATCCATCCATCCATCCATCCATCATCATCCATCATCATCCATCCATCAATCATCCATCCATCCATCAATCATCCATCCATCCATCCATCTATCCATCATCATCCATCCATCCATCCATCCATCATCATCCATCCATCAATCATCCATCCATCCATCCATCAATCATCCATCCATCCATCATCATCCATCCATCAATCATCCATCTATCCATCATCCATCAATCATCCATCTATCCATCATCCATCCATCAATCATCCATCCATCAATCATCCATCAGCAATCCATCCATCAATCATCCATCTATCCATCATCCATCCATCATCATCCATCCATCATCATCCATCCATCCATCAATCATCCATCCATCAATCATCCATCCATCCATCAATCATCCATCAATCATCCATCCATCCATCCATCAATCATCCATCCATCCATCATCATCCATCCATCAATCATCCATCTATCCATCATCCATCCATCAATCATCCATCCATCAATCATCCATCCATCATCCATCCATCAATCATCCATCCATCCATCAATCAGCAATCCATCCATCAATCATCCATCTATCCATCATCCATCCATCATCATCCATCCATCATCATCCATCCATCCATCATCCATCCATCCATCAATCATCCATCTATCCATCCATCCATCCATCCATCATCCATCCATCAATCATCCATCCATCCATCAATCATCCATCCATCCATCATCATCCATCCATCAATCATCCATCCATCCATCAATCATCCATCTATCCATCATCCATCCATCCATCATCCATCTATCATCATCATCCATCCATCAATCATCATCCATCCATCAATCTATCCATCCATCCATCATCCATCCATCCATCCATCCATCCATCATCATCCATCCATCCATCAATCATCCATCGTCCAGCCATCATCATCCCTCCATCCATCCCTTATCCCTCCATCCATCCATCATCCCTCCATCCACCATCCCTCCATCTTCTCCCTCTCCTCCTGTTGAGGGTGGTGGGGGTGGAGCCTATCCCAGCAGCCTTCCCCCTGGACAGGTCACCAGTCCATGGCAGGGCCAACACATAGAGACAGACAACCATTGGCTCTCCCAGCCACGCCTACGGTCAATTTAGAGTCTGGATTAACCTGGTCCCTCTTGATGTCTTTGGACTGTGGAGGAAGCTGGAGTACCAGAGAGAACCCAGCAGGAACAGGGAGAACATGGAGACTCACACAGAAAGACCCCGTGCTGCAGCCGGGGCTCCACCCACAACCTTCTTGATGGGGGCCACAGGGAGGACCACTGCACCACTGGGCCGCCTCCCAGTGAAATATTCTCAGTCATAGTTCTACAGCAAATGTCTTCATATAATACCGATAGAAATAAGGAGAATAAGAAAAACAGATTTCAAATCATGTTAAAACTTCTTTGGAGGGTAAACAGCCATGGGCTTGTGGAATAAACTTTGTTTTGCAGTTTTACTGACAAACTGTAATAAAACCAGCCTGAAACAGCTCTGGTTTACCTGATTATCACCTAATTTGGCACAGAGTCATCAAATGGTAGTTTACTGCTCTATAGATGAATTCAGCTCCTAGCAAACCATTTAGCTGGTTTTCACTACAGTGAACTTTTGTTAATTCATTTTATTGTTTTAATTTGAATCACTAACATCTTTATTAACTCCGACACTTCTGCTGTGGGGCCCAAAGTTCGGTGGACATTTTACTATTGCATGATTCAAGTGAGGTGACATCACAAGTGAGGAAGGGGCCAGGCAGCTGTGTCACAGCGTGTGTGGGGTCTGGCCGGTAGGACGAGGTTGGCAGTTTGATGGGCCACACCGAAGGAAGACACGTGATGGATACACTCAGGTTTTCCTGGGGGCCAAAAATACCAATGCAATACAGGACTGAGGTGCATGGCAGCATGCGACAGCGGAGCTGCCAGGCGGGTGCAGACGCCTGCTGCCTTACACAAATGTGATGTCAAGGAACCCTTCAGCAGCATGCATTTATATAGTGCTAAGGAGGAGGAGAACGCACCACCGCAGAACTCCAGACTATCACAGACAAAGACTCCAGATGTCCCACAATGAAGTCCAACAGTCTCACAGCGGGAAGGCAAGACAACCAGGAAGAGGTGACGATATGGAGGGGTTTGTGCAAACAGATCAGTCCACCATGAGTGTGAACCCCCACCCAGTACACAGGGAGGAGAAGGATTAGACTTTTTCCTTTGAGGGGAGTCAAGAATGGAAGAGAAGGTGGTACCGAACTAGAAAATATGTTCCAATGGTGTGAGTTGGGAGGACCAGCACTTCCAGCACCAAGAACGCAGCCATAAAGATGCTGGCAATGTAAGACATTTCAATTCCTGTCCTCTGATCAGGGCCCCTGACCACCAAAGTCATTCTTGTCTCTTTCAGCAGCAGCAGCCTGACCCGGTACTGGGCATTTTCTCTGTATCAAGCACTGAGCTCTCTTATTTTGAAGTACCCAACAGTTAAAAATGTTCAGTTTGGGGTCAAACATCAATGTGACTTTCCACTCAATGGCACACATAGTTGAGGAGGGGCAGGTCAAAGACCACCATGTTTGACCGTACTGAACTACCACAGAGGACCTCTGAACCACACTTTTGGACCCATCGAGATCTGCGGGCCCTTACATTCTTCTCCTGGGGTTCTGTCTTAATTTAATACAGAACAGGGACAGGAGGAATTGTTCTACCTTGTCCTGAAGACCCCTGAACCCAACATTTTTTCGTACGCAGACATTCCCTTCTGCAGCAACGAAGATCCCAGCTGGCGAATTCACAGGAGCACCTGGTGTTTTGGCTGGAAAACACTGATGTGGTGGACTTTGTTTTTCCTTCATGAAAAAGGTCATTTCGGTTGTGGCTGGCACAGCCGGCACCTTTGGAGCTGCAGGTAACAAAAAACTAAAGTTCCACGACAAATGAGCAAAACTATTATCCTGTTACTTTCAGAGACTGAGACATGAAGGAGCTACGGGCGTGTTGTGACCTGTACACTATATCGGATTGATGCTGTTGTGTTTCAGTAAAACTTATTAAAAAGCGTCACTGAGACGTCACTGCTCCTACAGTCTCACCCACAGAAAGATGTCCACTCTTTACAACTCCGCTTTCTACAGTGCGCTTCGTACTGTTAGCAGTCAAACACGTGACAGTCCTGGAGGCAGCCGTCAGGGTGATGGTATCCCGTCAACATAGATAATCCTCATCACACTCAGACACGAACCACTGGTCATTAAAATAATGGCTGTTGTTGATGTATCAGTGACCCCCGCTGATTTATGGGAGATAACTGAGCCATCATTCTCACAGAATGACAAATATAAGGCTGTATCGTCTTAGTTGAGGTCTGCCCCAGTTCAATTTTGTTTTTAGTTTTTTTACTTGGACTGATTTATGTTTAGCTAATGCGCAATGAAATAAACAACATCATTCCATTTGATCAGGATCTGCAGGCCGAGCATGTATGTTATTTCTCTAATGAGAAACAACGGAGCAGATTCTGGGAACTCACCAGCCGTACAACCATGCATTTAAATAATTGTTCCAACCCACCGAGGGGATTTGTGTGAGTGTGTGTGTGTGTGTGTGTGTGTGTGTGTGTGTGTGTGTGTGTGTGTGTGTGTGGAGTTGACAGGTCTGGTGGCAAAGCCTGTAATCCTTTCATCTGATCAATGTAATACAGCAGCTTTTAAATGATTTAATAGGAAGGTCAGGCTTCACCTGCAGCCCTCTCCACTGTGGCCATCAGCAAACTCACAGACAGCTAGAGGACAAAGTTGGTCTCAACATTTTCATGATCTGCTGTTGCAAAAATACTCGTTTTCATCGTTGGATTTGATATAAACTGGGATACAGTTTATAGCTGAGACAGAAGGAGGCAAAAAAAAAAAATCAAGCTACTGAAGCTTTGTGCTTTGTTTTTAAATACTGGTGGTGACTGGATTTCTTATTCCTCAATCAATACATCAGTACTAAAAGGCACATTTATGGAGTTGCTCCTACACAGTCTGCTTGTTATAAGGGGTCTTCTTTTGCACCGTCAACAGCAGCACAAACAGCAAAGTTGCAGCTCCTGGTTTAGTTTAGCAGGTGCATTCTTCATCTTGGCCAAAAGTTTAACAGTCCTCTAGAATGAGTCAGTTTATGCTTTAACTTGAATGAATGTCAAAAAAGCCAAGAACTGCATTGCGTTGTAATAATAATTCCTAAATCTTGAACTGCTAAATCAATCAAATCACCACGGGACACTTGTGTGCCAAGCGTATACCTATTATTCCTTTACAGCCATAAATGATGACTGTTCCTGTAGAGGCCCTGGTTTGAGACACGGGGGCGAGTATCGGAACTGAACCAATGTTGCTGCATCAGGACAAACAAGTGTTTCTGATCTTATTGTATCCTTTTGCATCAGCAGCAGCAAATAGTTGGTTGTATTGTTTCTGAGCTTGTTGAGACTGAGCTTGGACCAGTGTGAGGTCACCTGACTCACCTGCAGGTCTCAACACATCAACGATCATCGAAGTCCAAAACACCTGCGCATCTCATGCTGAACCAAATGGCAGCACTCTGAACCTCAGTGCCAAGAAAGGTTAGTTACACTGGGTTATTATCATTATTGTTATTATCATCTAATGTAATGGAGCTGTAACACACACACACACACACACACACATTCCTACACACCAGAATGTCAGTGTTTCCTGAAACAACCAGTCGCCATTTCAATGCCACTGTTAAGTCACCTCAGCGTGGCGTGTTGCACCGGCACGGCTGAACTCTGAACTGGAGGTGATATCAGAGGAAACAGAGGCTGTACTTGCTTCACTTCAGCATATTACTGATGTGCAGTACTCTAAACAAACACATACTTAATGCAGCTGGTACTTAAAGCCTGCTAATGAACTACAGCAACAATAATTCATTGTGTCAGGACACAAATCTGTTGTATGAGCACAATGAGGAAAAACATGCACAGAGCAAGAAATAAACCTCAGCTAGATGCCATCGTAATTAGTAGAATTGCAATAGCAGGGAGGGCGTCTACGCTGCAGTGCTAAGACATCCAACACTGGCCTCATGAGCTTCTTGTTCATAGAGGAATTATGTGCTTGAATAAAAATACAAGAGATCGTGAAATGAGTTCGATACGGCTGCCATGGGCCTAAACGTTAGCTAAACTCTGAATCACCCCCAGACCACACGCGCCACATGCCACCGATACGTTATCTTGGCTCTCAAGTCTGCAGGTGCGAGATCCTGATGATGATGATGATGATGATGATGATGATGATCACGGTTTCGGTCCTTGACAGAGGGAGACTGGGTTCTGTCTGTTCGTTTTTATGCAGTAAATTTGAGTGTAAAAAAACCCTGCTAGAGCTGTAAAATCAGCACGAGTTCTTTCCCGCGTCACATCGAGGCTTTAGTGGTCCGGAATGGTTTCGTCAACTACATCACGTGACGTGATATTAAAGCACCATGATTCTGTGATGCTTCTGACTACTGCATGAACTCACTGATATCATGTTTACTTCATCTGACTTGAAGCTGATTACTGCATTTGAGGAAGCCGCCGGAGGTACTTTCACAGGTCAGCCGATCCCACCGGGCCCGTTTGAGAGGACTGGAGCACCTTCAGGGACGGAGAACACCTGCGTGTTTTCTAATGAGGCCTTGCAGGAGATTCAGCTGCTCCAAACAAGTGTGCGATCGAATCCCAGGACTAAAACACATACATGGCGTCAACTACAGCTACAGAGCGTCTTCACGCCTGGACTGACGCTGACAGTGTAACAGCAGGATTAGAACATCGACGGTGCGCTCCAGGCCTGTACACTAGGACAGAAGTCTTACCTTCACTGCAGTGCTTTCCTTGGAAGCCCGTCTGAGAGCAGTCACATGTGGGTTCATCGTTAATTAAACTGCAGACGCCTCCATTCAAGCACATGTTGGCTGCACCACACAGGTCCTTCACCACCCCATCACTGTTGATCAGGCCAGACTCTGTGTTGTTGACCTTTATGTCCGTTATCCATCCGGTGAAAGGCAGCTGATCCTTGATGGCAGCTGATGTCAGTCGTAACGCCACAGATCGTAATTCCGGCGGTATTCCACCAACAAACAAATGGCTGAAAACAGTCATATCCCGTCTTTTTGACTTCACCTCCACCCATTTGATCTCAGTGTCGACCATCAGGGTTGTGTTCTTAAAGTTTCTCCTTATTGTCACTGCGTGCCATTGGCTGTCGTTGACCGCTGTGTCTGACAGCACCGTCGCAGGCTCGGCACAGAAGATGGAGAAGCGAAGGCTGAGTTTACCGTTCAATATGAGAAGTTCTAGAAAGTCACAAAATCCCTCATCGTCAAAGTAAACAAGGAGCCCGTGAGAACTCTTGGTTTTCATGTTGAAACTCATTTCACTTTCACAACATGCGTTCCACACTGGAAATCTGGCCCACTGTCCCTGGGCCCCTGTGAACTCGAGACAAGCGCCTATTTCAACATAGCAACAGACCAGCAGCCCCACCCAAATGATATGGGCACCATGTTGCTTTTGTAACATCATGGTGCGCTGACACGCTCTGTGTGGATGCGCACTTCTAGGACTGACTAGACTTACAGGAACTTCTGCACAAGCAGGAAGGGCTGGCAGAGAGAGGGTGTGCTCAGAACTGACTGTCTCATTGTAAGACGCATAGATCAATACGATATATGTTTGCATAGAACGGACGGCGGTCAGCAGTGTTTCTGGGACACCATAACCTGGAACTGTCCGGGCCAGAGGCCAAACCTCTCACCGTGAGCACCCGAATGATTTGAGCTGCGTAGAGGTCTTCTCTGCCATGGCTGTTCAAACCTCCATTTGGCACCTTCGCTACATGTACATCATCACAAACAATCCCTGCGGATGGCGGTGAGCGTGTGGCAGCTTGGATCTTCAGGTTCACGGCAGCATCCTGAGGCGGGTCACTGGAAGCCTCACTCGCGGCTCCCCACTCTGCATCCTCCTCAACGACCCTTAAGGACCCCACGGAGACGCTGCTGGACGGGGCAGCCGGTGACTCCTGTAGGAGAAGCACATGCACACAGCATCAGCCTCCTGCCCAGAGGGCCACCTGCCTTAAACAAGCATCACCAGCTTCACTTGAACGCGCACCGCCAGGCCTGGATGGACCTAACAGCACCTGTCAGACTCCGATCCGTGCTCTCCAGGAAGCAGAAGGAACTAGATCCGCGCATTGATTCACCCCACTGGCGGAGTGCATCTCATCTGGCCTCATCCCTCCATGCAGGAATAATTCAATAAGGTGCGCTTTTACTCGACATGTGCCGCGGTCCCCTGACAGACGCGCTGGTAAACTGACGGAAGCAGCGGAAGCAGCCGAGAGCCGCGGCTCCCTTCCTCCTTCACATCCAACTTCTTCAATTTTCGCAGCGTTCTCGACTCCCGCTACAAACCTGACACCAGGCACCGAGTGCGTCATTGGACTCGCGGCGGCTGGTTTGAGAGACGAGCCTCCTCCGCTCATCACTCGCCTCACTTCCCCGCATCCATTCGTTTTATTCTCTTTAGGTGTGAAAAGACATCGTAACCCGGCATGAAATATTCCCCATTCGCCCGCCGGAGCCGCGCGCCGGCGCATGAGGACGGAGACGCGGACCAATTGTGATGAGCAGGAAGCAGCAGCGGATCCTCTCCTCCTGCTCGCCACCACGGACACAAGACGCGCTATTATACCCACCTGCGCACTTCCACGGGACCCTGGAGAGTTGCGGCAGACAAAAAAAATGCCCTTTAACGCGAAAACTCGAACTCGGCGCCTGGAAGAAGTCCACATCTGATGCGGGTCGTTAGAACGACCCGAACCTGAAACCCGTGCTGGGGAAACCAGCTTACATCAAGAGCTGCTTACAACAGAATCACATCACAGCATGGGGGGGGGGGGGGGGGGGGGCAGTGAGAGAGAGAGAGAGAGAGCGAGAGAGAGAGAGAGAGAGAAAAGGAGAGAGAGAATAGGAGCGAGAGAGAGACGAAGCCACTTTCAGGTTGAAATTACCTTCAGTATTCGTCCGCCAAGTTTGTTCCCCGTGAAACAGCAACTGCGGGAGGAATGGGAGGAGGAGGAGGGGGTGGAGGAGGAGACCATTCGGTTCTCTGTGAGGAGGAGAGAAGGTGCAGGCTGGTCTCCCTGTTGAGCTCATCCAGAGACTGTGAGGAGCCTCAGACAGCGTGTCACGTGTCTCTCCGTGATGTCTACCGGGGAGGGGCTGCTGCTGACGATGCAGTCCCCTGGACAGCGCCTCTGCCTCCATCAGCATCCAGCTGGGCAGGTCCCCACGCCGGGTCAGCTGATGGTGCTGAACACAGAGGAGGGAGGACGTTTGTGCCTTTTATTAATAACGTGAAAAGTCGCACTCTTCCCTGAATTAATGGACTGCTGGGAGCCGTTGAGCTGAACCTAAACAGGTGAAGTTGCTCTGACAGAGACCCTGAACTGGATTCTGTAGGCATAAAAGTTGAAGTAAAACACACTTAAACCAATGAAACAAATAACAAATTAACCTTTGTTATAACTTCTTAAAATCATTTATTACAAATACTGATGTTTCTTCTAAATTCATTGTAGTGTTCATGATATAAGTCTACTGTTTGTATTGAAGAAAATATTTTCAGCAGTTTATATATACATATATATATACACATATATATACACATATATATATACACACACACACATATATATATACATATATATACACATACATATATATACACATACATATATATACACATATATATACACATACATATATATACACATATATATATATATGTATACACACACACACACACACATATACACACATACACACACATACAGTACATATACAATTTTGTGAGTGGATTTGTTCCTCATATTGTGGCTCGGACCCTTCCTCGTTACTCTCAGCTGCTTTACTGCTGTGAAAATTCCACATGTCTAATTTGCATTAAACTTGGGACAATGAAGCTCTGAAAGCTGAAGGCACAGGACGCAGGCTGAATATTGCTCCACTAATCCTCAGGCCATCACGTGAATGAGCCGAGCAGGGCATCAAAGCAACATCCTTGAAATTAAAAACTCCCAGCTGCAAGAAGTACAGTAGCTCCTTAGTAGCAAGAAATCAAACTTAGAAGAAACGTTCAAAAACAGCAGAGTGACAAAGGTCTGCTTGGAACAGAAGGGGGAGGTCATGATCATATTTAAACATTTCCAAATAAACCCGAACGTGACGTTCATGAACCCAAATGAAGCCTCAACACTGACAGATTCGGAGTCAGGATGCACAGCCTGTAACCACGGTCAGGTCTGCATGGGTTGTTCTCTCGAACCTGCTCATGACTCACAGTCAGTGAAACAGTGTGTAATTGTATCGAATGGAGACACAGAAACTACAAGACTGTACCAACGTTACAGGGCTGACGTCATATCGGTCCTATAAATGCACCTGTCTGAGAGCTGGTCCATGACATGTGATGGAGTCATGCGAGACACGGATGCCCTTATTCATGAAAGGCTCTTTTTTTGGCACACCATCCATCCATCCATCTGTGCGTCCGTCCATCCATCTTCACCCACTTATCCAGCATTGGGTCACAGGGGTAGCAGCTCCAGACCCCAAGATACCTGAACACCTTCACTTGGGCTCAGGAATCATTCCCGACCTCAAGTGGACAATCCACCCTTTTGCAGCTGAGACCCCTAACCTCAGAGTTAGAGGAACCATCACTCTCACCGCACCTTCCACAATGTACACCTGGTCATAAGCTTTCTCCAAATCCATACTTCCAGGCAAATTTCCAGGTCCCCTCCAGGATCCTTGCAAGCGTGAAAAGCTGGTCGGTTGTTGTACAGCCAGGATGGAATCTGCATTGTTCCTCTTCAAACCAAGCTTCGACTGCCGTCCGAACCCTCCTCCCAAGCACCTCAAAGTAAACTTCCCAGGAGGGCTGATGCTTCTGTAATTGTCACAAACTCCCTGGTCCTCTTTTTTGATGAAGGGAACCACCACCCTGGTCTGCCACTTATTTGGTACTGACCCAGACCTCTACACAGAGGTGTTTCATCCAAGACAGTCCCTCAATGCCCAGAGCATTTTTGGGCGAATCTCATTAATCCCTGGGACTTTGTCACTGTGGCGTTGTGGTATAGATGGAGAGCCAGTTGGGTTCAGGAGTTCTTCAAAGTGTTCTTTCTACTGCCAGACCCTCCTGAATTGCCAGGTGATTTCCCAGAAGCCCTAAAGTCCTTCTCCTTAACCTGCTGCTTTGCCTGAGTTATTGCTGCTGTCCACCAACCGGTACCTTGCAACTGCCACTGGAGTCCCCAGAGATGACACATCCTGAAAAGCTCTTTCTCTGGATGGCATCCCTGACCACCTGTATCCACCAGGGGGTCTGAGGGTCCCCTCCTGTTGAGGCCCCTCAGACCTAAGGCCACAGCTCCAAGCTCTAAACATTGATCGCTTTGGTTCAGTTCTCTCCACTTCCAAAGAGGTGCCAGAAAAGCTCTGCCTGAGGTGAGAGTTGAAGGCCATTGAAACAGGGTCCTCCTCCAGATGTTCCCAGTTCACCCACACTGTCCAGGTCCATCCAGAGGCCCCCCCTGCCATCTGACCCAACTCACCGCCAGATGGTGGTCAGTTGACAGCTCAGCCCCTCTCTTTTCCTCCGTGTCAAAAACATACGGCTTCAGGTCTGATGATCCGATAACGACCATCAACCTCCATCCTGTGGCGCTCCGGTACCAAGCACACTTGTGAGAATCTAAAGCTTGTACATGGTGTTTAGTACTGACATGCACAAAAGTCCAATAACAAAGTATTACTTGGGTTTGGATCAGGGAGGCCGTTCCTCAATCCCTCCTCTCCAAGTGTCTTCACCATTGCCCATGTGTCTGTTGAAATCACCCAGTAGGACGATGGAGCCCCCAACAGCACTACGTTCAGGGCTCACAAGACCAAATACTCCAAACTGCTGTTTGGTGCATTAGCACACATAAGAGGTAGAGTTTTCCTCTCCATCACCCCAGGGTGTAGGGGATGCAACCCTCTTGTACAGCAGGGTGACCTCCAACACAGTGGCACTCAGCCAAGGACTCGTGTATCCCCACTTTTTCCTGACACCCCAACCTTTGGTATGAGTAAAGTCCAACCTGTCCAGGGGCCTCATGTATCAATAGTTGCCTGAATCTCATACTAAAAAACTGCGGTCGCAAGAATCACTAAAGTTGCGTACGCACAAAAAAATCCCGATGTCTCAATCTGTGCGAGTGTTGGAATCCACGCACGTTTCCTTGATACATCCCAATCAGCATGGAATTGAGCGCAGATGTCAGAGGACAGGGCCCGCCCCCGTTACGCCCACCTATAAATACGCAAATTCATTTAAATAGGGTCTCAGCTGTTGGCGCTCTCAAAACAATGTCAAAGAAAAAGAGGTTCACAGCGTGGAGCTGGAGGTGCTGGTAGGAGAGGTGGAGGAGAGACAGCAGATTCTGTTGGTCAGCCTGTCCAGTGGTGTCAGGATGAACAATGAAGGCTGAGAGTGGAGAAGAAGTGAGAGAGTGAACCAGGTGGGTTCAGAGCCACGCCCCCCGCGAGATGAACACAGTGGTGGGACCTGTTATTGGCTAAAGTTCCCTTCTCATCAGCAGTGTTGTTGATCATCATGTTCATACATCTGAACCTCTTCTACTGACGGAAAGAACGAGTCGCTACGTGTTTGAGGTTTGATGACGACAGTAGAAAAGTGTTGGCTCCTCCTTTACTGAACATCAAAGTGATACAAAGCTCAGTTTTCCTCTCTAAACCTGCGCCAGCATCACTACGTCATCAGCTTGCACCTCTGCTGGCGCTCTGAAAGATTTCCTCTGTGTTTCTAATGCAGGTCTGCAGTTCTAACTTCCTGAACCATGCAAGCTAAAGTAGGACTACATTCAACACTGCACAATCACTAAATGAACAACTACAATCATCAACTGGCTTTAACTACGTTTAAGTCCAGGCTTAAGACCTTCCTTTATGACAGAGCCTTCAGTCAGGACTGGTTCAGGTAGCTCTGAACCATTGATAGCTATGCTGCTACAGGCTTAGACTGCTGGGGGACACATCAGGTTACATGGAGCCCTTCCCTCCTCTCCTCTCCTCCCCCCCCCTCTCCTCCTCTCCTCCCTGCACATTTTTGGAACTGTCACTACCACTACTTGTTGCACTTTGTAGTTTGGCCTTGGTGTCTCGCAGTCTCTCTGTGTTTCCACAGATCCACCAGAGCCCCAACCGCCGCCTGCATCGCCCCCCCCCCCTTTTATTCCCTACTGTTACACCGGCCTGCGCTCCCCTCCCATGAACCAGTCGACCATCCAGTCCCCCATCAAGCTGGCTTGCTCTCCCTGCCTCCCCTTCCATGAACCAGTCTACCATCAAGTCCCCCATCTAGCTGGCTTGCTCTCCCTGCCTCCCCTTCCATGAACCAGTCTACCATCCAGTCCCCCATCAAGCTGGCTTGCTCTCCCTGCCTCCCCTCCCATGAACCAGTCTACCATCCAGTCCCCCATCAAGCTGGCTTGCTCTCCCTGCCTCCCCTTCCATGAACCAGTCTACCATCCAGTCCCCCATCAAGCTGGCTTGCTCTCCCTTCCTCCCCTCCCATGAACCAGTCTACCATCCAGTCCTCCATCAAGCTGGCTTGCTCTCCCTGCCTCCCCTTCCATGAACCAGTCTACCATCCAGTCCCCCATCAAGCTGGCTTGCTCTCCCTGCCTCCCCTTCCATGAACCAGTGTACCATCCAGTCCTCCATCAAGCTGGCTTGCTCTCCCTGCCTCCCCTTCCAGAAGCTTCCTTCTTCAACTGTTATTAACATTTCCATGTTTCCTCCATTCTGTGTTATAAACTGTTTTCTTGTCTGTAACAACATCTCCTGCACGTCTGTCCCTCCTGGTGAGGGATCCTCCTCCCCTCCTCACCCTGAGGTTTCTCCCATTTTTCCCAGTTAAAGGTTTTCTATGGAGTTTCTCCTCAGTCGATGTGAGGCTCTGAGGGCAGAGGATGTTGTTATGATGCCATGAAGCCTGGAGACAAACTGGTGGGGAAAACAGGCCACAAATAAAATTGCCTTGCCTCTAAATTTAAATAACATAAAAAATGGCACTAACAGGACCTCAAGGTGGAGGTCAAGCGGCGTACAGCTGCCCTCTGGAGGAGTGCCGGCCAGACAGGTGGGGGTCAGGGAGAGGAGCACCTGACGGAGTTTGAGCCGCGGGTGGCGGCAGTCATGGGCAGCACCTCTGTGGGGGGGATTGTCGCCACCACCCACGCTGACTCCAAGAGCCTGGAGGGTCAGTGGCAACTCCATTTCTTGGCAACATTTCCACCTGCTTTGCCACAGACGTGAAGGCAACAAAGACACAGAATCAGACATTAAATAAACCAACATGTTTAACAGAAATTGATCCGTCAGACATGCCGACGACGTGCAGCACCCCTGCAGCCCGTCCACCGGCTCAGAGTCATCCGCCAGGCATTCGGGCCAGCCCGTCCCCCGGCCCCAACACCAGCACCAGGCCGACAAGCGGCGGACGGTCCTCCAGCCCACCCGGACCCAGCGGCGCATCCTCCGGCCCACACGGATCCAGAGGGAGGGTCCTCACACAGGCGGTCCTGCAGTCGCGGGAGGACATTATTAGGGGAATGACGGGGATCAATGAGGGGCTCGACCGATGATGGAACGTTTCGTGGACAAAATAAATTAATCTGGCTTCATGAATCGTGTAGTAGCTTCTTACCCATTCACATCGTGGAAATGAAATTCACGCGTGCGAGGATGGCTGCCCGGCCGGGATTGGCGTCCATCCCTCCAGCCTCTGCACATTGATGGAGTGGAAACCCTTACGATGAACGTAAGCGTGTTCCTCGTGGGACGGCGCTTTTATGGCAACATGAGTGCAGTCATGAGACTAGGGGAGGGCAACCATGTGCCATGGAGGGCCGTGTGTGTGCAGGCTCTCCCTCCAACACTTTAACAGGTGATTCCACTGATTAACTCTCTTCTGTGGCTGAAGGTGTGTTAATCAGTGGAATCACCTGTTAAAGTGCTGGAGGGAGAGCCTGCACACACACGGCCCTCCATGGCACAGGGTTGCCCTCCCCTGCATTAGAGAATTAGACATTAGAGAATCCGGCCATTGCTGCAAGTTGCGCTTTCATATTGACCTGTTCAACCGCACCGTAAGGGAATTTAATGTACCTGCGGGAGAGGCAGATGATCAAGTCCACCACCAAGGGCATGGCCCGGCTGAGGGTCGACTGGCTCACCCTGGAACGGTCCGCCATCTCCCACTGGTAGGAGCCAGTGGCCAAGAAGCCGTGAGTGCTCAGCACCAGTGTCGTCCCTGGCACAGCTCGGCTCCTGGCGGTTCTGCGCTGGAGCTCCTCACAAATTTGCAGGAGGATGGCCCGCGGTAGCCTGAACCGGCTCATCAACCTCTCATCAGAATTTTGGAGCAGATCCTCCCGCTCCCTGAAATGTCGCCCCCCTCTCATTTCACTATGTGCCACGTCCTCCAACAGCGCAAGTGCTGCCATTGTTGAAAGTTGCACATTCAGCACAATCATCAATCAATTTTCTTGCATAAACAGCGTTGATACATGAGGCCCCAGGAATTTGGTTCCAGAGCCAAGGCTAAGTGTGGAGGTAAGCCCCACCCGATCGAACCGGTAATGCTCAACCTCTGCCTCCAGCTCCGGCTCCTTCCCCCAAGACAGGTGACATTCCACATCCTGAGAGCAAGCTTCTGCAGCTGGGGTCCAGTGACCTTTGTGACCTTTCGTGATTTGTTGCTGGGCACAGAAACAGTAACATTTCTGCAGTTACACTAAATGCTGAGAGGTAAAAGGGATAGTTGTCCAACTAGCGTCCATCCTGTCCCCCTGCTGAACCCTCCTGCTAGAGGACATCCCAATACCGTCCTCTCATGTCCACCTGCTATCCACCCACTGTGTGTCCCATTGGTAGAACAGCAGGTGAAACTAATTTAATATCGTTATTGATTCTGGACAGGTTGATGTCCTACAAGTGTGACTGAGTTGGAGTTGTGTGTACACACACACACACACACAGCTAATTTATCCTCTCCAAGACGAATTTAACAAACTGCATATCTACACACAGTGAATCAAAACCTTACGCACGAGGACATCTCTTCTCTCCTGGCTGAAGTGGCAGCTTCCTGAGCAACTGAAGCGACTTCACGTGGCTCAGGAGTTTATGAAACAGAAGCACACCGATAAACTCGATACCTGAGACGTACAACAGGCAGGAAAACAAAACAGACGAGCTGAATAAGACTGACAGGAGGAACTGAACTTCAGTGGAAACTCTACGAATGACACATCAAGAAGCAGGTGTGAGATATGAGTGGAGGGACGGAGCTGATAGGAGGAGAAACATCTGGACCTGGACTGATGAACTGACGAGACACAGGTGGAAGACTCAAAAACAGGAAGTAACACATCCAGACAAAGTGAATTTCACAGTCAAACAGGAACTGATGACTGACCAAAACCAAACCACTGACAAGGATATTATAATAATAATAATAATTATAATAATAATAAAAAATACACGACATAAACTCATTGAAATTAAACAGGCTTATTCATAGACGAGCAGAGCTGCTCCCTGCAGTCTTTATGTTTGGTGCTCAAAGGGGTGTGTTGGGGGAACAAAAGGATGCCTGGAGGTAAACGGGATAATAAAATGAAACTGGAGGAGCTATAAACAACTGCGGTTTTACTGCCGTCCAACTTTAGCCTCAGTAAAAAAATAACAAAAGACAATTTTCCTTGGTTGAATCTTTCCAGCTTATACATGCACTGGAATCACAGAAACAGAAGTCAGAGAAAGCTGCAAAGTCCAACAACTGCATTCTTTTCTGCTGATAAAATCATGATTGAGTCAGGACCAAGAGTGGTTCATCAGCATGAAGCTCAAATAAACCCTAACAGAACCATGAAACAAGCAGAGGCTCCTTTACCAAACACACACACAAAAGTCTTTGGGCTTCATGTCTCTGAGCAGATCCGTCCTCCAGCCGCGGGTCGTCTCCTCTTCCTCCTCGTCGAAGCATCTGTGTCTCCCAGATTACAGCTGATTGAATTTAGAAATCTGAATCATTACAGTTATCAGATTAGAAGAGAGGGGAAAGGACATTGGATCTGAATTTAATTTCAGAGGAATTAATGAAACGTGGGAGTACGGGCCACAAAGAGCTGGTCACATGACCTGTTCAAATGAGCTCACTGATGGTATTGACGGGTCCATAATGACCCCACCGATGATGCATGAGGAAACCATTAACATGCCAAAAATCTGATTAAAATCTAGATTTCAAAGCTCAACCAAACAGCCTGGAACAAATTACCACACTTCTTACTGACACAGATGCAAGAATCACTGAATCAATGGATGTTTCAACCACAGGCGTTCTTTCCGGGGGGACCCAGCAGCCTTCAGGAGCTGACCCTGCACTCCAGTTCCATCCTGGAAAGCTGACTGAAGACAGGTTTCATTGGATTGATCAAACATTTTGATTCTCTTCACGGCTTCTGGTGGCAACTCTCCTCCACAATCATGCACGAAGCTGACGGCAGGACATTTCTACGAATACTGAATAGAAATAAATATCAACAGATATTTTCAGCGGTTGGTTTGAAGACCAGCCTCCGACACTGTGACAGTGAGACTCACAGCTGCAACATTTGGTCTGATTATCTGTTCCTTGGAAAGACTGAATATCACAGCTAAATTAAAACTTCATATGAACCCGTGGCACGTAAATCCTCTGAGTCAGGACTCGTGAGGACCATAAATGAATTAATAGTGTGTGTGTGTGTGTGTGTGTGTGTGTGTGTGTGTGTGTGTGTGTGTGTGTCTAATGAATAAAGCATTTTGTACTGGAATCCTTGAAGGTATTAAGGCAAGTCTTGACCTTGCTCGTGTCAGGATATGGACATGAATCCTCACTGAGGTGTCCAAAACAACCCATGTGTGTATAAATGTAGTGGTAGTCGTAGTAGTAGTAGTAGTAGTATATACATATTTATATACACACACTCCTCAAAGAGGTGCAGTTTGAAGTTTGGTGTCTGGAGTCTGAGTGCCTCTAAAGCAGGGGTCTCAAACTGGTCCAGTAAAGGGCCGTGTGTGTTCTCCTCCTAGCACTTTAACAGGTGATTCCACTGATTAACACACCTTCAGCCACAGAAGAGCGTTAATCAGTGGAATCACCTGTTAAAGTGCTGGGTTGGAAGGAGAACCTGCACACACACGGCCCTCCATGGCACAGGGTTGCCCACCCCTGCTCTAGGGTCTGAGGGTCTGAGGGTCTCTGAAGGGGCTGAGGGTCTCTGAGGGATCTGAGTGTCTTTGGTCTGAGGGTCTCTGAAGGGTCTGAGGGTCTCTGAGGGGTGTGAGGGTCTCTGAAGGGTCTGAGGGTCTCTGAGGGGTCTAGGGTCTGAGGGTCTGAGTGTCTCTGAAGGGTCTCTACTCTGGCTTAGTGGTGCCATGGGGAATCGAACCAGGGACCAGAGACTGATCTTCTCCAGCTTCTACACACTGACTCGCACTCCAAAACCCCTCCACAACTCTCCACTCCAGTCGGCCCGGCCCGGGAGAACCACCACACAAACATGTCAAGGCTCAACAATCCCAACAAATGTTTCACACAACAACGCTGAAGTCCGTGTGTGTCAGTGAGGCTCAGACACAACTGAGAGGGAGCACTGCCCCCCCACACACTCACACGTGCGTGCGCACACATACACACACACAAACACACACATACACACACATACACACACTATACACTTGTGAAGAACCTGAGGGACACAGGAATTAGTCACAGGTAGGAAGGATGTTAGTGTGTGTATGTGTGTGCGTGTGTGTGTGAGTGTATGAGTGTGTGTGTGTCCTTTTTGTGATGTTGCTGTAAATCTGGTGAAGACAACATAGAGTCATGGGTTGTTTGTCCCATCAGACCGACTTCCTGGTACCACCAGGTGGCGCTGCAATTGAGATTCAGGTTGTAGACATCTTAACCAGGTGAGTCCAGTCTTCTGAATGATGGTGAATAGCTCTCTTCTTCAAAGAACCAACCAGAATATGCTGCTTACAAGACTGTTACTGGGTGGCCCGGTGGAGCAGTGGTCCTCACTGTGGCCCCCCCAGCAAGAAGGTTGTGGGTGGAGCCCCGGCTGCAGCACCGGGTCTTTCTGGGTGAGTCTCCATGTTCTCCCTGTTCCTGCTGGGTTCTCTCTGGTACTCCAGCTTCCTCCACAGTCCAAAGACATCAAGAGGGACCAGGTTAATCCAGACTCTAAATTGACCGTAGGCGTGGCTGGGAGAGCCAATGGTTGTCTGTCTCTATGTGTTGGCCCTGCCATGGACTGGTGACCTGTCCAGGGGGAGGGCTGCTGGGATAGGCTCCACCCCCACCACCCTCAACAGGAGAAGAGGGGGAACATGGAGGGATGGATGATGGAGGGATGGATGATGGATGGGGGATGATGGATGGAGGGATGATGGATGGGGGAATGATGGATGGAGGGATGATGGATGGGGGGATGATGGATAGGGGGATGATGGATGGAGGGATGATGGATGGAGGGATACCAGAACAGAACGTCTCTGATGAGACACAAATGGGCTCTGGCTCTGAGAGACGCCTCCATCCAGGCAACAGAATTTTTCACTGTAAAATTGAAATCAGGGATTTAAAATGCGCATCAAATTCGCTCACCGAGGTCTTGTCACTGCCTTTTGCTCTGGAGCCTTGAGACTCTCTCTGAGGCGCCTCACCTGCTTCACGTGCAGCAGCCAAGCTGCTGTCACACTCACCTGGGCAGGTACGCCGCTGCAGTGAGCCCATCGTCCTGAGGAGCAGAGGGACAAACGTCACTGATGGATCTCAGCCTGTCAGCTCGAGAGTTTGCCAGCTAACCACTACTATTAGGTCACAGTTTCACTTTGAAATGACAATTTGCAAAAGATTGTTTTCTTTGGACTTGACTTGTGATAAACCAATGAATGCTCATCTGCTCCCAACTCCTGCCCCGAGTCTCTGTCGATCAATAAGAGAGTTGATCCAGGAGGATCCGGTGTCAGCAGCCACCCAGACTATCACCACATCTTCAGACAAAGTCCCGCTGATCTGCTGTTTGTGACAAAATACGCCTCAAAACTGCAAAAATAAACAAAAAAGAACAAGTTTTTTTTTCAGACAGTAACAAGCCACCAGTTGGTTCTGCTTGGTCTCCAAACAATCTCAGGATGAATATTCAGGCTGCTCTGATGGACTTTGAGTCTCTGAATGACAACAAACCCTGGTAATATTTGGCTTTACGCGTTTCTGTCACAAGCATGAAGACGTGTTTGGGTCAAAGCTCAGCAGAGCCCAGGTGAGTCAGCTGAGCAGCTCTCAGATGAGCCCTCGCCGTCACGCATGGGCCAGGAGGTTTGCTTCTCATCAACCTACATTCTTTTCTCTCCAGGATGCATGAAGAAATTACTTTTACATGCCTGAGTAACGAAATGCTTTAAAATAAAACTGTGTCAGTTAAAGCAAGGCCAGCAGCACGAGGTCAGGAATGATGGAGTAGGTAGAGACCACGGTACTCCTTGAAATATTTCAACCTCCTTCACAAGGGGCACTAATTTGGGAAAAAAATCAAAACAACATCATGAAGATAATTTTGTTTTTCCAGAAAGAAGGATCGTGTAAAGGTTTGAATCCTCCTTTAACTGGTCTCAGAAACAGATTTAAGGATGAAGTCAAGAAGCTACAAACACAGACAGCGCGGCCCTGCAGCTGAAATAGCATCATCACATGCTTGAGAGGTTCAAGTGTGGAGCCATTCCATATCTCACAGCGTTCTTGTAGTTCAAGCAGCGGAAGGAGCCACAATTAAAGAGTGTTAACAGCTGCGAGGTAAAGGCTGGTTGCTTCCTCATGTCTGCTCCTGACAAGAGGAAAAATCATCCCCTTCCCACCATCCTGTCCTTTCTTCAGGGAGCCCAGGAACACAGTTCATTAACCCCTCGCATGGTGGGGGATGGAGGTTCTGCCACACAGAAAGCAAAGACTTGTCACTGGCGCCCAGGCTCACATCCTTCCAGCTGAGCTGCGGTCAATTGGAGGAAAGAGCTGGAGATGGCGACTTATGCTCATCAGTGGATCCATGACGCCACCCCCCCCCCCCCGTCAGTCTCTTTGTCTGTGAGGGTGGAACACATTTCATCTTGGAACCAAAATCACATGTAAAAAATAAACTACTTTTCTGGAAAGTCTCTTATTGTCCATCATCATCAGAGCCAGATGAGAAGATAGAGACCCTCCTCGAGGGAGCCGAGCCCCACGCTAGTTAGCTTAGCACAATGAATTTACAGTCTATCTAGGGTCAATGTTGCTTCTGATAGGCTACCAGTAAACAGGGAAAGGAGTGTATTTTCGCGGTCTTTGAGTGTATTCTGTGTTGGAGGAGTGGATTGCATCTCGGCCACGACATCGGGACTGCTAACACATGTTCAGCCATGTTGGCTCTGCCTCGTTTGCTTGGTCTTTATTCACAGTCGTGCTGATGATGACGATACTCCAGTAAGTGATTTCTCATGCATTCATCTTCAGTCATTCACTACCATGGTAGCTGCTAATTGTTGCTCCTCTGCCTGCTCCTCCAGGCTGAGGTCAGAGGCGTTGGCCCGAATGAACTCTGAGGACTGGTTCAGTCGTTGGAAGCAAGTACGTGAGTGTAAATGCAGCCTCAGCATCAAGGCTCCATGTTTTGCATCCTACATCATTAATGTTTGATGGAAGCATCCAAGTCAATGAGCACCACAGTGGATGTGATGCTACCAACGTCTTTGTGGTTCATGTCACAGCAGATAAAAGCCAATCTGTGAGTGATGCTCTCACAGACATTCCAGCGTCGCGCTGCAGCGCAACCATACGTTCCAGTCACTTTATTGATGTCAAGTGTTCACATTCATTCTTCTGGTTTCACTCACATTCTTCACTAAACCCTTCAGAGTCATCGGGTCTAATGTCTGTTTCTCTGTACTCATTATTTTACTCTCAGCGGACTGGAGTTGTGTACAATCTATCACTGGCTGACAGGTCATTGAGTGCAGCTCAAGTACTCCACAACATGAGCGTGCGCGCGCGCGCGCACACACACACACACACACACACACACACACACACACACACACGCGTGCCTTTTCAGTATCTAGATGCAACACATGAAACGGAGAAAACTATTGTCTACACAATGTCATGGGGATCAAATGTTTTGCACGTGAGATGCATATTTCTAGGTATATGTAGATTTTTGTATAATTACCTGCTGCTTCAGAGTGAAATCTAAACTTTTAATGTTGACATTAAAATTAGAAACACTCGTTAGGTCTCTTGTATGCGAAGAGGGGCTTCGTGCTACTGATTCAGACTTGAGAGGCTGATATCCCACCTTCTCAAATATCTCATTTCTCACTTTTTGAATGAAGTGTTTCTGTAGAAGTACTGAGGAGTGTCTGCCAGCAGCCCAGTAGTCGTTCATGACTCCATGAATAAGTCATAATAATCATACAGCTGTGGCATCTGTGAGTGTTGTGTGCAGAACAGATCCTCTCTGATGTGGTGGTGTGTTGCTATGGACACTGAGAGGGTACCGTGGCAAGGAGGCAGCCATGTTTGATATTTTACCATAAAACAGGAAGCTGTAGGAACTGGACTCTGGTCAGATCTTAGATAAAGACGGCTACCAGCTGAGTTTAAGCCATAGCGCCACCTGGTGGCCATGCAATTTTCATTTAATCCTGACAAACAGCAACAACCACAATTCATTCGATAGGCACAAGTACTACTTCTACCACTACTACTACTACTTCTACTACTACTACTACTGCGGCATGATCTGTGTCTTTCAACCACAAGAATCCCGAGTCATTCCCAACAATGGGAACACATCAGTGCCAAGGTTCCCCCGCCGAGTCACCCCACCAGGGAGATCTCCTCATTTGGCTAAGTGAACTCTGGCCCAGCTCACTTTAGCGTGCCGCCACAATGACATCCCAAGGTTAATGTGAGGAGTCGGGCATCGATTGCTACTGTCTGTTTTCAGTGTCTGTGAGGAGGAGGACAAGAATACCAGGTCACCAAAGGAGGAAAGAGGAATAGGAACTTCAGGAGTGGACGTCAGATACATGTAACATTTCACTGATGACAGTGAATTATACATAAAGGTCACGAATGAGTGTGTGAAGCCTTGTGTGAGAGAAACTGCATGAGGGACGAGAGTGGAGAGCTTGGGTTGTTTTCACCCGCCGTCCATCTGTTAGCATGAGCAGATATGGAGATTTGTCTGGGAGTTGGATGGAGGGATGGAGCAGGTGGAGATAAGGGCAGCGCTGGATTTTTCAATCACAAAGCTGAAGCCGTATCTTTACACCTGTCTGAGCAGACACAGGCAGGCGTCAGCGCCTTGGGGATAACAGCAGAGGAAATGAGGTTGGGTCACCCTGGTTCACAAAGGCTCCCCTGCAAGGGTTGTGTAAGAGAATGTAATTACGGGAGACTGTGGATGTGTGTGCGTGCCAATTTGCTGATTCAGGACAGAGACTCTGCAGATGCACGTAGAACTTTTACGTCACCTTAATCACATCAGTGCAAATTTAAATATTAAAGCATAATTTGTGTTGAATAAAACTCAAGAATATAAATTAGATCTACTGAAGACACCTGGAGACAGAAACAATGTCATACATGATTGATAACCTGAAGAGACACACGAGCAGACATTCACAAATGTCCTAAATAGAACTAAAATGGTAGCTCTGAATTATTGGATGGTTCACTAATTCCTTACATCAAAGTCTCCTCTCATCAGCACCGGCAACCTCTTTCTGTTCATCTCTGCTGATCAAACCTCCTTGGGTGTCTCCATAGACACTGTAAGTTCATATAAGTCTGAGTTTTGATTATTTTTATTATTATTACATCTGATTTAAATTAGTGAACTGGTAACTTTACATCGTCAGTGTCACCAATGGTTTCCCAGAATTCAGTGCATCCTGAATTGTAACCCTGACCACAGACATGAGATCACTCAATGAGGAGGGGGTTTCTGTTGGGGAGCTGGATGGGAGCTCAGCAGGGGACAGTTCACTGCTGGTCCCAGTCCCAATAGGGTTAGGGGTTAAAGTTACCAGGGAGGGGTTAATGTTGGGGTTGGGGTTCAGTGTTAGGGGTTAGTGTTAGTGGTTAGGGGTTAATGTTAGGGTTTAGGGTTTAGGGTTAGGGTTTAGGGTTAGGGTTAGGGTTAGCAGTTAGGGTTAGCGGTTAGCGGTTAGGGGCTAATGTTGGGGTTAGGGTTAGGGTTTTAGGGTTTAGGGTTAGGGTTAGCGGTTAGGGTTAGCAGTTAGCGGTTAGGGGCTAATGTTGGGGTTAGGGTTAGGGTTTTAGGGTTTAGGGTTAGGGTTAGCGGTTAGGGTTAGCAGTTAGCGGTTAGGGGCTAATGTTGGGGTTGGCGTTATGGGTTTTGGTTCAAACTGTGTTGCACTGGCTTACTGATATGATGGGATGAGAGTGGTGGCAGGGGGCTGAGTGAAGAAGGGGGTCTGCTGGGTTTGGGTTTTGATGTTATATTCCTGGTCTACTGAGTGTTAGGGTTAGGAAGAAAGTCCAAACAGAAAATAGTGTGACATTCCACCATCTTTCATAGCAGAGCAGAGATAACAATTGTAAATGCTGCAGCTGCTCACATTACAGATAAAAGGCAGAGTGAGATAATAGGGAGTAGAAGTGAGCTGCGAAGGTTGAATCACAACACACAGAGAACGCGCAGCTTCAAGATACTAGGTTAGGGTTAGGGTTATAGGGTCAGGTCTAGTATTGTTTTGACAAAATGAAAATAAAAAGTGGCAGAGAAGTTGAAAGAAGAACCATCTTGGCGTCTACAGTTGTGTATCCTGCACAGCATCATCACTGTGTCACTCACCGGGTTTGTCACGTTAGAGCTCAGAGCTACCGGGACCAAATGTCAGCGAGCTCCTGATGTTAAAGTATAATCAATTCAAAGCACAGCACAGCAGCTCTAAACAACCATAGAAACCTTTGTTTCTGCCGTTTCCACTGGAGCTGAACTGCCTCCCAACCACTGGTGGGAAGAATTGATGTCAGATGGCAGCTATTTCACTATTGAGCTACATCATCTTTTAAAAAAGGAGGCGATAGGCTTGGCAATGGAGGAGTATTGATCCTTGCTCCCATTGATTTCCTCCCTTTTTTTCGTCTGTGGCAAAGCAAAGGGATTGGAGGCGCGGTAACTGTGAGAAGGTCTCTCTCTGAATAAGAATTGTGAAGCGCTGGGCACCAGAGTGAGGTGCTGCATGAACAATAACTACTGCAGATTGTGCTGCACTCCAGACTTGGTGTGCTGAGGGGCTCTCACTGCAGAGGCGCCCTGACACGTTACGGCAGGTAAATTGCTAACACTTAATGAGAGCCTGGAATTATTGAATAGCCGTCCACTTGATGTGAGACACAAAGAGACACGCTGGCTCTGTCTAAAAGCTCACTTAAAAGCTTCCTCATTTCCCATCTTACAGTAATGTGAACGGTACCGGCTCCTTACATGAAGATATCAGCCTCTGGCTTTGTTCAGCTCAGCGCTACGCAGGCTTTCACATCTGAATTAACTCCCAGGCTGAAATGGAACCTCTTATTTTGAAAAGACTCTACAGCTTCAATATGGTACAACCTGTCAAATCCAGTTCCTCTAAATGGAAGTGCAGGTTCTGCACTAAACCCTTCACATCAGCAAAATACAACTGTTAACTGCGACTGTTTTTTGTGAGGGAATGTGAGAAATAAATCATCATCCACAAAAGGCCCAGCTGTCCTCCAGGAAGTCTTATGAGTTCTTCCTCGCTCAGTGTGTGTATGTGGGGGTCACCCTGGACATGTTGCCAGTCCATCATAGGGCCATGGGACAGACGACCACTCACATACAAGCTTACAGACACCTCAGAGTCTCCAGTTCCACGAGCATCATGTTTTTGTGGGGAACCCACGCAGACACGGGAACAAGCGAACCCACGGGACGCTGCTGGCAGGAGGCTCACAACCCAGAACCTGCTTCCTGCCAGCAAACAGTGCCAACCACTGCACTAGAGACTCTCTTCTGTTTTTGTTTTGACAAATTGATGTTGAAGGGCGGGGCATAATAACCCTCAGCTCCAGCCGGAACGTGATTAGCCAATGAAATATTGATCAGCCTACATGTATGTACACTGTCCTCCATTACCATGGACCGAAACACATGACTGCAACAAAAACCAAAAATACAAATGTATCTATACGTGTATGTGAGCATGTATGTGGAGTGGCTCTCTGCATGGGTTGTGGAATAACACCTGCCTTACTCTGATTTACTGATTAAGTGGGAAAACAGCACAGGAACAATTTTAGGATATATGTACAAAGATATTAGATTTTATGACAATAGAAGGATAAAAGACAATTAAACATTAAAACTTAGAAGTAGTAGTCCTCAATATCAGTGGCGGGTCAACTTGCACATTAGACTCTGACCAGCAGGGGGGAGGGACAGACAGGAGACCTAAAAGAACATGCAATATACACGACACACGCACAAAAAATCCCAATGACCACCACTGTGTCACCCGTGAAGTCCCACTGAAGGCTGAAGCTGTGCAGGTACAGACCCGGCCTTTGACACTGTTGATAGAGGACAAACAAATTACATACTAAAATCAACAATTAACGCCTACGATTGTAAAATAAAACAATATCACTGCAGAGTTTCTTGATAAAAATCCATAGAACCAGTCAAATCCATATTATGATAAGAGAAGAAATAAGGAAATAACTAGGAACAAACGCAGAAACAGTGGCTGGCCTGGTTCCTTGAACAGCAATGGACACATGGTTATTGCTCTGGTGTTTACGTGCCATAACAAACAATTAATAAACTGCGCATACTTTTGCGGTATAAAATACCGGAGTCTCGCCAGTGTTGTCGGATTTATTTACCACCAGTTGGGTCATCAGTCGTGAGCTGAAATACAAACACGGTTTACGATTATTCAAAACGTTCTTCAACACAACAGACAGCGGAGACCTGACGCTCTTACGTGTGGCTGGTTCAAGTCAAAGTAAGGCTCAACCCATTTGCTCCTGTTTTTCCTGCGGTAGCGTTTTCTTCGACCCGAATGAAATGGAAAACCATTGAACCGTTAGCTTCCAGACACGCAGCCGGACCACACAACTGACCCGGAAGCTCACCTGGGTTAGAGGGGGTGTCCGCTGTGCGTGACGCTGCAGGCGAGAGAGGACTCCCCCCCAACCCAGGCAGCCTTTTATGATATCCCGAGTCAGTCATGTGACTGCATGCCAATCACGTAAATCAATATAGGTCATAAGTGACCTGCATTCCTACATATGCATGTATGTAAGCATGTATGTTTGTGTGTAAGCACGTGTGCTTGTGTGTAAGCATGTATGTATGTATGTATGTATGTAAGCATATATGTATGCATGTACAGTATGTCAGCATGTGTGTGTATGTAAGCATGTACTGTATGTATGTATGCGTGTATGTAAGCATGTATCACTTCATTCATGTGCTACTACAATCGTCTCATTCTCTCTGCTCACCCCTGCTTGTCAAGTCAAGTCAGGTTTATTAGTGTGTCACCAAACTCCAACCAAAGTTCTGTCCTGACTCTGTCCAAGTAGAGCAGGTCCAGCACCTCCCTCCTTCAATGAACCTCCACCCAACAATTCTCCATCAGCAGCACATCCTGCAACAGCAGCCACCAGAACCTTCCTTTACCAGCAGGAAGGTGGAGCAGATCCAGGATCAGTGGGGACGGATGTCTGCTTTGACCGGTTGGTGTGATCTCAGTTGGTGGCTGGAACCAACATGGATGCCTGCATTCCTCCAGACACCTTTTAGCACCTGTTGACATGAGTACCTACTTGAGGTGGTTTTTATTTGCATTTGTATTTTATATGCAACACATGGATGCATGAAAATTTCTGACCAATAATGAAACATTTGTTTTCACTCATTTCTGTCACATGTATGACATCGCCAGTGAACTCTCCCACCGGAATGGAGCTGTTGCTCTGATTTTAGGGGGCGTTCAGGTGTATTTCCCCAGTCAGGAACAGCACAACTCCCACATGAGTATCTCAGACATAACCACACATCTTCACTATCACTTTATCACTATGTAGGTGGGAGATGTTGAGATCAATAAATACATCAATAATGGAAACAAGAAGTGAATAAGTTCGACCAACAGGATGATGCTGCAGATCAGCAGACTGCAACTTTTCTTAAGAGGCTGAGAGTTGAAGAGCCCCAAGACACAAATATGCAGGACTGTAAGTACGAAGTTTCCGAGGCCAAACGATGTAATTGTACTGTATATTCCTGTAAGTGCACTGAACTCTGGAGCAGAGCCAGACTTATCAGAGTAGATGAAGTAAAGAGAAGAAGTCATACTGGGTGACACATAGTTTTGATAATTCTTCTCTCTTCCATCGTCGGTGGTTAGATTGATGTCAGAACTGACGTGCTGAGGGAAGAGCAGGTGGAAGTCAGAGCCGAACTCTCTAAGTTGCTCGGTCTCCACGAGTAAGAGCAACCACACACTTTCCCTCTGGTCAGCCCCTGAAACCTCCTCCCAGGTAGCATAACTGAATCATGCTTGAGTCATTTTGTCGATGTGCGTTTTGCTTGTTTGCTAGAGTTGAAAGTAACCCTGAGCTCACACCCACAGCCCAGATTGTCAGTAAAGTGGTCGGTTTACATCAGTTAGATTTCCTCTGTCAGAATAATTGCTTTGCTACTTTTATTATGGGCAAATGAGACATTATTGAGCTGGCAGTATATCATTCTCACTACAATAAACCAACTAATGAGGCTGTGCTGAAAGTTCAATATGGTGCCCCCTCATGCCTCCTACAGGTTTCTCTAAATCCAATTTTCCTTTTTCTCTGCTGAGAAACCAGAGACTTCACTCATGAACTGACATACAACTCATTAAGCAGGGAGCGGTATTTTTAGAAGTGAAACCATACAAGCACAAAAGTAGAAAAGCTCAATTCTGGAGTCCAAATGCTTGGGTTTAATGGGTTTAATGGTTTGGGTGGATCCTTGAACATCGTGTTCATTCCATCAGGATTGAGCGTGTTTCTTTGGCTGCTATCTTCAAGAGTGCTCGTCCCTGAACTCTGCCAGCTCCAACTGGACTCTTTGTGTAATGAACATGTTTCAGGTGCCTTTCCTCTGGGCGCTCTTGTTTCATGTGTATCGGATCTTTTCATTTGCCCCCAGCACTCACTGCCACGATAACTGTGTCCATCATGTTGCTTGTCAGGAGGCTGCAGCTCCTTGTGATGCCAGAGAAGTCAGAAACAAGAACATTGCAGTTAGAATTGCATTCATACGTCATGGTGGCTGCAGGTAAGTGCATCTGCACCACCTCAAGTACTTCATACCATACTGTACCACATACAGCGATAGAGTACCAGACCCTGACTAGACATAGGCAGAATATTTTGCAACTGAATTTCTGTCCAAAAATGTACAACTTCCTCAGTTTGTGTTGAGTGTCCTGAGCTGAGCAAATGTGCTTTATTCCTCTCATCACGGCGGTAGCGAGTGTCAGCCTGGTCCTCAGCAGGAAATCTCACTATCTCATTGAGGACTTGGATGACATGTTCTCAAATATACGGAATATTACAAGAAAACAAGTGACCAAGTTTTAGAGGTGATCTGGATCAGCTTGTAGATCCTGGATCCTGAAGACTGTCAGAGGCTAGTCGCTATGAGAGGAGTTTTCCTGGATGTCACTGATGATTCCTTGAGTCCAGGGGAAATGCCATTCAGAACCATCCTGGTTACATTCTGGAGGCCTGCTGTCATACGCCGGTCAATGTGTCTTGGAAATGTGAACATATTCTGAACACGTGAAACTCCTGGATCGTGTCCTAAAGCCATGGGATTGACGGTGGAAGTACACAGCAGATTTTGGAGGCACTGCATTCATGTGCACTCCCAGTGCTCTCTCATTATTTTGTAGTCAGGTTTGATTCTTTCTATCTTGATTGGACGCGGACGCCATCGTGGACAATATGTTGAGTGAGTCATGTATGTTCAGTTCAGAATAATAATGCTGCCATGTTTACGATGTTCCACATGAAAACCTGGCATATCAGTGACTTCTTTAAAAAACTGTACTGACATTGAGTAGAGATTTCTACCAAAAACCAGGAGCGGTCTTTATTTCTGATGGCGGTCAGTGAATAGACCGCTTGCTGCTTCTGTCACACGAACGTCTGAACCGTGCTTGTCATTACGAAGAAATTCTTTCATCTGTCACTGGATTTCTAGTTCTGGACTCTTTAGTT